>NC_092862.1:106142621-106282523 GCF_032062135.1 Pyxicephalus adspersus | reverse complement strand
AGTGACTTTCAACAATAAATGTGTACTGTAGTCTTCTTCATGGAAAAATAAGACATCCCCTGAAAATAAGACCTAGGGCATATTTTGGCATTTCAAAAAATGTAAGACAGTGCCTTATAATCGGGAAAACAGGGTATGAATATATTCAGAACACTTGCAAAATGTTTAAATGACCTCACAGATGTGAATGCAGCTACCAATGTGGTTCCCTTACTGATCTGCTAACTCGTACATTTTTGCGTCCAGTTTCTTTATAAATGGGCTTTTTATTATGGAAAATCATCTAATGTGCATGTTTTTGTCTATTTAAACCCAAGAACGAAATTGTAATACAGGTAGACCCCGGGTTAGGGACATTCGACATACAGACGCCTCCTAGATTCGAACAGGGCTTCCCTGTTAGTTTGTGTACAAGATGGAGGCTTGAAGGGTGGAGGGGGCAGTTTGCAAGACTTGCAAAAGAAATCTTTTGCTAAACACAGCTGAGGTTGTGGGTGATCTTAGGGGGTGAGCTCTGTCTGCAGCCTCTTGTAACTCTTTAATGACCAAGACAAATTCTGCATCTGTTTTTTTTTTTTGCATATCAAAACACAGCTTGTAAGAATGTCTAGGCTCCATAAAGATTTTATTTTTTTGCTTTGTTTGTGATTAACTCACAGTGAGGATTTTATACAGTAATGACACCATGCTGCCTAATAATATGTTGAGACAAACATCTGTCCTAGTTGCATGTATTAAAATAATGTACCTGTTCCGACTTACATCCAAATTCAAGTTAAGAACAAACCTACAGTCCCTATCTCGTATGTAACCCGGGAACTACCTGTATATTGCATTATACCAGTTCTTAGATGCAGTGATAATATTAGATAACAATGCTTACATGCTTATGGAGAAGCAATGATGTTACTCCACCAAATCAAAGCACAGATCCAAGAAATCTATACAACTTTTGTATGTTATGGGAAATAAATGTGGGAGCACCAGTGTATTCAATTTTGTATTAGTAGTTGTTGTGGTTAAACCCTGAACACCAATCAACTTTTGCATACCATTAACCAATAAAACTAACTTTTTTTACTTTTAGTAACCTTATGCAGTAGATTTTTGCAACTTTAGTGTGCGATTTCTGAAACATGTTTTTAAAATAGTAAAAAAATGTCATATAGCCCTGACATATTAAAAGAAATATATTTTGCTTCTAGGTATGCTAGTTGAAATACACTTGGGCGTTGGTTTGAGGAATTATAAAGGACGGGTGCTTTTGCATGGTATACTCAGTGCAGCCAAAATTCAAAGTTAAAGTGGAACTAAACCTGCATGATTAACCTATCCACAATCCATCAAAGGGTGGATCCAGAACAATCTGCAATATTAAATGATATAGGCCCGCCAGATTCGGTCTAATACACAGCTGGGATTTTATTGAACTCTGTGGGCCTGATTTATTAAAGCTCTCCAAGGCTGGAGAAGATACACTTTCATCAGTGAAGCTGGGAGATCCAGCAAACCTGAAATGGATTTCTTGAAAGTAATTTCCTAGTTTTAGCAAATGCTTTCAATCCTGGACCAGATTCATTCCAGGTTTGCTGGATCACCCAGGTTCACTGATAAAAATGTATCCTCTCCAGCCTTGGAGAGCTTTAATAAATCAAGGACAATCCTGCATCTGCAGGGAAGGCAAGATTTTAATATCTCCATGCAACACAAGGTCCACTCACTACGCAGCATCGCCAATTCAGCCACATGTGTTATTTGAAGACAATTTGTGTAATTTATACAGAATAGCTGATCTGGTATATAATGTTTTTACTAATTGGTATGAATTAAAAGCAAATCAAGCAGTAACATATTAACAAAACCCAAAGCCAATTTATTTTCCTGTGACAGTAGCAACCATTTGCCAAGACAAAATGCAAAAACAACAGATTTACTTTTTAAGCAAAACCATTTGGAACCCTTTTTTTAAATGGTAATTGTAAATTTTAATATGCATGCCAGGTTTTCAAAGCTTTGCCAAAGATGAGCATATTTCTCACCAAGTATAACGGGTGATAAAACATCTGTTTTTCTTACATGCATCATCAGAGATCATTAAGGTAGCACACAGATGTAGTGGCTTCTTTACTTTGCACAGTACCTGCAATACTAATATTTCTGCACATAGATTCCCCAACCCCCTGAAAAGTACTCTTGTTTTTACCTCCTAGGGGGGACCTTTTCCTGCCTGACTGTCACAAGCAATGCTTGGTTTAGTCATGCTGTTTTTAGGACTTGATCATGTATGGACACCCTTAGGTTAATGCCCACTGTAAATGTTAGCAGGTGAACATGTTTTCTTAAGAATAGTTTCAACTTTTTCACAGTCTGTTCATTCATTTTCCGTAACTAATTCATCTTGTGGAAATGTTTTTACAAAATGTATTTTCATATGACAGCAGCAGAACAAGAAGCGCATATGGAATTCATTTTAGAGATTCTGTGTTATTTAACACCGAAGGAGATAATAACACTTGATTGTGTGCATGATGTGTGTTTTACTGATACCTAGAAACGTATATCTTTTATGTAGAACTTTATAATAAATAGCAAATGAACTTGTAGCAGGGATCTTGTAATGAACCAGAAGGATGTAAAGTTGTCCTGTGTAAAGACAAGGTGATTGTAGCCATATTAGTGCAACTGAGTTAAGCATTTTCTATGATATTTTTATTTGTACTAACAATTACATTTTCAGGACAAGCTTTTGTGGGTTCTACACCCACTTCATCTCTGGTCCAAGCAATACTTACCTTTGTGTGTCAGTACTCCCTGAAACAGAGAAGAAGTGGAGGTAGAACCCACTAATGCTTGTCCTGAAAATGTAATTGTTAGTGCAAATAAAAAGTATCCTATTGTCACACTTACCTCTTCCTCGCTAAAAGGCAGGTTTCTCTCTCCTGCGAATGTGAGCAGTTCTCAGTCTGGGCATGCCTCTGCTCCCAAGTTTTATTAGTTTTGCCTATCCTGCCGGCCAATCAGGAAATAGCCTCTTTATCATCCCTGGCTATTTGGCTAGCTCAGGCCCAGCACTCAGCGTTCGTGCAATGTGTCTGTACTAGTGCTGAGCCCCCTAGCTCTGCTGAGCATTTCCTGTAGACCTGTTGGTTAATTCAGTGTTTACCCTGTCCAACTCATATGTTAACTTCTTGTTGCCCAGTCTGTTGTTTCCCGGCCAATTCCCTTGTGCTGTTTTAGTATTCCTCGCTGTCTGTAGTTATCTATGTGTCACCTGTGCCTTCTGTTGCTTTCAGTGTCTCCTGTGTCTGCAGCGGCCCTGTGTCACTGGTGTCTGTTTCCTGGATCCCTGGTATCTGACCCCTGGCTTGTGACCTGACATCTCTTGATTGCTGGTGTGCCCAAGGACTGCAACCTGGTATTACCCAGCAGCACAACATTCTCACCACTAGAGGCTCTGGAGAAGACCTTTTTACTGCTTAGACTCCGCTTCTAAGGGTTTACACCATTTTTGTGCAAGCCATAGTGCCCCCTCATGCCCCTGTCTCCCCAAGCGTGACACAAGTATAGCACTTAACTCTCTTAGGACAAAAATAGACAGCTGTTAATACTTTATTATTGATATTATAATTTATATATTATAATAATATATTTGCTTTGACAGAGCTTACAAAATTATATGCTCATAAATGCTAACATATTTAAAGATAGTTTTGGATTTAGAGAAATGAGGTTTAGTAACATGCCACATTTTATTGTTGAAAGTATGGCAAAGTGCACTTTGAAATTTTGGATCTGGATTTATGAGCTAAAAGTGTATCTAAAGGTTATAATGTTAATATGCCAAAATGGTGCCTACTTCTGATTTCATTTTCCTTCACTTGCTTTTCAATTCAACTTCTATTAACACCTGTAATTTCAACATTTTCCGTAGCGGTTACGTGTGGTGCGTGCTACCAACACTGACTGCAAAGAAATGCACACATTTCAGGCATACCACCCTTGGGAGAAGGGGCACACATTTGCAGCATGAACAGATGCACCATTGCAAAATACTTACTTAGAAACTCTTTTTTTAATAGAAAAAAAATAATATATCTGTGAGAATGATCAGTAACAATATGGACCTGATTTATTACAGGTCTCCCAGACTCATGTAGCCTATCATGGGAGAACCTGTTTGATCCAGAAAACCTGGGCTTGATTTCTTAAAAATGATTTCCTATTAGCTGGCAAGTGCTTTAAATCCGGGACCAGGTCCATTCCATGTTTGCTTTATTATTACAGATTTAGTTCTTCTGTAAGCTTTTCATGCTAAGCTACATCATTAAACAAAAAAGTATAACATTATTTTTAAGATATTCCTAATGCACAGACATTTGAAATGCAGTCACTTGCTTTTTTTATAGTAGGAAGACAGAAATATTCCAACTTCAACACAGCGGCTCTCGATGCCCAGTAAATGAGGTTGTGAAATGATTTATCCATTGGTTATTATGACGCAAAAGACATTGGCCAAGCTTTGATAAATGACCTTTAAAGTATGTGGAGTAGGAAATGAACAGATCAAGCAAGTCTTATGATTTTCTTAGAGCCCAGGAATGTCTAGTAAGTGAAGTCATTCAGACAGCATTAAAGAAAGTTACTTTCTTATTAACTTTTGTTTATGGAACATATTTTCAAGGATTTTAGTCATGTACACAATGTTCTCTGCTTCATATCCTGGAAAGCAAAGTATTCAACAAATTAACGTGATTTTGTGTACTAGAGATCATACTTAATAGCTTGAGAACCAGCTTCACCTGTCTGTACTCATTTTCTGAGTGGTTTCCAAACTTACACAGGTAATATTTTTAAAATATTATCTGACAATGAAAATATTTATTCCTAGAACATATGAGGCTTTCATGTTTTAAGCTGGGCAGCCCAGCATGTCTTTCCACATCTAGGATCAGAATATCCACTCATCCATTTATTGGCAAACAAATAAATCATATAGTGTAGTAAAATACAAAAAAAATGGTAAAATTGCATCATAATAATTATTCAGCCTCCCGGCTCCCAGAAAATGTATTTATCTATATTTCCTCAGCGATCAAACTGCATAATTGAAACTTTATAGCACGTAACATACTTGTAGCAGAGGATGGGCTAAGCCAATTAAAGTGGACCTAAACTTAAATTTGTACCTTACATAAAAGGGTAGATTTTAGGGGGTAAAGCTGTTCCCCTTTGGTCTTCTGGCAGAATAGGACCACAGTGCCTCCTTGAATACATACATTATGCATCCCAGGAGGCTTCAGGATGCTCCTTCATGCACAGAAGGAGCTTTTTCTTTAATGGAGGTAAAAAGGCAGAACTCATGCATGCAGTGTCTTTTTTTCCCACCTACAGCAGGCTATGTCACTTGATTTTGCGCCTGCACAGTGCAAGAACAGGTGACATGTCCCTGCGCCAGGACAAAGGAGGATTCCAGGATGATGCAGGACCGGATCCAGGAAAACCCTGGAGGGACTACTAGATCTGCAAAAGTAAAGGGCAATTAATTTTTTTTCTTTTTTAGTTTAGTTCCATTTTGAGAACTGCACAGGCACTATAACTTGCATGATTGTTTCATCTCTGTGCTAGAAGCTAAGAGTAGGAAGTAGATGCTGAGTAATGCAAGTTGGAGTTATTTTTCTGGAAAGAAAAGCAGATGAAGTCATTGTTAGGTAGAGTAACGAGGACTGTGTGTTACGGAGTTAATACATATAATTGTATACACATAAGCACTGCTTAGCATGCATGCAATTAACATAGTAAGTATTTCCAATGCCAGGTCTAAAATAATGCAGTACTACCTGAGCTATATGAAAATCATGTACTAGAAAATAAAAAATAAAATTACCAGTCCTTTCTGCTTGTATATATGGAAGTATATTGAAGTAAGGTATTTTTCTTGGTTTCTGCACGCTGATGTTTTTGGAACATAAAACAATGTTTTAATCACATTCATTCTCTTGTCTCTCCAGTCAGATTACAATTTGCCATAAAGTATGTTTTAAGGCAGTAAGCATTTCTGGTTCTGCAGCGTCAACAGCACTGGAAACTTGGCAGATATCGTGTTTAAACAACTCTGTCCCAAGTTCCCTTTTGGCAGGTGTTTCCATTATACGATATGCAGACTTCTTTTAAAATAGGACATTTGCCAATGTACATAGAAACCTGATTTTTTTCTGTGTTGTATTTTGCACATTAATTTTTGTTTTAATTGACAGAGTTTATTTATCTCCTAGTTTTAAAAAATATACAGATTTTGTATATTGCATTAATTTGCATTATGAAAATACATAATTTGTTTGTAAATAGGAACTCCAACCAAAGATGGTTTTGATATCATCCTGCACGGACTTTTTGTGAAACCTGGGTATTGCAGACAGACATATATGATGAACAATGCCTAAACAGAGGTTACCTTTAGTACGAACTATATCTCACCCCTTTAAAAAAAAGGGTGCAGCACCACCCCAATTCTCAGTTGCCTAGGCAGTCGAGAATGAATGAGAGTGCAAAGCCTCCCGGAATACCTATGACAGGCCCCACTGCATGCGCAGTGCGATCAGCAAATTTTTTTTTTTCATCCTAAGTTACCGGATCTCGCGCCTAGGTGACATAGGATGAATAACCTGTAAGTGAGGATGAAGAGGGCCGCACCCAGAGCGTTGGCTCTAGGATGAATGCCGAGACGACGCGGGACCAGATGCCAGATACCCCCGGAATGATCGAACTGCCCTGCAGGATTGAAGGTAAGTGTGTTTTTGTTTTGTTTTTTGTTTTTGAGTATATTTCCTTTTTAAATGTCTTTTCATTTCAAGAGGAGGTAGTACCTGAATTTGACTTGGATTCATCCTCTATCAGTTCCTGTAATATAAAACTCAAATTGCAAAAGGTTGAAGCAGCACAGAAAGCACATGAGTTGCATTACAGTGCTGGGGGCATGATAAAAGTAGTAGAATGTAGAGTGATAGAAAGAAGAGTTTATCAGTGAAGATGGCAGACCAAAGGCACAGTTTAATGTTCACAGTGATTCACAGTTTAGTAACCACAAAAAAAGCTGGGCATGGTAAAGTTAACAAAAGTAAGTGGAGGGGACCCTAATTATATGACATGGATTTATAAACAAAAATTCTTTAGGATCAGATTTTGCATTATTTTAAAATGTAGTCATTTTAAAATACACAATTGATGCAGATTGCAACCAGAGTTAAAGGAGAAGTGTTATTTTAAAGCAGAACTCTGGTAAACATAAAAATTGACCCTTGCATTGAGGATCACTGTATGCTGCATTTTTGTATTATAGGGGCATCGAAAGCAGTTACATTTACCTTATCTCTCACTGTCCCAGCTTCCAATGTTCTTCTCAGATCTCTGATGATTCGGGTTGTGGGTGAGCCCTCCCTGTCCTCCTGTACAATGCAAAGCTGCTGATCTTGCTTTGTGCATGATGAGGTCAGGGAACTTCTGGCCTGAGCCAGGCCAAATTAGCAGTAATACAAAGTGGGGGCAGCCAGCAGGAGTGAGGAATAAGGTAAGTATTTGCACTTATCTCCCCTTCCCCAGCCAAGTGAGAATTTAATGCATGCATGCATGCAATCCCCGAGACAGTCTCCCTAGCCCCCTTTAAATCCAGATTGGGCTGTACCCAATCTTGCAAACTAATACCCTGTAGACTTGATAGAGGCTTACCTGTCAGTGTTCTCTCCAGCCCCTTTTATCTGGTTGCACCACCCGGAACATTTCAATAACCACCCAGTTTATTTTTGGGTGGTAACTGAAGAGTTGGGTCACATTACAGGGGCTGGTACCCACCTACAATTTCTTCCCACCCAGCTTTAAAACATTTCTGGCTTAATGCCTGTATATTAGGGTAAATTCCCATTTAAGTCTAAGAAATATTATTGCACAGTCATCACTGCACCAGATTTAGCCTGGAAGCCAAGTAGGAGCTAAGTATACAACAGGTTACATCTTAGAATAGTTAAGGAGGAAAGTATGGGGGGGGCTGAGCAGGAGTTTACTTAATTGTAAACTTGTTCCTTAAAAGATGTAAACTGCTTTAAGTTCAACTGCAGATAGTACAACTGCTTTGTAGGCAAAAGGCAATCTGAAAAAAAATCATTTATTTACTTACCTTTTCAGTCAACCATATAAAGAAGACATGCTGCATCTTCATATCTCAGCTGCTGAAAGCATTTAACTGTTGGAAAAATCAAATGCGTGCTCGCCCCACTAGCCACTGTTGATCTTCTCATTGCCCCATATGTCCTATAGCAACATTTGTGCCAGAAACCCTACTAGGACAAAAATTGGAAGTGAGGATAAAGAAATTGTATGAAAAAAAAACACAATGAGCTTTATTTATAAAATAGGGAATCAGACATTGCCTCAAATATTCCCTCATGGAAATCTTCAAAGTGTTTCAGTGGCAGTAATTGATTCCAACCAGTGAATGTTTGAGGGAATGTCAGATTATAAAAAGAGCACTATATGTTACTTTGCTGAAATGAATGTTTAAAAAAATCTAGCAATTCTAGCAACTCCTTTTAGGATTTGCTGTAATAGTTAAATATGGAACAAGAAGCAGAAATGAAACAATGTATCATTCTGGTCAGATGTTCAGAAATTCCATACTGAAACACAAAGAGCTTTGAAAAAGGAAGGAATCTTTATCACAATAGGCTTTCTTTTGCCTTCTTTTGTAAGCTATCCTGTCAAGTCTGGTAGATTTGGCATCCAGTACTTACACAGTACAAAATAAAACCTGCTGAATTTTATAAAGCAATACGGATTGTTTGACTTCTTCACAAGTAAAATAGATAATATCAGTTATATACTGTATATGAAGAAATAGAATGTGGTATAACGCTTTGGAGCTTCCATAGAATACGTGACTTTTCCACAATGTTTTTTTTCCATAGGAAAAAATAGATAAAAAATGTAGAATACTGCAATAATAATGTTATGAGTAGATGTAATGTTTAGATAATGGGCCATACTTTTCTCTGTGGGTCAAAACTTTATACTATAAGTATGGCAGAGTTTTAGGAATTGTTACAAAAATTAAAATTAGAATTGGTTATCTGACCAAATAACCATACAATTCCTTTTAATTTTAACATTAAACTAGATTAGTGTTAGAGAAATACCATAGGTAATGTGTTAAATGATAACCTAACATTTCAAACTTTTTTTGTAGAAATACTGTTGGTGACAGGAAAGAATAAGTGAAACCTGTTAGAGTGAACAAGTGCTGTACAGACATTGTTGTTCCATTCTATAGAGAAGCGAAGTTAAGGACAAGCAGGAGCATTCCCAATGCAATAATGGTCATTCCTCGTGAGTGTGTAATGATCTGGCAGGAAATATTACTAAAGAACATTGGAATAAAGCTGTACTGAGCTGTAATCTCCTAGACTGTAAGCTCTTCGGGGCAGTGTCCTCCTGTATCACTGTATTTTTCTGTCAACGTATGTATACGCCTGCAACCCCAATTTAATGTACAGCGCTGTGTAATATGTTCATGCTATATAAATACTGTTTATTATTAATAATAATAAATACTGATACTATATCTATGTCTTTTAGAGACTTTCTCTAAAATTTCTGTTGTCTTTGTCCCTGTTTGTGAAACTTACTTGTACAAAGTTTTACAGTTGTCACCAGAACAAAATTTTAACATATTACCTGTTAAAAAAGTGAAGGCAATGAGCCCTAGTAGGACACATACATAAGGACATCACAGAGGTTTTCACACATTCCCAAAGTTTTACAAATTGGGTGAAGTTTGATGTCAATTATTTACTGTTATTTAGATCATGTAAGGGTGGCATTGCTTGATGTCTCCTCTACCTGTTTAAGTCCTCTATCTTGCTATAACCAAATGTTATTAGTTCAAAACTTTTTTTGGGGACTTTCTGGGGATCCTGGGGATTTTATGACCAAAAAGTAAGCCCAGAATCTGTGGTGCATATACATAAGGAACATTGGTCTATGATGGTTAAGTCATCCTTTATTGGTACAGCAGTGAGAAAATTCTGACATTAGGTTCAATTTGAAAATCTGTAACAGAAAGATGAGGATTAAGGATTCTAGTGATTGTACTTCTCATGTCTTATTGTACTGTCAGTTTTTTTTAAATTAATATACTTACTTTGGTGTGTTCAGCTCACCATATATATTACAGTTTAATTGTACAATCTCCTTTAGTTCTACCAACAGATATACCGTATTTTTCGGCGTATAAGACGCACTTTTTCTTCCCCAAAACTGGGGGGGAAAAGTGGGTGCGTCTTATACAGCGAACACAGTTTTTAAAAATAATTAAAATATCATACTCACCCGATACCGCGATCCCGCGATGCTGCGTGCTTCTTCTCTCCTCTCCTCCTGGCTGCAGCGCGTGTCTCCTCCTCCTCCTGAGCGAGGAGAAGCCGGCACACGTGCCCCCGCGATCCTCCTCCAAGCGAGGAGAAGCCGGCACACGTGCCCCTGCGATCCCGGAAGCACGCTGATCCCTGCCCTAACGGAGTTCCCCGGGCTGAGAATGTACGGTACCTGTAAGAACGCACAGTAAGTGGCACAGGGTGATCAGAAGGGGATGAATTGGCACAGGGTGATCAGAAGGGGATGAATTGGCACAGGTGATCAGAAGGGAATGAATTGGCACAGGGTGATCAGAAGGGGATGAATTGTTAAATTTATACAGTTGATATAAAATATTTTACTACAGTATTTGGTTCAGAATCTTTTTTTTCTAGATTTTCCTCCTTTAAAATTGGGTGCGTCTTATATGCCGGAGCGTCTTATACGCCGAAAAATACGGTAACTTGCAAAGGCCTCCCTCACTGGATATAAATAAATAGTTTATTAAAAAAAAGTAAATTCAAAAGAGATTATCAATAGATCCTACAGTCAGATTATAATTTGCCTGATGTGCATTGAGCATTGGATAAATTCTCTGCATTCTTAGATTTCATAAAGGTAACTGTTTTTAATGTAATGTAACCATACAAAAGTAGTTTGCCCTTGGAATAAAAGTCACACATATACATAATTGATTTAGGGTTAATTTTAGCTGGTAGATCTGTTTCCATTTCCCTATTTCCATTTTAACATTATACTACTAAAGTATGATAATTTATCATCCTGGAAAAATCTGAACATGAAAAATAACTTCAGCACTCATGACTGCCTTCTGTTTTTTTCCATAGCTTTTATCCATAATGTTGAGGACTTTTTGGCCTTAGAGCACGGTCAACTCAAGGAGAGGAGAGGAGGCCAATACTTTAAAAAGTGTTGTTTAATTGACAGTGTATTATATTAAAATGGTTACCCCTTGGATTGGTAACTGCAACTTCTCAATATGAAATACATCGTTAGATTGATAAAATTGATAATTTGGATGTTTTTGATATTTTTCCCCAACACACTCTTTGACAGATTTAATCCTAATTGTACACCTGGTGCAACTCTTCTGATGTTACCAAACATGAAAGCACCTAGTACAAAAGCAGTACTTAGCACCATGGAATAATAAAGGGTTGACAGGCTGATGTACAGCCAATTAAAAGGTCACTGAATTTATTAGCAAGGGTGAATTTCAAAGATATGCCCCAGGCCTTTTACTGTATAACTTTCATAACAAATTTATCATAAAATTCTGGGTATTTTGTAATCCTTTCTAGTTTTCATAATTAGACATGAGATTGAATAATAAAAGTAGGGGCAGCCTGTAGCCCTCTGAAAGCCTGTTGCCTACTTTATCAACCTTGAAGGAAATCCAGACCTGTATATCACAAACAGGAACAAGCTTCATTGTGTTCAGTCGAATTTTAAAGTGTTTCTTAAGTCTAAAATTCATATTTAGATATTTTCCCTCTTAGCAGCATCCATTGGGTATTGGTATCTCTATAGATGAGCTATAGAACTGGATGTGTACTGTTTACAGACAAAGGAACAGATTGGATGATTTGGTAAAGACAGATAATTAACCCTATATTCAAGCTATTACATATATACATAATGTAGATCTATTAGTAAATTAGTAAAATAATCCATAAAAAACACCCTCTTATTATTACTGGCAAGGACAAGTAAAAGTTTGTGTAAAGACTTAAGGTCAAACCCTGCAATGTAACATGGTATGTTAAGGCATCCTGACAATGTGCTTTGGGTGTAAAGCCTGAACTGCTGCAAGAAAGAATGTAAACAACACTTACTATCCTAAGATATATTGACCATTCACCAAGCCAAACCTCCATGGAATTCTTTTTATCTTTTTTTATGAGTGATACATTTCTCTGGTGTTTGTAGAACAGTACAACTCACTTGAATAGTGCCTTTTAAAACATTTGGCACTCATTTAGCTTATCGGCACAGGTTATATTTAGCTAATCAGTTGTAAACAAAGTCTTATAAGTATAGATAAATGGCTGTAGACATTCTAAAACACCCTTTACTTTTAGGTGTCTGATTCTGATAGAAATAGTTCAGTGTTTCGATGAGTACAGTAACCTTAAATGATATCTAAAGAGGAATGTTATTTCGATAATATTGCTTGTTCGGTAAAGTATAGATAAACCCAAAAACGAAAACGTAACATATTGCAACTTACTAGTCCTTGTGATGGCTGCATTAGTTTTTTTCAGGTTTTCTTCCTATTCTAATTGAGCTTGCAAAAAGGGACAAGGGCACATTTTTTTTTGCAAGATCAACAAGTATTTTTAATACTTTCAATATATATGGCCCATTTTTCTGAACATAAATAGCAATTTTTGCATTATTGATACAATCTGAAGTTCCAGAATCTTTATATTATTTTTCTGGACATAATGCACCCTTCCAATTCCATAGTCCACCGCCTTTGGCCAACTGTTTTGGTTTTACTTTATATGGATATTAACTGATTTTCCTTCAAGAGGGATGGTTGTGCCCAACCCCTACAAATATCTGACATGTAAACAGTGACCCCCCTATGTAGTTCATTAGTGCATTGTGGTGGATTGATGAACGACTCATCAGGGATAACTGCTCGATAAGAATACAACAGGGTGCCACCCACGTGTCCTCCCCTATCTTCTCCATAGAACAGAATGGTACTGTGTGTACAACACCCATTTATTATTATGTCACTGGAAATGATCACGAAAGATCATTTATAGCAACAATCATCTGACTTCTGTATGAGACTTTAGAATTAGTACTATATAAAATGTGTAATACATTCCTTGTACCCCTTTCATAATTTGCCATTTATTACAAATAAGTAAACAATTTACTTATTTGTAATAAATGGCAGCTGCCTCTAAAGTATATTCAAGTATGTTTTTAAAAAAATCATTTAAATCAATATTAGTATAATGAAAGAGAAATAAATAAATTAGGGAAAAATTAGCATGTACTATAACATAAGAAATAGATAATTTGGTAACACTTTTCAAAGCAAAATCCCTGCAATGTTATAAAACATTTATATAATGCTGTGATATATAGACTATGCAAAGTCCCCAGCTCCCCATTGTTCATAAATATTTATTGAATAATTAATGATGAAAAATGATACTTTCACACATATGCTTTATGAGTAAAATTAACATGCCTGGGCTGTAATAATAAAGTGGTAAAGTGTTGGGGAAGTTATACTTTCTTCATGATGCACTTGGTGATGAAAAGGATAGGTGGGAATTTGGAATACAGGTAATTTAGTTTCTGGGGCATGTGCTGGTATATTTATTTGAGTAATTTATTATATAATAAATAAATATGTTATTTTTAGTTATTATTATTATTGATCAGTGTTTATATAGCTCCATCATATTACGCAGTGCTGTAAAAGACCATAGTCATGTCACTAGCTGCCCCTCAAACGGGCCCACAATCCCTACTTCAGTCATCTGTCCTTAATACAGTCTAAGGTCAATTTTGGGGGGTAGCCAATAAACCTAACTGCATGTTTTTGGAATGTGGGCGGAAACCCTAGTGCCCGGAGGAAACCCACACAAACATGGGGAGAACCTGCAAACTTAATGCAGATAGCCTCCTGGACGAGATTCAAACCTGGGACTCACTCTGAGATTAATTTTCATGTTAAAATGGCTATTTTATATTAAAAAAATCCTCTATGGGCTTAAAAACACTGTACCTCTCAATGTGTTCAACAACTGCACAACCAATGGCCTTGGTCAAAGGTGAGTGTTGTTTTTAAGGGCCAAGGTTTACTGTAAGATGTCTTTCTTTTACATTGTAAATAATAAAGTACTTGATGACTGCTGCTTGGTGAAAATGATTGACTAGATACTTAGTTTCAAGAAAAGTCAAATATTTTGGATATATTTGGTATGGATAGAACTCCTATTAGAATATTTTAGGAAAGTAAAGGAATACCTTCAATACAATTCTAAACAGGCAGAAATACAAAGATAACAGGAACAGGGAAACATTTTTTTTACTTTTTACAGTACCTTAAACAGTTTACTACTACTTAAGGTACTATTGGATAATTGTGCACACCCCAGTGTGGTTAAAAGCTTTTAGTGGGTCAGAGAGGGGCAAATCTCTGTAATGGAGTCCCATGACTTCTCTTAAATAATAAAAAAAATTACTAGACAAACCTTTTAAGGCCCAAGCAGCAAAAGCACATTAAAACAAGTCCTTGTTCATCTACATATCACAGCAGCGGAGAATGGAAATCTTAATTTTTCTTAAACCAACTCAATACTGCAGACATTTTAAGAAAATTAGAAAACTGGCAGAAACCAAACTTCCTTGTTGTGATCTTTGAGGATCCTGAGGAAAGATTAACTTCACATAAAAATTTTGAGATGCCAGAGATGGCTTGTTAGAAATATGTAAAGAGTAATATACCTAATACATGTTCCGGAAATTCATCTTTATGTAGAAGAGCCGGCTGTAAGAGGCTGCCTATTTTTGCTTTTAAAACTGGTAGTAGCATCCCTAAGACCTTTTTAAAGCAGTACACTTTAAAAGATTTTTGGTATCCAGCGTTTTTACATTCTATATTTGTACATATAGATGGAACTTTTACTTCCATTCTGTAACAGAATCCCATTTGAAAAATCAATTCACTCTGAGTCAAAGTTTAAATAGATACTCGTCAAAAACGTCTGAAGGGTGACAGTCACTTGTCTGTGAATTAAACATTAAACATTTTAGGTTCATTTTATCCATGGAAGAAAAATGCACCTTTATGCAGTTTTGGCAAATTGAACATTTAATTTTGTAGCAGAATACCAGATCTAGCATCTGACAGCAAATAGTGTGTCAAATATTATTCATCATTCCTACATAACATGAGAATAATACAGTGGTTTTCTTGTGATAAAGGAAGAACAGGAATTCATCAAGTCTGAAACACCTAATAGAAGAACAAATTTCTTGTAAAGCCTAGCAAAATTCATAATACAACTTTGCATTAAATATATACGTTGTATAGTTTAAAATGAAGTGGACACCATTGCCTTCTTTTGCTCTCTACCAATTCTTATCTTTCCTGTTCTGACAATAAAACAGCACATATTCAAAATTGCTGTAATCATTGTTTTCCAGTTCAGGTCATAGTTGATAGTAAAGTGACCCAGCTTCAGCTCTCCACTGCAGACCTAGGTACTTTTCTTGAAAATGAAAATATCAAAAGACCAGATATAGCTGCAACTGCGTCAGTTCAGGAAACAAAAGAAGATTCTGACATTGAGGTGGTTAAGGATGAATCATTGTTCAAAACCTCAGAGGTCCAAGAAAGAGTCAAACTGAAGTTCTTCTAAAACACAGGCAAAAAGGCAAACCTGACCAGGAAGACAGCACCATAAAAGTACTACATTTGACAATCAAAAATCCAGCAACTTTTGGACCTGAGGAGTGCCAGATTTTCGAAAATTCCGGATTTTTTTTTCTACTCACCTCCACATATAGGCCAGCCTTCCTTTCGCAGCACCTGTGGACATCTGGCACAGTTCTGAGGGGCAGGCAGTAGGGACGTCTCAACGTGTATTTAGTGTAGCAAGCAGACCATTTAATAAAACATTAGTGGCCAAACAGTGTACTACAGTCCCTGGTTTGAAAATGCGATCCAAAATTCATGCCGGAAAACTGAAGGAATCGTATTATCGATGGCCGAATTTTGGATTGTCAACCTGTAGAAAGTATGATGACCCTTACTTTATTTTGCCTATATCCTCATAACTCTTCCCACTCATTTTCATACAACCATTCCTCTGTCTATTCCTTTTCACCTCCCCATTCGTGGTAATATTCAGAAACCTGCTAGCTTTCCCATTCTCCTTCCTTACCCCATCCTTTCAACCTTTTTATTACTTCTCTTTCCCTCAAAATCCATTCCCCTATGCAACACCAAAACCACCACCCCTTTTAGTATTCCTCACTCCAGTAGAATTCAGTAAAGCCAGTACTCATCTGCAATCCAACTCAAATAATCCCCCAACAAGCATGGGCTATGAAATAAGGTTCTGATTAACTTTCACCACTGATCAGCTTTGTTCATGCTGTTAGTTATTTACTACAACTTTTTAACCAAGACCTCTGGTATTTGTCCTGCTTTGGTTGACAGTTTTGAAAAATGAAGTTTGTAAGAAAGGGCCTTCTTTTGCTTTTATGTTAAAAAAGGCTTTTGTAGTTGTGAAATTATAAGATATTTCTTCTTAGCTCAGTTCTTTATAGACTTGTTTGATGAATAGTCTTTCTTCTCTGTTCAAAACTAGCTTTCTATGTTCTTCTATGGGTGGTGTCACTGTGAGCACATTGTTTTCCTTATATTGCAGGGGTGTCAAACTCAAATACACAGTGGGCCAAAAGTAAAAACTTAGAAAAAGTTGCAGGCCATACTTGAAACTGAAATAGCACCACTACTACAATTCCCAGCGTCAAGAAAACAGTCCAATGCAGAGCTTAATGTTATGAGTGGCTGAAACTCCCTCTTCACTGAAATAGCACCGCTACTACCATTCCCTGCGTCTATAAAACAGTCCAATGCGGGGCCACACATAGGCAGAGAGCCGGCTGGTCTATAGACGTGAGTGATGCCGCTACCACAATTCCCGGCAATAGTTGCTTCTATAAAACAGTCCAATGCGGGGCCACGCATAGGCAGAGAGGCTTTAGATGCGAGTGATGCCAAGAATTGTAGCAGCAGTGCTATTTCAATGCAGCGGCGGGCCAGCTGCAATTCATATTTAGGATTCCTTTGAGGGCCAAAGAAAAGGATGTTTAAAAGTGTAAAAGAGGTGATGTCTGAATGTCTATGGAAATGGACCATTAGAAATTTTGAATAAGCAGTAACATTACTTGTTTAAAATATTAGCTCTTTATTTATGAACATTATAAAGAAATACATTTTCAATGTACACAATGCACTCACTGTGTTTTTCTATGTGAAATGAATGTTCAGTCTGCCAAAGTTCTAATGTAAACAGAAAATGTTACTAAGGTGTAAGAAATTAACTTCAGAGTGTTTATTGTTGTCTTTAAAACTATGAAAATGAATAACTTTACATTAAAAGCAGCTAGAGAGAATGGGAATAGTTTATTTTAAAGCTCCATAACTGCTTTGAAAAGGTTTAAAGGTGCAGGGACATCAGAAGCCAAGCACAGCTCATTGGCAAATGTATTTCTGCTAAGGTCACACTATACCTTTTAAAGTGGAGTGTTTTACAGGGCAAAAAAATACCAAAAATATCCAGCACACCCTCCAGGAGGAAAAACAGAGAACCCAGTCCTACTGATAAGGACAACCTACAATATATATACAGTATTACTTTATAGTTTGATCATAGTTTTACTAAGTTGATCATTCAAAATAACACAACAGTGACATCAAGCTAATGCAGTAGTTACAGTGACATTCAATACACATAGGGCCAAACAGTTTTTGGTGTCTTACAGTGATTTATCCCATCCCTTTGCAAGAAATAGAACCATTCAACACAGCTGTTGAATTTAAATGCAAACATTGGGTTTGTGTAATGTGCTAATGAGCTTCTGTGTGTTTCCTTTCTCAGATGACTGTACAAGGGTTCAGCTGTGCCCTATTATCATATATCAAAATTCCCATCTGCTCTCATTCTTGCTTTTACGTCCCCTCCCTTTCATTACCCTCTGGAATGTCTGCTACATTTGAGAGCATGTCATCTCAAGCAAGATGAAAAGAAGTTAAACTTCAAAATTGGTTTGAACAATAGATACAATTTTTAGCAATGAGTAAGGACAAATGTGTTAGAATTAAAAGAAATAACTGAAATTTCGCTAATCAATTAGAATGACCTTTGTCCCAGACAGCAGTAAAAGCCTTGACTGCATGTATATTTCTGTTATCACTAAACTACTTTACCTGACTTCATTTATTTAGTGTCAACATACCTGGAGCCCTTCAGAGAGTATAAAGAGCTATTCATATCGGCCTTTGCCTCATTGGACACTTCCAATTTAATCTTCCCACTACAGTCATACTGGCAAAGTGGTACATTTTAAAACAGAGCAGATATTGATTTCTGTTGGAGTATTGCTACAATTCACAGCCTGTATTTTATGCTCCATTCCTAAAATGCATGTTGCAGTAAGGTTCATGTCCTAGAGTTCAGTTTACTTGAGGCTGTGATGATAGAGCAGTCAAATTATTATTATTAACTAGTATTTTTATAGCGCTGACATATTATGCAAGGCTTTACAAAGTCCATAGTCTTATGACTAGCTATCCCTCAAATGGGGCTCACCTTCTAATGGTCTAATGGTCTAATGGTCCCTACCATTATTTTGACAAGTCAAAGTAAAGACTCACCCAGCCTGCTGTTCTCTTTTTTCAGTATATATAAATATATATATATATATATATATATATATATATATAGAAAGAAATCATAAGGTCCTATCTATGCCTAAATTAGGTATAAAAATAACTCACCTAATTCAGTATGAGGGCTATAAATGTATTATAATTTATAAATGGAGTACATACAAATAAGTGTATATTAGTTGCAATGTCAGGAAGATTTTCAATCACTGGAACAAAACTGTTGGCATCTAAAGCAATGCCTCCCTTATGGAACATTTCTTGTTTTATTGGTCTAACCCTAGCTAAGAATATTGTGTTGTATCCTGGCCTATAGGTTTCTGATGGAGACTACAATTGGCCATTATTTTGCGGACAAATTACTGCTTCACCAAGACATATGTAGTTATCTCTGCAGTCCACACATGTAGACAGGAAATTGCTAGAAAGAGGCCATAGCAAAATCAACAAAGAATAAAAAAGGTAAAAACAACTATTATAAAAACAAAGAAAAACATGTCATTTGGTAATAATACACAATGTTTTAGCACCTAAGCACCTAACGTAAGATAACTCAGATCAACATGATGGGAATAAATAGAAATCCTATTGTGTCCCAGTCCATCTATCCCAGGCCAATCTGTGCTCTGTAGCACTTCGGTAAAATTTGGTCTTCAGTATTATAAGAATACAGTTCTAACTACTGAACGTTGTGTTGCCCTTACCTGTTTGCTGTACCACTGGATGTATATGTAATACTTTATGACAAAAGCCACATAAAATGACAGGTCTTCTAAATAAATAGACGCTTGGCATATGTTGGTAATTTGCCAGTACACAAATAAGCAAAGTAATCATTATTTTAGATGTATTTCTAGGATGCCAAATCACATAATTTTCCAGCTACACTTTCATATTAATAATGTTGATTAGCTTGTCTAGAATAATATAACATCGCCATCAGTGCCTAGAAAACTGCAATCTCTTTGCTTTGAGCTGTATAGTTTATGGCAGCTATAACAAACTAATGAATATCAACATTAACCGTATAATAGGTATTTTATGAAATGAGTAATGCCCTCCCATTAGGTTTGCCATCCTAACTGATTCCTGAATACATTGTAACAGAATAGAACAGACACAAAGTCATTGCAACCAACAAATTTGCTCATCATTAGGTTATAACTTATAACATTGCTCCTATTTAAACAACAGTTGAAGATTGAAGAAAGAGAATTATTCAACGTTGGTTTATCATCTTATCAAATGTGAATAGTATTGGGAAATAAAACTGTTACCATGATTTTATGTACATTATTACTATTCTGTAACACATATTTAGGTATCATCTGAACCACATGTGCCCATTTTTAGGTCTGGGGGCACATACAACCGTTTGAAACACATTGCGTGACTTTTTAATTTTTTTTCTGATTGTTTGAAATGGACCTTGCTGAGAGAAAAATAAGGTGCAAAATGTGTATAAGGTAAATGTAGGGAGAAGTAAGTTGTCTATAGCAGCTGTTCACAACCTTTTTAATGTGGGGTAACCATTAAAAAAACTTTCATTTTCCAGGGAAACCCTTTTATAATTACTCCAGCGATGCCCGACATCTGCTTCCCCTGGTGATGCCGGCCGCTATCACCAGGCTACACAGATGCCAGCCGGCATTTGCGCCCCCGGCATGTGAACGTTGGGGGAGCAAGGCCGGGGATGCAGATACTGGTCAGCCGGGCAGTCCGAGCGTGTGGCTGGAGGGCGGGACCAGGCAGGAAATGTAAAATATTAGGTATTATTAAATCTACCGTTTTGACGTTAAGGAGGGGTTGTTTTAAAATGTATATAGTCCTCTTAACATAAATACTTGAATTTCCATGATTAGGCCATGGATTTACTTTACATTTATAGGCCTTTTCAATTTTAGCATAAGGATTGGTAACTTACTGTTTTGTAACTGCTCGGAATTGCTCTTTAAACAATCCTTTTTTTTCTGAGCATATATCCAGCACTGAAGTGCAAATATGATTGTAAGGCCGTGGTCCAGCAACAGACCCCCATCTAATGCCGCACTCTACGCCTATAGTGTTCTCCTGCTCAGTCTCGGGAGGCTAGTTGCACCATCCCAGGACATGGTTGCCGCCAGGACTTCTGTGAACAAGGGATGCCATCTGGCAAAGGACTGACAGAGGAGTAGGAGCTCACAGATAATGCATTATGAGGATTCCAGCAGAGACAAGTCCAGAATACTTAATTCACATTTTACTAATGCACTGTTATTGAGACCTTCTAAAAATGTTTTGTTGTCCGGCAGTTATACTAATGCCCTGGTTTCAATATTTTATGCTTTACTGATACAAAATAAAAATGCAGAGCCAGAAAACCCAGGGAAAATTATTTTCTGCATTCTTTGTAGGGTGTATTGGGTAGATTTATGAAAGGAATATAAGTTATATATAATAAAATGAATTATCCCCCTTTAGGGGATATTTTCTTATCTTAGTGAATGTGGTGAAAATTCATTTGGCAAAGAATATTCAATCACATGCAAGAAAATCTAAAAAAAAATGTTAGTACATGATCGGGTGATTGAAGTCAGCAAAGCTTTATCTTATTTACTAAGCTAAGTGAAACATAATATACAGGGGGATAAATCACTTTGCTAAGTTAGCAGGCTTTATTTCTTTAATAAATCAACCCTTATAACACAAGGTTTTTAGGTTTGAATGTTAAATAGAAGGAGAGATTATTTAGAAGCCTTTTCATTTCTTAACTGTCAGAAGTACATTACAGAATAAAAACTTTTACCGAAAATATATTGTTTGCTGTTCGTTTTCAGTTTCTCCAACTTGTCACAAATTGTTTAGCTATTAAATTTTATGTTTAACTTTATTTCAAGTTCCATGTCTGTCTCATACATCAAAATGATGAAGTTAGAATGCTATAAGATAGACAATAACAACAATGTATTAAATACTCATTGTTGCTATATTATTAAACTTTAAATGGAAAATCTTCAGGCTCACCGTGAAAAAGTAGGTTTACTCAGAGAAATCAATAGTTCAAGCCCCAGTGTAAACTGCTTCTGATATTTCTATTCCAATTTTATTCAGAGTTGGAGATGCTTGCTAAAAATCCCATACAAAGATCACATTATTAAGAAATCAGTATTAGCCTATGCTCCAGGGTTACTGAAAGCCACTGGTGGATACCAGATTTCATTTTATGAGGTAATTTGCTGTAATCGATAACTTTGGGTAATTGTTCAGCTTTCCTGGGACAACAAATAAACCTTGCATCCTTGCATTTAAATAGTTTAAGTTTGATGGAAACCCTGCTCACAATAATCAAGTAAGATGTGCATGCAAAAAATTAAACATAAATGTAAGCAAATTTTAATAATTTAAATTAGTGCACCATTTTATTGATATTTTTAATCAAGTCATCAATGTGCTCATCTCTCTGTATGGATCTGGCTGGGGGTATGCTGAAGATGCAGTGCAATGGATTGTAATGCCCATTGATTCCTTTTTTTCTGTTGACGATAAAGATTACCATTTGGGAAGTTGTCACCTAATACAGGAGGTTACTGAACTGGGACCTCCATGGCGGGATCACCAAGAATAATTTTAATAAAAGATTTAAATCAACTTTTGTAACTGCATTAAGGCAAAACTATGTTTTTGTTGATGTTGGTGAGCTTGATGAATATACACAGCATATTTGTCAGTTATGGCACAAACATAATAATTTGTAGGTGGCCTGCCGCAAAGACAGAGCCATGAACCTGTCAGTGCTGCAAAATCTGAAGATACAATCTTCACCACCAACTCTTCCAGGTCCACAGTGACCTCTTTATTTATTATTGGATGGCCAATGGTGATGTAACTCCTGCACACATTATTGCCAATATGTCTCTTCTGCCAAAAACCTCCTGGTGACCTGGTATGTCCTGGAGTTTTTTTGTTCTTTTGGGTTTAGTTCAGCTTTAATATGTTAGACTATATGAGATTCTAGTATCTGAAATTAGATCTTCTTTAAATTGCAGGTTGGGCATGATGGGACAGGCTGCTGTAACAACCAGTTCTCTGTATGCACCACAGCCTGTGTTTACTATAGATGTGAATTGGGTAGATCATGCAAACAAAGCTTCCAACTTGCGTCATTATTTAGGATGATTTCTATGATCCTGTATACAGCAAATATAAGATAATGATTCATATTTATTGCTGGTAAAATAGATAAGCTGAATGAGATTAACGCATCAAAAGATTTTCAAAATATGTCCTACTGAACTTTCTTAACCATATTTTCAGACAAAAGTAAAAAAAAAAAAGAAAAAACTTTTTACTCACTTAAAGCCATAATCACATGGTCCTACTTTTTTCTACTTTACAGCGGTAAGGTCATCCCGGGGGTCAGCCAGTCTATTTTACAGTACTCGATCAGCGCCCTATAGCAGAGGTGGCTCTGGCAAGGGACCTGGGCAGCAGAGAAAGTAAGTACATGTTTGCTTACAAGGTAACAACAACAACAACAAATGGGGATGAGTTATAGTGGTGAGGGTGTTAGTGGTGTGTTACTTTTTGCACAGACAATAGTCTATTACTGATGTAGTGTGTGACTACACAACTAATCAAACAACATGAAGACCAAGGAGAACTGCAAACAAATCAAAGGCAAAGTTGAGGAAAACTTTAAATCAAAGTTGGTGTAGAAAAAAAACTTTGAATGTCCCACAGAACACCATGTATGAAAAGAATATGGCACCACCACAAACCTGACAAAAAAGACATCCATCAAATTTCACACACTGGCACCCATGCACAAGAAGTGCATTAATCAGAGATAGAACACCAGGGGTAAAAGACACCAGGGGTAAAACTGAAGACGCTGCAAAGACCCAAAGTGGAGTTAGGAGTATCTGTTCATAGGACTACATTAACTGTACACTTCATAGACTAGAACTTTTTGGAATAGTGGCCCGAAAAAAAAACCATTGATATGAAAAAACACATTTAAAGCTTTGCCCATCAGCATGTGGAGAATGTTCTCTGGTCAGATCAGTCTAAAATTGAACTTGTCATGGAAAATGGTATATGTATGATAGTAGCAGATCATATTGTGGCAATGTCTTTTTATCAGGATGGATGTCTGCCAGAGACTAGAGACTGGGATGAATGTTCCCCTTCCATCAGTGCAATAACCCTAAATTTTCTGCTAAAGCTTAACTATGGTGGTTAAAAACAAACATTTAAAAGTCTTGGAATGGCTTAGACCAGACCTTGATCTAATTGAGAACCTGTGGCATGACTTAAAGACTGCTTTACACCAACACAACTCATGTAACTTGAAAAAGTTGGAGCAGTTTGCCTTGAGGAATGGATGAAAGTTCTAGTGGTCAGATGTGCTAAGTAAAGGGTAACCTACCCCAAACGATTTGCAACTGTAATTACAACAAAAAGGTAGCACTACAAATGGTGATGAATACCTATGCACACCCATGAATTATTGTTTTTTGCCTTTATTATTGTCTGTAATGTAATAAAAACTTTTTTGCACCTTGTATAAGTTAGATGGTGACCAACTCACCCCCCCCCCCCCCCCCATACACACAAGAAAACAAGTTGAACACTGAGGAGAGTAAATATTTTGTGAAATATATGTAGTGCTTAGTCACCAATAACACAATGGGAATACAATGGAAATTTTCACAAGGCTTAAGTTACTTAAGTGCATCAGATGATTGTTGCCCAAGAACAATGGTCATGCTTGTCTTGGGTTAAAAATCTAACCTGTGTACATTGGTCCCCTGACATAATTTATCGATCAGCCCTGGTGGATTGATGTATGAAAGATCAGGAATGACCTCTGAGCTTTCCAGTGGAGAAGAGCACAGCGGGGTGCCGCTCACTTGTTTTACCTTCTCTATAAAACAGAACAGCACTGTGTGAACAGCTCTTGTTCGTTCATCTGTCACTGGAAATTGGGCTTTACATAATTCTCTCATCACAATATAATTTGGTTATTACTTTACTTGCTCTTCCCCACACAGATAATCTATTGAATGCTTCACCTCCATCCTCTTATCTCTACACACTGCCATTTCTTTTCTTTCTCTCAGTTTGACTCTTTTGACTCCTTTTATCATCCCTCTCTATTCCCATACCTTTACTGAAGGTACCTGTTAGACAGTAATCTTGTTTCATCTTTTGTGGTCTTTTCAGCCATTCAGCAATGAATGGACTATTAACGTAAATTCTTTGGTTTGCTGGTTAACTCAGGAGCACGACACATAGGACATATTGTTCCTTTATTATGTTACCCACGGCAAAATAGTTAAATATAAGTATAGATAATGAGATTCTTTCTTTTAATAAAAAAATGTATTATGAAACTTGATTTGTACGATAAATGCAGCAATAAGCTGTATTTTTATACAAGTGTATGAAGTAGCTTTGCAGTCATGCTTTACTCTGTAAAATTAATAATTAAATTCTGTGTTCATACTCTCATAATGTTTTCTATTATAAGACTTAGAGTAAAAACAGTAAAACCTAGGTCAAACATATTCCCAGTCTTTGTACCTGAAGTAATGTCAAATATGTCAACAAACTTTATCTTTTTATATTTCCTGCCTTCTCTTCAAACATTTCTGGTGATTCTGTCAGCATCCACAGTCACTTCCTTACTTAGTGTGACAACACTTACTCATTTCTGTGACACTTTTCTGCATATTCTGCATATTCCGCTAACTCGGACAGCTGGTCCAATGCACAGTGTGCTGGCATGTCATACAACTGCAGTAGTAGTAAATATACCAGCAGAAATGCTCAGGATATGCTTTAACATAATTTTCATTCCATTATTATTCTGTATATAAAGCCAATTTTTTAAGATTCAATAGAGTAGAGAACTGGAGAAGCGCTGAAGATTTTATTGGTAATCTGTTTCCGATTGGGAGAATTAACTTTATTGAATAAAATATAAAAAAAAACCTTGATAGGGAAGTGGGCCTTGCGATACCAGGAAGGTCTACTTTGAAAGAAAGGTTACACATGCAAATGCACTGCATTTAACATGTTACTATGTGCTACACCCAACAGTTACAGTATATTGTGAATCAAGCTTTAGAGCCCATTCCTGCATGAAAATGCATGCATTAACACTATCCCTTGTATGGACAAGACTTGGCGAAAGTAATTCTCCCCAATTAGACACATATGATATATCGCCCCTCCTATTGTGTGTTACTTCCCCCACCTCCTAGATAGTAAGCTCTTCAGGGCAGGGTCCTCTCTTCCTCCTGTGTAACTGGCTGTATCTGATTATAATAACTGATAACAGGGAAGAAAAGTATTTCCATAACTAAAGGATTTTCCTCGACTGTTCTCATCTGCTTACTTTTTGATCCATAAAGTGTAACCAAAACCTAACAATAAAAAAAAATGCAACTATGCAGGTTGCTTATTGCAGAAGGGGCAGGCAATGTCCCTTGTGCAGTAAAACACACATACCTGCCTGATCGCAATTTTCAAAATACACCCACCTGTCTCATTTGCTGCACTGGCACTGCCATCCTCATGTGGCCAGGCCAGTATGATGTAAGTCCTGCCCATGCACTCCTGGGAAGATTTTGGATATGTATTTTATATTTGAGTATGCTACTGAAGTAATAAATTTACTTTTAAATCAATTGCTACATCAGAATGCGAGGTGCCATAATACTGCCAGTGTCACTTGTGACAAATGAATAGAAGCTTAAGCTCTAGAATGTGACCTCTGTATTTGTGATTTTTGCAACTGAATTCTGGGCATCCACCTACACCGGTTTTACAAAGGTCTATCACAATTTAACAGATGTAATTTATCCAGATTTCATGGAAAGCAAAAACATTAGTTTAAAGAGTATGTCTCCCCTCCAAAATGTATTAGGAGTATTGGAAATGCTTACAACCCTTAATAAAACCTCAAACAGAATTGCTGTTTCAGATCAGATTTAGGGTAGGATAGAGCACCTGTCAATCATGTCTTGCTATCTGTGCCCCTCCTGCAGATATAGATTCAATAAGTGAGAAGATATCACTTAGTGGTTTGTTCTCCTGGCATTACAAGTCACTATAGGGTTCCCTAGCAGGACAAACAACGAGCATTTGCCTCTCCCAAAAGTGTTATATACTGAAGATTTTGCTGTAAATTGTGCTGCAAGAACACAGACAAGCCTCCTGCCATAAAGGGTAATGTTCAGTATCTTTTCCTGAATGATACAAGCTTTCCAAATTTTGTGAGAGTAAAATAGTGGATAGATAGTACAATTATCCCGCTGCCATCTTTTTCCCAGATAAATGACGCACACACATATCTATGTACATGATCTAAGAAAAAAACATGATTGCCACCATGCCACCTTCATCCATTGGTTATTAGGGCAATCAAGAGATCTGTATGTGGCTTATATACCATTTTAGAGGATTGCTTTCACATGGCCATTTTTTACCAAAATTTTCTAGAATCCTGGGGCCGTTGTCAACCAAGATTCCATGGAACCTTAGTCTTCTTCAAGGGGTTTGTTAAATTGTGGATTATTGACTTCCCATAAAATGGCACAAGCATATTTATAGGGTCAGCACCCCTTGGCAGTGCCAGCTGTTTCAAACCAAGGCTGTCTGTAAGGGTGGCCCTCTCCTCCTGTGTCAGTCTGTATTAGCCTGTCATTTGCAACCCCTATTTAATGTACAGCGCTGCGTAATAAGTTGGCGCTATATAAATCCTGTTTATTAATAATAATAATGGTAGAGGGTATGTGTCAGCACCTACATTGCCAATGACTAGGCCCATTCCCAGCACTGCAGGATGATGCATTACCATGCGTTGCTGCACTCTCATACTGCAGCATACATACCTTTTCTGTATGTTTATATAAATGGGCCGCCTTATATAATGTGAATGAGTCTTCCTCTGTATTTGTGAGGAGATATCTGTGTAACGAGCACCCTGTGCCATGGCAGCACACAGCAGCAGTCCCCTCCATGTATATGAAGCCCATAGTACAGTGAATGCAGAGCTGTAATGTGAAGCTGAGGGGGCCGGCTCATGTCAGATGACTGACAGCAACTGGGTGAGGTTTTTAAGAAAAAAAAAAGAAGTAGAGAGGCCCAGCACAGCTGTTTGTGAAGTTGAAGATTTCCTGTTTCCTCAGGACTAGTGAATGACTCACACAGGCTGAAGGCAGCAAACGGTGCCCATAGGAATGCGGGAAGGACGGCGGGGAGGACCGAGGACGGGACGAGGGGGCTGTGACAGCAAACTTTCCTAATACTTTCTGCGGACTCTCTATGTCCTACAATGGATGCCGGGGCTTATAGCAAACTCGCAGCTTTACTTTGCACACTGACAGCCAGCTGCTCGGCCGCCAGTGTACACTCTATGGGTGAGTTACGTGGGGGCACCAAGGTGGGGTGTGAGGGCTGCTGCCTGTGCAGGGGGCTCTGCTATACTCTGTATGGTGTCATGTATCGATATTGTGCACCCTGCTGGGGGACATTCACCCTTTCTGTGCCCCCTTCTGAGGTGAACCTTACACCCAGAACCTCTACTACTTTCCTCATGTTAAGGATAAAGGGTGTTTGGGGGCCACAGGGAAAGGTTTGGCTGGCTGTCAGGTTTTTATTGCTGTTTGATATGCCCCCTTCTATTTGTCCCCCAGAAACCAAGAAAGGGCAAAGCCATAGTTTAGAGATTTTAGATTTTATCTAACTTCCTGCTGTATCTGTGGGACAGGAAGTAGGGGAAGTACACCAGCAGCAACAAATATCCTGGCAGGGGTTTAAACCCTTCCTTCATTTTTACTAAATCTAAAAAAGTTGTGGCTGTATATATTAAAGCCAAAGCACGGTGAGAGGTGCACGGGTTGGCATAAGGACGGTGGCACAAATCTGAGACTGCAAACCCGCAAATCACACCAGAAAAAAACACTCACATAATCTGCCAGCCTTGGTTCAGGAGCTGGTGACCAGGCACATGGCATCTTCAGGAGGTCAATAATGCCAGTCGCTATGTAACTCTAAAGGTTTATTCAGAAAGCAGTGAATCTGATATTCACTGAAACATTCTCTGGTGGAGAATCTTGTAGATCCTAGTGTTTAAAAGGCAGTGATTTTCCACCAGGTGACGTTCAGTGAATATCAGATTCACTGCCCTTAGGCAGTGTTTTTTTTTTCTTTTAGCTATGTTGTATTTCTTTTTTAAGCAGCATGTGAAGGTAATTTTGGCCGAAAAATGTTGCTGTTCCATTTCTTTTAAAAGTACAATGTAGCATAGTGTATTGGGTCTGAATTTCATATACTTTTTTATATGCAAATATATGTATATATAATATATATATAACATTTAAATTTTTATTTACATTTTTCTAAATACATATTTATTTATTTAAGTATATATATATATATATATATATATATATATATATTCTTTGTATATATGTATGTTTTTGTCAGATGCAATACAGTATGCTGCATTGTATATTAAACACACGCTTATATATTTGCAGTTTTTTTTACTTTTGTTCATATTACACTGTTTTGTGTTTTTCTATATGTTGGCCTTGAGAAGTGGTATCACATTGATCTGTTTGTGTCTCTATCTGTCATATCTGATACAAAGTATTCTGTATAACATTCACATCACATTCACATATCAGGTTGGTTTGTCTAAGCCACTGATGTTATCTCACTTTGAGGAATACCTCCATGTAGGTGTTATGCTGTATGTTTTCCTTCTCATCAGCGGAAGGAGCTTTGTTTTACAAAAAGGAAGAAGGAAGGAAGAATTTGTTTATCTGATTGCTGCAGCTCGGTGTGGGATTATTTTACTGATTCTGCCTGAAAGTTATTTCCACGGCCTTCATTTTTCTGTAGTTCCATTCTCGCTAGATTCAGCTCGCACTTTGGCAATGTAATAGAATTCCTCCACCAGTCGGTGTAAATGATGCCGCAGATATTTGTGTAGTCCCAGGCACACATCTGGAGTCTGGGAATTGTAATGGCAGCGAAGCCGGTCTGTTTCCTAGTAGATGAAATGAGATAACGTTCTTGTAGGTGAGGTAATCCCAGGTTCACCATGTGGCTGTAATTATGTGTTCAGAGATAGTTAGGGTATTATTTAATGTAGATTTGTATTTCTGGAGTTGGTGGAGCTTGTGAGGGGTAATATAATGAAAGGTCCAAACAGATCATTGCATTAAAAAAATGGGCATGCAGTTTCCTTACAATGTATAATGCGTTTTTGTTTTGTTTTATTATGCTGTGTAAATTCGTAATACAGCGCAGGATGTGTTTTACATACTTTTATGTGACTTCTTTTTATTTTATTTTTGTCTCTTATGCAAAATATACATGTGACTTGAAAATTGCACTTACCGCATTTCTTTTGGTCTTGTTCACACTAATGCATTGCATGAATTTACAACACACAATCAATGCACAGCACGTATTGGAGTGCTAGGTTGCTAATCATTAATATTAGAACCCCAAATTTATTATACGAACACACTTCTTTGCACCATGATGCAAGTTTAATGCAATACAAAGAGCCATGTGTGTGCATTTAGTTATTTTCTATGTGCCTTCTATAGAGTATTTACAAAGCAGTGATTCTGACTTTCCCTGATACAGAATCAAATACTACCATTGGACAACTGAACTTGGAAGATTGTCCACCACGGTGATGTTTCAGTGAATGCCAGATTCACTGCTTTATAAATAGACCCCCTGTTTCTATTTACTTTAATGTACAGGTAGTCCCGGGGTTACATATGAGATAGGGCCTGTAGGTTTGTTCTTAAGTTGAATTTGTATGTAAGTTGGAACATGTACATCATTTTAATAAATCCAGTTAGGACAGATGTTTGTTTCAGCATATTATTAGGCAGCATGGTGTCAGTTACTGTATAAAATCCTCACTGTGAGCTAATCACAAAGCAAAGAAAATACACTTTATGGAGCCTAGACATTCATTTACTTCTGGAGCAAGCTGAGCTTTGATATTCAAAAGAAACAACTGCAGAGTTTGTCTTGGTCATGAAAGAGTTACAACATCTTGCAGTAAAGCTCATCTTTTAAGATCAGCCACAACCTCAGCTGTGTTTAGCAAAAGATTTCTTCTGCATGTCATGCAAGCCACGCCCCTACCACATCAAGCCTCCGTCCTGCACACCATCCAGCAGGGAAGCCATGTTCATATCTAGGAGTCGTCCGTATATGGGATGTCCTCAACTCGGGGACTACCTGTACTGCCCCACAACGCAGCAAACAGATATGAGAAGCTTTGTAGATTATGAAAGTACTTGAGCCTGTGTTTAAGTGAAAATAAAATGTGTGAAAGGGGTCTAGGTTTTTTTCCTGACAAAGCCAAAGTGAGAATTTGATCACCGATATGATCTTCTTAGGTGGACATTAGACAAGATTTGCCTTAGGTGACGTGTTGGTTTTCCAGAACAAAATATCTCCAGTACATATTTTCTAAATCCCTGTACTTCCCAATGTCTATGCTTGTAAAGCCATCCACAATGGTGGGGTGTGGGCCAAACTATAAGCAGTGCTAACCATTGAAAAATATTTAAAGTTCAATAATTCTTAAAACCAAGGTAGCCCCCTCCTTCTCTTCTTCCCCTGAATACAGTAAAATCTGCCTACCCCCCAATAGGGAAATGCATTTTCCAGGGTAGTAAACATATCATAACTCCTGTGTACTCCTTGTAGTAGGACCTTAATGTAAACCGGGTTAAAATTTGTTAACAACAAAGTGTTGTTGCATGGCGGTTTGTAACGTATATCACCACTCTTGTGGATTGAGATCTACAGATCCAAGCAGAATATCAGAGATGACGATCACGTCATACTGAAGACACAACGATACCGCCAACAAAATGCTTCACTGTTAGGACCAGTGGTTCAGAAGTGCCCAATTCATTCTTAGCAAAGGGGTTTTTTTGCAGTTTTTTTTGTTGATGGCACTGCACATTAACAGAAAAACTATCATGTTTGCTGCCAGTGAACACTAGGTCTGGCAGTGGTTGCCAACCTTTTGAAAGTCACTTAATTGAAAGTCACTCCGTACCGCGCATTCCTGCAATGGGAGAGTGGGCGGGTTGTGTTCAGAGACACAACTCGCCCACTTTCCTTAGCCTGCGATCCGTACCGGGGACATGGTCCGTGGCTCTGGCTGGTGCACCCCCCAAGCGGCATCCTTCTCCTGACCCCATGAGGGGAGTACTTGCCAGAGCTGCGAACCACCAAAATTTTCTCGCGGACCACTTGGCGACCGCTGGCCTAAGGATACGTACACATGTCAGACGATTCTCGGCTGATACACCCCTCAGGGTTCATCTAGGACAAGAAATCTCCTCTCCATAGAACAGAATGGTGCTGTATGTACAGTGCTCATTCATTCATCTTTCCGTCTTTGTTGTTGGAAACAACTGTAAAAGATCATTTCCAATGACATAAATCTAGCGTGTGTACACAGCCTACTGCTGACTATTGTAGCTGCCTATGTCTATTTTACCTCTGCTCCCCTTGCTCTTTGTTTGTCCATGAAAGCAAAGTGATAAACCAGTACTTGTAAGTATGAGGCATTGTGTGAACGGGCCCTTCCTCCCGCCTGTGCCTGTTCTCGGTGATCGGCCACTCAAGGCACCCAGCGCTGTCACATAAGGATGGCAAAAATTCCCCAGCCATTCCCCAGTAACACACACTTGCAGATGTGAACCAGACACAAACAAAAGAATGAGATCCTTACAGGAAATGCACATTCTTAAGGTGCGTACACACTTCCAATTTTTATCGTTCCAATCGAACGACGAACGATCGATTGGGCAAAAAATCGTTCGTAAAAAAGTAACCAACGACGCCGACGAACGAGGAAAATTGTTGGAAACGAACGACCGGACCGGCGGATCGGATTGGACGACGATCGTTGAACATCGTTCGTGTGTACGGTCGTTCGTTGATCGTCCATGTTCAGAGCATGCGTGATGAACGAACGTCTGTTCACTTTCCTGTCGTGCACATAGTTCCTCTATCGCTTAAACGATCGTATCTATTGTGTGTACAATATCTACGAACGATCGGGTCGTTACCTCTATGTGCAGGATCGGTGCTATACGATCGTTCATATATATCGTGCAGGAACGTTCGTCGTTCGTTTTCCGACGATAATAATTGGAAGTGTGTACGTAGCTTTATAGTTACTTAGATTTGTTTGACTGTATCCAAATAGATAAGTGTCTACATTTGTTTTCAGGAACAGAGCACAGCATAACACACAGTGTTCACACATCTGGGTGATGTGCTAGGATGAAGGGCAGGTACATCTCCTTATATTGTACACATGTAATGGGTGACATTCTAAAAGAAATGCAATGTACTGCATCCTATGAAAGGTGTGATGGATTAGTGTCTTCAGACGAAAGAAAGAGCAGATTACTTGGGTAATAAAAATCATATTTTTTAAAGTTTAAACAAGACATGAGAAACTCTTATTAGGAAAGTAACATAAAAGGTTATATATAATTGTGGGTCCCAAATTCCCCTCCACTACACAGTAGCAACTATATTATAAACAGATAATCAGCTAATAGTTATAGGATGGAACCCTCTGCACATGCAGATCGTTGTCTGGGCTCACAGTAAGCTGCTGTTATGGCTTGGCTGTCTGTATTTTTTCACTCTGAAAGCCAAAGACAAATCTTCAGTCTTGTCAGGAAAAATTACATTTGGTGTCTGCTAAAAAGAAATAATAATTCTTCAGACAGTAAGCAACAGACTGCTGAAATAGTTTTATACAGTAATAAAAAAAAGTTTCCAGTTACAAATGAGGAACAAGTCTTGTAGGTTGTTTTTACATAAACTTGCTAACTGGAAACGAACTTTGTCGGGAACCATCAGTTCTTGGTATTTACTGTGCTACATCTTTGCTGTTAGATTGGTGTGAAAGTTTTCAGATGTTGCATATGAAGTTTAGACAGAGTTCCAAGTATCATATACAACATTTGGAATATGTGCATTTGTGTCCTTGAGTACAGGTTTAAAACAAAGCAGTGATTAGTCCCTGCAGGTGAAAGTAAGAGGTTTGCTTCATTCCCCACCTCTGGAGCAGCGTATATGTGCTTACCTTGCCTGTACTACCCTAGCGTCTCTGTTTGGAGGCACAGCTTGCACTTTTGTCTTTGTTTTACACTCAATATTTATCCTAGATAATATGGAAGCCATTGCCTTGCTTCCCTTTTCTAATTATTTACAAAGAAAAAGAAAAGAGTTACACTTTCATATATTGCAAGATATGATGGAATGGTCAGTATGGAAATGGCTGACATGATGGAATCGGATGAACTCTGCTTGCTAAAACTCCAAATATTTTTATATCCTTTTAAAAAGCATATACAGCCTGGGTCTGGTACACTTTTTATTATATACATTTTGTTTATAGTTCTGTAATTGTATCTTAAAGTTACTCTTATAAACAAATGCCACCTCCAGGCTGTGCAGCATGTTCAGGACTGTTGCAGACTGAAAGCCAATTTTGTGATTGCATGTGACATTGGGCCTGATTTATTAAAGCTTTATAAAAGAGGATACACAGTGAAGCTGGGCGATTCAGAAAACCTGGAATGGATCTGGTGCAGGATTGAAAACGTGTTCACAAATAGCAAGTTACTTTTAGGAAATCTAATCCAAGTTTGCTGGATTACTCAACTTCATTGATGATATGTATCCTCTCCAGTCATGGAGAGGTTTAATAAATAAGGCCCAATGTGGCATAGCGAACAGTGTTTACACAATCAGGTTGTTCCAGTAGTTTTACTGTGAGTCTGTTGTACCTTAATAAATATGCATACAGGAAGTGTTCAGTGGTAACCCTGCCTGTACTGGCTTTTGAGTCTATGGAGTACTACTGATTTGTTTTGGACCCCAATATGCCTTAGTTGCATTTGTTATTGTTGGACATTAAAAGATTTAGTGCTACATTCCATATCTGTTTGTTTGAGTCCACCCTAGAACCAGAGCTGTTTTGCTGTAAAGACTGTACTTTTCAATTTTAAGCGCAAATGTGAAGTGCCACGTGTTCCTTGCATTTCAGTGTTTCCTTCGTTTGTAAACTTTAGGTGTACACTGCTAGGGAATTACATGCAAAAAGGATTTGTTCAGTGTTTTATAGAATGATCACACTTTGATCTGACTCCATACTCCCTCTAAATTTCCCATCTATATTTTAGTTTTGGAAAGAGTGGGGAAATTAAATTTCTTGTCAGTATTGTTGCTTGATCCCACATTGGACATATTCCCCCTCACTTCTTGTTTCAGGAACACCCAGGAATTCCTGTTTTCCCGTTAATTGGATTGTCTGCATAAGATTTACAGATACCAGTTTCTTTTGTATTCCTGAATGGAATATAGGAAGTTTAGCTCACAGTATAGCCCTGGGTGTGACAGGGATTAGGAAAAAAAACCTTGCACAGTTTTGAAGGAATTTCACTTTAAAAATAATAATACTATGAAACCTGTGGGAGAATTATATAGTCAGTAAACAACCACTGGTTATTTAGTACATGTAGAATAATTAGATCTGCCAGAAAATACACAATTTTTTTTTAATTTGCCACATTGATAATTAGGGGTGAATGGCTGAAATATTTACCACTTTTTAAGCTAGATAATAATGGCCTGAGTTGAGCACAACCATTCTAACGTGTATAGCGGTCCCCTGACATTGTTCATTTATCCGATACAATGGATTGAAGTGACACAGTGGGGTGTAGCTTGCTTACCTCTTCTCCTCCCTCTATACAACAGTGCTGTGTGTGCAGAGCTCTTTAATCCATCCCTTACTGGAAATGATTGCAAATGATCTTTTTCAGTGACAATCCCATGGTGTATAATGGACGTCTGTGCGAGGCTTTATTCTGATCAGTACTTTTAAAGCCACTTTTGCATTTGCATTTCCCAATCGACAGATTTGTAAAGAACATCATAAGCCATAGTGGGGACCAGAGATGTTCCTTTAAACGCTATGTAGCTGTTCGTAATCTTTTTGTGAGTGGATATGGTTACTCTGATAGAGATATGGAGATTCTTATGGCACCTTTGGAGGTGCTATGGTACTTCTTTTTTACCCATTTTGAAGGTTCATCATTGGGGTGCCAACATCATAAATGTGGTAATCAGTATTCTACAAGTTAGAAACAGAAAAGTGCACATTTTTTTGTTTCCCATTTTTTAATACATAGACTTTGACTTGGTTATAGAGTATATTTGCTTTACATTTGTATCACTTTTAATACCATTGACATAGAAGGAAATTAAATGTCCGTTTTCTGTGTGCAGCAGTTTCTTCAGTCCCTCTCATTCAAGGTTAATGTTCCTTCTAGGTCCTAGTATGTTTGATTTATTACTCAGAACAATAGGGGCTAGTCAAAGGTCACATCTCCTTAAAGAGGTGATTAGCAACAGCCTTTAAATGATCATTCAGCCTTTTAATCTTTAGTTATGGTTGAGATAGAAAAATAAGCGCTGACTTACTTCTTACACTTGATTTGTAGCAAAAAAATATTTGCGGAGACACTCCATAGCTTTGAAATATTAGCAGAAATAAAGTAAAGGATGCATAGCAAATTAGCAGCACAAAGCAACAAATCATTTTTCTTTTAGACATTTAAACTCACAATTAATTAAAATAGAAAATCCAATGCTTTAACTTAAACTACAGTTAAGTTGATGTTTATAAAACTTTGATTAAAGAGTAGGATGCAGATCTTTTCTGCTATTTTGTAAATATTGAGCAGCTCCTTCATCACAATCAGCAATAAAAAAGATTCTGATTTTACTATCAACACATAAATACCCGTTAGGGGCATATTTAGAAACAGTTAATGTGACATTCATCAAAGACTCAATACAGGTGAATCTTCTTTGTTCATGTGTTTTTAGTGACAGGGAATGACTCACCAACATAGAAAGTAATGTTCAGTGCTTCATAAAGATGCTTAACAAGAAACATTTTTATCTTGCAAGGAGTGCAAGTATTTCACCAGGGATGAAACACCTAGTGCAGTAAACATAAGAATGCTTAGGGGAATGCTATAAAACAGGCCTGTCTTTATTGGAGGAAGGGCAATAAGACCGTTTCAAAGGGTATATGCAGTTTCAAGTCTGCAAAACCATAGTTACAAGAAACAGAATTCTGAAGTTTTTGGGAGTTTTAGTAAATCATGACTGGCTATAGTTTCACATTTTACAAAAATAATATAACATTAAATTACAACTTTGAAATGATAGGTTTTCCTATACATTTATGTTAGCTAAAGTGTTACATAGGAAACTATTCCTGCTTGTGAATATACAGGGATATAACTTGATGCACCATTAGCTTTAATGGCTCCAAAGAATGGATTGCTTCTTTTTGTTGTCTTGGTATTTATGATATTTGTGTCATGATTACAAAGCCTGTCAGGTTTTTATTGCTGTTTATGTTTTCGCTGGGGAGAATTACCTTCTATATTTTTCCTAGTGATCATAGCAAAGGGATAGGCACAATTTTACATTTGTCAACTCAACAGGAAGTCCGGAGAAATCTTTTATGGGGACACCCACTAAGACAATGCAAGTCCTGGAGAATTTCCAGTGTTGAACCCAAAAATGTTTTTAAGCCGGGTGGGAAGAAGCTGCAGGTGTAAGTGTAGGACCCAACTCTTCAGTAACGACCCAGAAGCTGGGGAGAATACTGCTTTGATTACATTTTTGGTTTATATCACAAAGCAATTAAAGATAAAACATCACAGAAATGACAGACTGCTAAGAAATGGAATCAAAATTCTCCCATTTATGCCGAGGAAAAATGCAGTCACAGTAAATGAAATAGCTGACATATATTTACCATTTCTTTTGAATCCTTCTGTAAACTGTATTGAAGTTTTCAATTTATTGCCAGTTTGGACATCACATCTGAATTGAATATGCTGGTGGTCCATTGAACTAGGGGGTGGTTGGACCCTGCTCACTGTTTGCAATCACTTTTGGTATTCCTGAAAATGGTTGCTATTGGCTACAAAGAACAGCTTTACAGGGAGGATAGGGTTCCTGTCTCTCCCCTAGATTTTATTTTATGCTCTATACTGTCTCCTCAGTGGGAAATTTAGTGAATGGATCCTTTGAACATTGACAAGCAATAATGCAAAATACTGACTGGTTCTAACTATTCCTGTGTCTATGGAGAAATTTGCCTTTATTCTTGTCTGGTACAAACTACAAGAAATGACAGAATATCTTTTTATTGCGAGGAAATCTCCTTTTTGAACAGTTGTCACAGGAACATGTGTCCCCATCAGAAGATGTCCTTGCTCTTCCTGTTGGCAACTCAAAATTTTGGTTTTTTGCTCTTTTATTCTCAGTGACATTGTTGATCAGGGATATGTGAAAGTGTGAGTCTCCCTAACAAATAGCAATAAAACCTAGCTCCACTTCATTTAGATGCAAAAAATAAAGTGTTGCCTTTATACATTAATCTTAGTATGAACCTATTATGGGTTAACAATGCATAAAATAATCAGCACTTAGTCACTTGAGTTCATTGAGTTTAACCCCCTAACATACTTTTCAACTTTTCAGACATATGTGATACATATAATTATGTTTCATATTCTTTCTGTCTGTAAGCCACTTTGTAAATAACCCCTTCCTTGTGTGAATAATTGGCTGGAACATCCTGCCCAGTACATTAAGGAACAATCCAGAATAAAACACTGCAGTTCTGTTTCATTCAGGGTCAAATAGGACAATTGCCTAAGGTCTTTTATACTCAAAGAATCCATTTATTGAAAGAAGGAATGTTTCAAATAGGTTTTACAGCAACAGGAAGGCATATTGCACCGAAGTGCCTAACAGGGATCATTTTTCTTACTGACACACTGATCTTCTACCATTCACATTCGCTAAGTAGTAAAGGCAACGCACAATGTGCAAAGTGCAGACACCCACAACAGCCATTCAGAAAATCTGATCGATCAGTTAATGCATACACTGTATGGTATATACAATTGATAGTAAGCCCATGTGTGATAACAAACATACAGCTAAGACTCTAAGGAATATGGTTTTCTGATTAGCACACCCTGCAGTGTTTGAATGTGCTCCAAAAATGCTGACATATGTAATAGTATATAGTATTTTCCCTTACATCTGTTAGCTATTTAGCATGTCATGCAGAACGAATACTGCAGAAAATGTATATTAATACAAAACAAGGCCAAAGGTATTGGAGGTATTTATATAGCACCAGGATATTACACAGCGCTACACAATAAATAGGGGTTGAAAATCACAGACACAGGAGGAGTAAGGGACCCAGCCCTGAAGAGCTTACAATCTAAAAGAATTTAATAAACGTCTTCTTTTTCAAAATCACTATCTGACCTCATAGATACCAAATGGCTGCAGACTCCTAGAGACCCACCGCAGAATCTTGTGGAAAGCAGTGTTCTCCCCAGCCCTTTTTATCTGGGTGCACCACCCGGCACTTTTCGTGAACAACCTGGCTGTCTTTGGGTGGTTACTGATGAGTTAGGTCACAATACAAGGGCTGCCACCCACCAACAATTTCTTCCCATCCAGCTTGAAATTATTTCTGGGTGTAACACCGAGAAAGCCTTCCCAGAGGGGCCCATAATCCTTATAAATGGCCATGACTTTATAGGTGATATCCAACGAATTCACAGGTATGATAGATGTCAAGATGTGTTGTTAAAGTTGACAAATAACAAATTGCTGAAATAAACAGTCTATAGGACATCCAAGACAAATATAGAGAGCAAATCTTGTTAGCGGGAACACAAACAGCAGTAAAAGCTTGACGGTATTTTTTCTGATCTGAACTCAAGCTAAATAAACTAAAGAGTTTCCCTTACTACCTGGTTAGCAGATCTTACACCTGGAATCTATTGCTTGTGAAAGTTTAGAATATAACCAGAGTTAATATATCAAATAAGAAGTTGCTGGGAAAGATACTGTCCCCCTCCCTTTTACTAAAGTTGTAACATACCTTGCAGTGATGGCACAGCTCCCATTCTGGAGCTTTTTTTTAAAGAAAGGATTTTGAACTGTTTTTTTCTTTAACTAAACCACTGAACCGTCTCCTCTCTGACAGGACCTCTTTAAAAGATAAAAGAGAAATGTATAGGATTATATTTTCCAATGGTATTTTCCCCTGGGCATATAACATGAGATTCTGACAGATGACATTTCCTACCTTCCGTGTTTCTCCTACCTTATCAGAATCTCTGTTCACGAGTAGACTTTACAAAGTAAATTGATAGGAATCTTTCTGTTTTTTTCTGCTGCTCACTGTCTGGTTTTGGCTTTGTCGTCTAGTTGTTTTGAGCTTGGTGCTGTGTAGTTTAACTATTTTATTGATGTTCTTTATAAAAGACTGGTAAACAAATAAATGGAGAGGGTTTCAGTCTTGATAAACGCCCCAATTCATCTGGTAAAAGCAGTTCTTATTTATATCAGTATTTTGGTGTATTGTAGAGAATGTGTTTTCTTTGTCTCAGTAATTAAAGTCTGCAGCTAAGGACAAATGTTTAATTGTAATGTAAGTACTACACCTGTATTACACGATGGTTAAAATGAATTATACAAGCCCATGATAAGGTATTTGGTAGTTCAGTGTTGAACACAGAATTTTTTTAAAACTGTGTGGGAATAACTTGTAGGCAGGTGGCAGCCCCAGTATGGTGATCCAGCTCTTCAGTAACCACCCAAAAACAGCTGGGTGGTTACTAAAAAGTGCCGGTCGGGGCGCGTGGCTAAAAGTGGCTGGGGAGAACACTGTAGTAAATAGGTACCTCTGGACACTTTTGTTGCCTTGAAAAGATTTCCCAATGTTTAGCATTTTTATAAAGCAGCATAAATGTAGTTTGAGTAAATTATCATCAGCAGTGAAGCATCATAGATTCTCTTTTACAGCTATTCAAGGCATCTTTGTGTTATTTTTTTAAGGAAGTGAGCCTGTTTGATAAGCAAAAAAATCACCAAATAACCCAGACGATGTGACCAACGGATTAGGCTACTACAGCAATGCTTGGATAAAAGCTGAAACCATTTTTGTTGAAGTTTTTTCTAGGATCAGTATTTACTTTGCACAGGATTAAGAAAAAAACTGTTGGGTTCAAGTTAATTCCTAATTCTTTTGCAGTTGGTTTATGTCCTTGGCTGTGCACACACATACACAGCTCAATCTCATTGCTTCTGCTTCTCAACTTGTCCTTTTAATGTCAATTTGGGCAAATACTTACCATCCTTTCCAGGAGATCCTCACTGTGTGGCCCTGCCCAGAACCACATAGTATTTGCAAGTGAAACAGCCAGGTTCCCTTTTTGTTGCACATGAACCTAAGCCATCAGTTATTCCCATGGATGTTCAGTATTTATGGTGGAGGGTAATCACTGCCCTGGAATGAATCGGGCTAAGACTATGCAGCAATGGTCAGGGCCAAACAGTAAAGAATTCAGGAGGAAGGTAAGTTTTTCACCATGTAGGTTCACTTAGGGTTGGGAGGTTTACCTAAAAGACCACTTTACTAAAAGTGGTCATCCTTTAATTTATTTCATCTTTATGAATTGGTAATCTCACATTAGTATTCCTAGTGGTCTGGTGGACAGTTTGTTGTTCAGAACCGCTATTAAAGCAGAAATGAAGAGAGATTTACTAGACACCATATTCCCGTTTACTTTGTTTTTTTAAGTTGTTATAGGAAGATGTCAGGAAATTCTTCCCTATAAAATACATTTGATACTCTATTTTTGTTAGGTAAAAATCAAGTTTGCACTTTCTCAAGTTGCGAAGGTAGTTAAATGACTATGGAATCATTTTATATGTAAAAACGAGGTGTCACTTTGTTTCCTAAGAGTAACTACATTTAAACAACCTCCAGGGTTCCCCTAGTGTGAGTGAATGACTCATGGAAATATTTTTCATAGGCAGATAAATATGTTTTGCTGCCCTAATATTCAGCTTTACCATTCTGTGTATTACAGGGAAAGCCCCAGTACTGAAATTACAAAGTGAAAACTGCAGGTGCTGTGTTGTCAAAATCTTAGCGGTTTTGTTATTTAGTAGGATGTTCCATCCTCCGGGTATTGCTGTCTTTGTTTTTTTGTAGGTTGCAAATTACTTTTTGGGCAACTTTGCATTCGCAGTTATGTCATCTGATGAAACTGTTCTGTGTTTTTTTGTGTATGCAATTTACATAAAAGGATGAGCATCATTGAAAGAATGCTGGAGTTTTTAAAACGTATGAAGTAACACATTTTTGTACATTTAAAAAACAAAAAAAGGCAAGAGCCAAAAACTTTTAAAGTAGCATTATTATACATTTTTTGGAGTACCTTAGATTGGGAGGGGGAATCTGAAATGTTTTCATTTTTGTATGTTTATGTGATGAATTTATCATAAGAATGTGTGGTGTTAATTGCATAAGTGTATTAATTCTCAGTTTTTAGTTTTATATGTGTATTGGGAGAGTCATGCAGGCTCTTTGGGCCTGATTTATTAAAGCTCCCCAATGCTCGGGAGGATACACTTTCTTCAGTGAAGCTGGGTGATCCAGCAAACCTGGAATGGATTTCTTCAGTCATTTGCTATTTGCTAGCAAATGTTTTGAATCCTGGACCATATCCATTTTCGGCTTGCTGGATCACCCAGCTTTTCTGATGAAAGTGTTTCCTCTCCAGCCTTGGGGAGCTTTATTAAATTAGACCCATTGTTTGCCTTGACATCATTCCTTAGTAACAGATTTTTATCTCTTTAGCAAGATGGTAATCTCAGTAATGTGATATACAGTTAACCACTAGATGACAATCATACAAATGTGTACTTGATATTGTCAAAAATCAGAAATTACTTCCATGTGGGGATTTTACATCACAAACTAAGAATTTGTACTTATTGAAAACACACAGTAGGTTCTGTTTAAGCAAATGACTTTGTCTCTTTGCATGTTCTGTGCCTCTGATGGCTGTGGGCCATAGGGTGTAACCAGAAATGGGGTCCTGGGTGAGACCTAAATGAACCATGATCCACTATATATCAGCACATTAGCTCATTGCAATGTGAATAACTAAGATGAGACTTGGTTAAAATGTAAGATATTATAATTATACCCAGCCAGAGCAAGGATCCATTTTTTATGTATTAAAAACTGCATACTGGAGGCTGAATATCAAAACTATAATGAATGAAACCCTTTATAACACTGCAAGATTTTTTTTTCAGTACGGCATCAAAATAATGCAAGAATTGTGTGTGGATTTTTAGCACTATTGTGCATTCCCTCTCTGTGTCTTGACAGCTGATCTCTTTCATTTGGGGCTGACATTTCTGAACATACAGTAGTTGATTGTACACTGATAAATTGGTCATTTGAAGCATGGATTCCCTTCTTATTATTCCTATAATGTAATGGCCTTATTCTTGATTCCTCTAAATAGTCCTTTTGTTATCAGTTGTGTTTATCTGTTACTATGATGTATGCGGGTAGTAACACACTATAATAGTACAACTAGCCATTAGATACGTTTAAATGTTGGCTTGTTTAAAGACTGTGACTGGAATACATAATATCTAGATCAGTGTTTCTTAACAAGGTCGGTGGAATCTTCACCTCCAGAGGTTGCTAAGGGTTCCATGACCAATGAGCAGTTTGTTACTCGGTTTAACTGACATCAAGGACTTTTTTTAGCTATCTGTAAGGGTGACATGCTTCCCACTGGCCAGCAATGTTAGATGCATTCATACCACTGACCACCACACTAAGGTACTGTGAGCTCTGAATATAGTAATTATAGCAGGGGTTCCCTGAAGACCTGAAAGTTATATTAACGGCTCCACCATGTAAAAAATAGTGAGAAAGTCTGCTATAGATACTAGAAGGTAAAAGATATATGTAAACTATAAGCATGTTCCAGCATAAGGCCATTGTGAAAAACTACTAGGTATGGCTCACATATTCAAAAGCGATAGGGTGAACAAACCCCGAGGCACCTGTTATGTTCAAGATCTACAAATGAAATGAAGTCAGAACACCAAGTAATATCATGAAATGAATGTCAAGACACTGAATAAAGGGTGATGAAACTTTCACACTCTCTTCATTTGCCCCCACCCCTCCAAAAGAGTTTAAAAGTCCCCTTGCCTCTTGAATACCCCAACACTATTATAAACCTAGCACCAGACAGTATTTTATTTAAAAGTTGTACAAAGTATGAATGGGGTAAAGTACTAAAGTGTTAAACCCCCTTTCAGGTCAGCACAGTGTGTGTCTTTTTGCCCCAGTGATAACTGCCCCCCTCATTTCTTGTCTCGTTTCCAGAGGAACAGGTTGCTTGTTGTATGTTGAAGTGACCATTTGTAGTTTGATTTGAAGACCCATGTGACAGAGTGACAATTCAGGCACACAGGAGATAGGGTCACTGGGCCTGATTTATCAAAGCTTCCCAAGGCTGAAGAGGATACACTTTTATCAGTGAACCTGGCTGATCCAAAAAAATGTGGAATTGATCTGGGCAAGGATTGAAAACATTTGCAAACAAAAAGCAAATGGCTTTGAAGAAATTCATTTCAGGTTTGCTGGATCATCCAGGTTCAATGATGAAAGTGTTTTCTCTCCAGCCTTGGAGAGCTTTAATAAATCAGGCTGAGGGTTTGTCATTCTATAACATAAGGTACCTTAATAATTGTCTTAATTGCCGCATCACCTGATAATATTTAAATAAAAGCTTGACATTTAAAGTATTTATATTACTTATATTATGTGATTTTAGTCATTAGGTTTGCATTACTTTAGAAAAAAAAGATTTCAAAGCATTAAAAGCTGAACTAAGCCCAGTCTATATTCACCTGTCCCCGTTCTGCTGTGGGCAGTGCCATCGCAGGCGTTGCTGGAGTTCATTTAGTCCTGGATGTGTGTCAGCAACCGCAGCATGCACAGCTCAACATTTTTGAGTTTAAGGGAGCCATCAGACAGGTGAGTATGTTTTATTGTAGTTGGATTATTTCTTGTCCATTTCTGCAATATAACCCTGCCTGATTGCAATTTTTAAAGTGGATCCCCAATTATCCTTATAAACAGTAACATTTAAAAAGTAAAAATATTTCATTTTGTCTCATACAGCCCAGGTTCAAAGAAATGTCAATTATATAGCTCCATACCTGTAAATATTTTTTTCTTTAGCATTGCAGACAGTCTTAGTTCTGTTAGTCATTCCCATACTATAAAATGTAAAGTGTGACACCATTATCATCGCCTCCACTCTCTATGCGTACCAGGAAACTCCCCACCTACCATCAGTTCCTAAAACAAGACTCTGCCAGAGCTACCATACACAAAATACCAAAGGTTCAGCTCACATTTTTCATGAAGGAACGATATGAAAATAGATACCTTCAGGCTAGAATATAGTCATTCTCAATAAATACACGTTAAAACCTGTGTTAAATCCTGCCTTACATAGAATAAAAATAGTATTCTAAACATCTTGCATTGACAGCTAAGATTTGCTGTTGTGCAGAAGATTCAGCCTTGGATGACATTACCTGACCGTAAAACTGCAGCTTGTCTAAGTTTAAAGATAGTAGGTGTTCAGAAGAAAATGAAAGTGTCACGGGTGACATTGTTAGCTGCTCATATTTAGAGCATTATTTTATGAAGACAAAACCTCTACAGCATTGCGTTTAAAAGCAGAACTATACATTAATGTAGCAAAATAAAGATTAATAGGAATTCTAAAACACCTTTCTTGGAGAAAATAGTGTAAGTACAGACTTTCTGTAGGTGGAACGCAGGTTAAGGGGGCTCTTCAGGAGACTGGAGAAAACATTTAGCAAACTTGTATAAGTAATAACATTTCAAAAGTCAAAAGCAAGCAAGACTTGTCAAAAAGGGTAATACATAGCACGGTGCTTTGTCAGGCTTGCCTAGCAGTATTTGAGTTCCCTGTTTGATTTCAACAAGGAACATTGTTAACACAGAGGTTGTCTTCTTGGTTTTCTCCCACTATCATAGCGGGTTACTTGGTCTTATCCCCAACTGAACCTAGCATGCATACGTAAATGTAACTGTGCTAGGAACAACATATTGTTAGGCAATGTAATTTGTTTACTGTGTTCTCTGTAAGCTTGAAAATAAGTTTTATTGACTGACATTCCAACCAACAATCATAGCATATGTTATTTACATCAGACTGTATCTATCTTGAGTATGTTTGTGATTTATTATTTTTAGAAGGCTACTGTTTCTTTCTGATGTGCCACCTATGCTACTATAAACATTCACGGCCCTGTGATCTTAACCTGCATACTAAACACGTGGATTTTACAAGTAAGCACAGTGAGACAGCAGTCAGTGAAGGTGAATGAGACATTGAACAGCTATTTTATTTTATTTGATTCTGCATGAATTGCTAGATCAACAAACAAGTCCATATGTGTGGGGGTGGCAGGAAGCACACACTGCCAGGTATCCGTTTTGTGGCTCCCATCCCAGACCTTTGCCCAATTCTTTTATTTTTGTTATTTTTTTTTTCAAAGAAAATAAACGCTCACTTTTTCCACCTACAGCCAGTTACCAGATGTAAGAGGATGATCTCTATGAAGAGTTATGAATAAAATATTTTGTTATTTCCCTCCCAGGTAACCATCATGTTTAGTAAAATTGCCATTTAACATTTCCCTAGACTAAGCCCAGGTAGTAACATACGTACCTTCACTCATCATAAGTTCAAACTGTGCCTGCACATGCAATCTATTTGTTCCTATGGCTGGTCAGTATTCATGTCAAGCTATCTATTAGTTTACTTTTCAGTGTTTTTATCTGTTTTAAGCATGTTTGTAAACTATTCCCAAATTAAAATGTAACAAAGAATTTAGCCTTGACTCCCAATTTGCAGAACATGATGGGAACACAGCACTGCCTGCGTGATTGTTGGCAGCCTGTCCAGAGATATCAGGAGAATTCTGCCTCTGCAGGGACAAAAGAAGGGTATGTCCCTCTTCTGACTCATTTTGCAGTCTGCATAATCTAAACTCTCTGCTATTCATGAATATTTTTAGCAACAGCAAGCAAGTTAAAACTTACTGTCCAATACTATTGCATAATGATCAGTGCCAACAGTCAAAAAGTTATTGGTTTGGAATATTAATGTGTATATTAATAATGTGCAAAATTATTTTTAAAACCCTGTAATAAAAAAAGCAAGGCAATATATCTGATACTTTTTTAAAGGTGCTTCCTTCTTTTATGTAAAGTTTATAATCCTTCTCTGCTTGTAGCATTCGTTGATTGAGCTCTGGTGATGCCAGCTGCTCTGTTATGCCCATTTTAATGCAAGCCAGGCTTGAATACCCATTACTTTTCAAAGCATAGAACCCTATTGGAAAGCCAAGAGTATTGCACCTGAAGAAACACTATTTGGAGTAAAAACTTCTAATAATAATTTCTTAAGTCCACATTAATGTACTAATGATTTAGAGATCCCCCTTATCACTTAAAACTTAAAAATGAGCTACAAAGAGACACATTAATGGCATAGCAGGTGGGGAAGGATAAGCCGAGCTTATATTGGTGATATGGAGGCATCTGACACACCTGGAAATGTTGGGTTCTTTAACTCTCTACCTGTGTCTCTATTTTGTAAAGTAAAGATAGAGTTCCCTGGAAGCCACAAGCAGCTGTAGGGAATCCTGAGGCAGAAGAAAGGTTGAAGGCAGTCGTTCTGTTTCTTCAGTCCTACAAATACAAGGTGCCAAATGATGATTGAAGTAGAACTAAGTTTTGGTATGGGTGAGCTTTTGCTAATAATGGCAAGTATGCTGATTATGCCACACACCTTTTTGTAGGCAGTCCTGTCACCGCTGTATCCCCTGAAGCCTCCAGTCTTTTTCAGATGTTTGTCGGCCACTGATAATGTAGCTATTGCGCATGTGCAAACGTTTGCTTTACCTGGCATCCATAGAGTCTATATATAGCGCTGCCTTGTAAGGTGACTTTTTTGGGTTTAGTTCTGCATTAAACTTATTACCATCATTCATAAAGTAAATTTGAAGAGTAAGGCGCTATATTTATTTAGAGATGATATTTTTATTTATACTTTAATATTGTTTTTATATTTGTTTGCAAATGCCCTTGTAAAACGTTGCTTATGATTTAGTATCATTGTTCAGACTATTTTACCTGGACTGCCTAAGTTGTTATTGCAGCCCTTGGATAAAAGTCTAGACAATAACCCTTATGATAAGCATTAAAATTTATTTTACACATCATAGATTTTTTTGGAGTTGTAAATCAGGCAACCGCTTTTAAATTTTAACACAGCCAAATACACAAATATACATTACATGAAGGAATACTGTTTTCTCTGCCAAAGTATTTATAATGCTGTTCATCCACCCCTTGATTTACGCCCTTTTGCCACACTTGTATTAGGATTTTCAAACCACTCTCCTATATCATGCAAATTGCTTTTTAGCACATTTGCATTAAAATGCATTGCAGCCAACACACAAGGCACATCAAAATGTATTTTTAAAAGAATGTAGAATAGCATAAAAATGTACAAAGCATAAATATAAATGGTCCTGCATAATATTTCTATTAATCTCTTTGCAGGATGTACTGACTTTTAGGTTTTATTTATTTTTCATTTCATCAAAAAGTATCAGCTAACTCACATTTCTGCTCTTGTAAGTTGAGAGTCGTGGCCTTTGCTCTCACCCTTTACCCTCTTCTCCTAGTACACTCCATGGACTTTACATTTGTGCAGTGATTGACAGTTTGTGATCTGCGCTGGTAAACTTAATGGAACCTAAGCAGAATTTCATTTTTTTTCTTTTTTGTGGATGGAAGTGCTTTTTTTTTGTTAAGAGCAGATAGGGGTGAAACCTCCATCAGGATTTTTATTAGCTGGTTTCATCCCACCTGTATCCAAAAAAATTAAATATTATGAACAGGCAGGTCTCTTCTTTAATAAAATAAATGTAGCGGTCTGATAGCAATTATTTATGTACACTTACCTGGTCTTAGTCCTTTGCTGGATCCACCCTATTCTTCCTCTCCTTTTCCAGGTGTCGGTAAGGTAACTGAGAAATTTTATTGCTTTATTATGAATCCTTCTTTTTTGCAATTTCAAAATGTAGAATTTTAGTTCCACTTTAAAACACATACAAACTCAAATACCGGATAATTCAAACTAGGCCTTAAAGCCTATCCACGCCATTTTCATGGCCATTGTTGTATATTATGTAAAGGCAACCCATTTATTATGAATGGGTTACTATCAAGCAGCAGCGGCCTGAAAACTTTTTCATGACACTTTAACATGTAGGCAGCATGATGGCTCAGTGGTTAGCACTCTGGCCTTTGCAGCGCTAGGTCCCAGATTCAAATCTTGGCCAGGACACTATGTGTATGAAGTTTGCAGGTTCTCCCCGTGTTTGCGTGGGTTTCCTCCCGGTGCTCCGGTTTTCCTTCTACATTCCAAAAACATGCAGTTAGGTTAATTGGCTTCCCCCCAAAACTGACCTTAGACTGTAATAATGACATATAACTATTGTTGGGACATTAGATTGTGAGCTCCTTTGAGGGACCGCTAGTTATACGATTATGGACTATGTACAACACTGCGTAATATGTCGGCTCTTTTTTTTAAATACTGTGTAATAATAATAACATAATACCTAGCATTGCGTTGTGGTACACTTTTGTTTAGGCACATTGCCCGCTACTGTAACAGTCCTATTGGGCGTCATTTAAAATAAACACTAGTATAGTGAATGGATTTTACTGCTGCTGTATATGGTTCATTCTCGGGTACACTTTCTTGAAGTATAATTAAATATGTTTTATAAATTTAGATAAAGTGGTTAAAACAGGCAGTGGTCTCTGTCACCGCATTAGAGAGAGCCATCTTCTGTGTTTGTCCTAATTGCTAAAGTCACCAGTGAGGGTAAATCCACAATTTCAAAATGCCACAGAACAGGAATCTTCCGATGAGGACAGCATTGGAACATTGGAAAAATATCCTCTCACATCCTGTTACATCTACAGGACAGGAAATAAAAAGAAATCAGCACAGATCTAGGACTATCTCTATGACTACTACAACAAAAATGTTCACATTGTATATGCTGTGATAGTCCTAAGCTTCATACTTAGTTAATAACTCTTTTCACAAAGATCATTTTATTTTAAGTGATGTCGAAAGGTGAGCAGTAAAATTTGTTTAAGAAGCATTTCTGAATCTTTTTTGTTTATTGTTCTAAACCGCATAGCTATATTTTTTAGACTATAGATGTGCAGTTAAAATTGCCTTTATTTTCTTAGCCATGATTCCTTTCCCCTAGAGATAAAACCAAGAAACTAAGAAAATAAACTTTCTTGCAAGTTTTCCCAGAGTCTGCTGTAGATCATATATCCCATACATTGCAATGAAAGAGAGGCTATTGATTGTGGCATTACTTTTTGCTCTTGTAAATTTTGTAGAAAAGTCTCTTTTCTGCCATGCAAATGTTTTCACTAATATTTATTACGTATATTATTATCTGACTATACCATATCTTAGTACTTTTACTTATTCTATATTTTATAGGGAAACAAACTTCAAGTGGAACTTCAGATTTGTTAAAATTTCTTCTCAGGTAAACAATTAGATTGGAAAAGGTTTTTAGCAAACATCATTCCAGATTCATTACTGTTCTGTAAGTGTACAGCTAAACTTACTTCAGAATGCTAAATTGCCAGCTATAATTACTTTATAAATCCTAGTGTTTCTAATAAACAATAATGGATAACTGGAATTCCTGTAGATGTGCAGCATTATTGGCAAGCAAATTAGGAACATGAACATTCACATTTAGATCTTTTTCTAGGAATGTCTGAAATTGTACCTCAAGAGCTTTGAAGACTTCTAGGAAAAGCAAACAGTTACTATTTCTGTTTATTATTATTCTCTACCAAGAGATATTTTCAGCATGAAAGAGAAGGGTATATGTGACATCATTAAAGAGATTCTGACACAGGCAGGCATCTGGGGAAGGTGGTGAGGTGGTGGCGCCTTAACAATCCCAAAACAGCCTTCCCAAATATCCTAAAAGCAAAAATGTCAGCACTCACGTTTTTTTGGAAATGGTTTTCACATACTAATTTGAATTACTTGATTAGGGAACATGCCAAAGCTGTCTTACATTTTACACAGAATTGGGCAGGGTTCTGTTTCCCCTCATATCCTGGCTTAGGCTGACTTGGAAATGGACAATGGTGGATACTTTAAAAAACAAAAAAAAACTTTTCTGGTGTATTGTGTTAACAATTTGTTTTTTTATTGTGCTAACATGTGTTGAAAGGACACAATTCAAATGCTCGCGGGGCATTTAAATGCCAAAAAAAGACATGCACTGTTTATGGCATTGCAGAGCACCACATCACACAGTATAGTACTATGCTCCCATGTGTTGTAGTGCACTGCGTTGCATGTATATTGGAACTCCATTGTATTATTGTATTGGGAATGAGAAAACAAAGTTTGACAGGTATGTTAACGTGTATTACTGCGATTAAGTTGTGCATTTTAACTGTTCTGTCTGTGGGGGATGCCCTGTTTTACCTGTAAAGAAAGGGATATGTTACCATACAATATGCAGATATTCTTTTTAAAGCTGAGACCATGGGTACCTAGGGAGGTAGCTGCTTATTAATCAAATATAAAGATCAAACAGAAAAAGTTAAATAAGAAAATAAATCTAAAGTTATTCCATGAAAAAGAAGTTTACCTGTCACTGCCACCTCCCAAGCTTTCCTGTTGGCCATTTGGCTCTTCCATCACATTTAAATGACCAATAGAGAGACAGTTTGGACAGGAAAGTGTAACATTTGCATGAAATATTGATATTTGCCTATCACTTGAGCATCGAATGCCTGATTTAGACATGCAGATTTCACTGAGTGTACCTCAGGGCAATGTCATTAACTGCAGCCAACGACTAGCTGCCATAAGTGCATACATTTGATGAATAAGTTACATAAATGAACTCGGGGTACCATCATGCAGATACTGTGCAAATATTCTATGTTTAGGTCTGTACTGCAGGTAGTGTAAAATAAAATATCAATGGAAATAAAGGTCCTTTTCACAAAGGTGCATGGAGACATACAGGGCTTCAGCTATAAACAAAATCATGATATACCAAATAAATAGCTAAGTTAATGTTGTCACTTGTTTTAGTGGTGTATAAAAATATATATTTGAAAACTCAAAGTGTTTATGTGGTTGAAAACAGCTCTTTTTATGGTACAGTGTGTTTAAATGCCATGTAAAATGGCATTAATGTGTCATATAAAGCTGTGTTTATTTGTGGGAGAACAGTGTGTTTAAGTTTGCAGTCTGCAGTTTAGATGCTCATTCCCCTGCATTTATGTGATGCCATTTATACATTCTTAGTGAAGCGTGCCACTAATAAAAATTGCTACTGGTGCAATTGGAAGAGGGAAAATGAATACTTGTGCATTAAATATACACATTTGCTTCTAAATGTTAAAGAATGCATGGGGCACCATAAAACGTGATTGTCTCTTATTAAATTTAGAATAATCACTGCTGTTACTGTTAAAAAGAGCATACAAAGTAAAACTAGCAGTGTATTTTTTTTCTTACTACAACATACCTGTCTTCCTACTGGTGATTATTGGTACTGCAACACTTCTTTTTACATGTAACAGTGCTCAGTTTTTTTTAAATCCAAAGACCGAGAAGCATATTAATTAAAAGGTGAATTATCGCTAAAGTTGCATTATTATCTGTTCATAATTATTTATTTTTTTAATATTGATTGGAAATTATTATTCTAAATAACATTTCCTGGCTGTAATCTGTTTTTACCATTTACATTTTTCAGATACTGAATCACTTTATTTTATGGTTCACAATGCCTTTCTATGGATTCCATCCCACTCATTTGCCATACAATTAATAACTTATAAAATTGAAAAAAATGTTTTTAGCTTGATTAATATGGCCTCCCAGATCAGATATGTGCTTTCTTTGGTCCCTTAATTTTTTGAACACTATACTTTGTAGCTAGATTGACATATCTTCCATATATAAATTGTGTCCACACTCACTCAGGTTTGAGTAGGCTCATATAATTTCACTTCCCTTTTACACTAAATTACATCACATAGGAGTCTTATTTATAAGCAGTGAAACTGACATTCATTAAAGATTCTCTGATGTGACAATCTTCAAGGTCCATGTGTTTCAATGACTGCAATTGATTCTCCTCTGTGGATATGTTTCAGGTATTGTCAGATTTACCTCTAATATATAACTATTAGTTATTATTATTGTTAATAATAATAATAATAATAATAAACAGGATTTATATAGTGCCAATATATTACGCAGCACTATACATTAAATAGGGTCTAAGTAACTAGTATAAATAGTTATATAATTATATATATATTAATATAACTATATTACTATTACTCTATAGATGTAAACCAGCCTTATAGGAAAGAATGGGGTTTTAGCATGTAATACAATTTTTTTTTGTTATTACTTCGCCTTTTCTTTTGTTGTGGCTTCTTTTAAGATAAAACCTATAGTAGCTACCTGTATATCTATGAAGAGCACTTCATTCATGGTGGTTGATATATATTTCCCTTGAACATTGAATGGAGGGTGGTCCATGTGTGCGATTTGTATGCTATGTAGTAGGACACAGTTTATAGATTCCTCAGGTTGATTCCGGTAGTTAGACTAAACATCTGAGCTGACTGCTGCGCTCTCTTCTCTAGCACTAACCTCTGTTATGTCAGGCTTGATGCCAGAATTTTGTGCTAACATCACACAAATTAGTGTCTCAATCTAAATTACAATTTTCTAAATGCAGGTGAGAAGAAAAAGGAACGTTATGTTTTACTTACTCTCACCAAGTAGATTCTTGTGTTTGATGCATATAGTGTCAAAATGTTTGCATTAGTTGGTTGTTTTATAAACAGTTTTCTAAGGCTGTTGTTTGTGGATTCGCCAGGACGGATCCATGAACGACGTTGGACAAGCGCTGTACACACGCCAGATTCTTGGCCCGGAGGCAATTATCAGACGGGAATCATCTGACGTATGTATGTAGCCTTAGTCATATAACATTTTTATTTCTGATGTCTTTAAGAGAGATTCCTGTGTATCCTTTCTTTACTCTATCCTATGTAAACACTGTTTTCATTTAAATTCATTAGCCATGAGTCATTTTATGTTTAGGTAGATTGGAGAAAGGTAATCTGTTGGATTGGTATGGTCGTGTGCCACATTGGATGAATTTCTATGATTTTCTGGGTGGTCACAGATACAGAAGAAAATCTCCATACTGGGAACACAAAGAGCAATAACAATCTGGCAAAGGTTTGGACCCCTTTCCAATCTCTCCAAAAGTAGCAAAAAACTTGTACCTGCAGACCTATTTTTATAATAATGTGCACTTGCTACATTCTTCCTTTTTTCTAGTACTTTCCTAGTATTTACTTCCTAAAATATTAACATTAAAGACTACATTATAGACAGGCTACTTTTTTTTTATATGTGTACGACCCTCCAATGTGGTATTGCAGGAAATCCAAAATTCGGAGGTTTGAGTCACTGTAACGTAAACAGAGCTGAGGTTTTCCAATAAAGACTTCGGTTTTGATGAAAGATGTCAGATCAAGAATTTTTTTATATTTTGCAGAGACTCTTTAACTTTCTATTGTATGTTTAAGAAAAGAAGAATCTGGCTGGTGTTAACCCTCATACGTAATAATTCTATCCAAAACAGAAAATAAAAGTTTTGGAATTAAAGTAAAACTATTTTTTGGTTTCATTTATTTATTTCACATTATTGCATCCCTGTGTGCAAAATTATGCAGCCCATGTATACAACTTGTGTGAATAAATTAATTAGGCAATTGTGTGAATTCAGGTTGAAAGTGGTACAAATCTTGTGTTGAACATTAGGAAATAGACTTATCTTGTTTCTTAACCCATGTGTTCTCTGTCCTGGGATTCTCTCTCTCTCTCTCCCTATCTCTCTCTGTGTCTCTCTATCTATCTATCTATCTATCTATCTATCTATCTATCTATCTATCTATCTATATATATATATATATATATATATATATATATAATTTGAGTGTAGGTGGGTGGCAGCCACTGTATTGTGACCTAAATCTTTAGTAACCAATGAAAAACAGCTGTGTGGTTACTGAAAAGTTACGGGCGGTGCACCCAGCTAAAGGGGTCCAGGGAGAACACTGTGTCCTATGTGTTTCATCTCTGTAGGTTATAGGATCCCCACACCTGCCTATTAGTATATTATTATACCGATATACTTGCATAAGGTACTTCAAAGTTCAGAATAGTGTGACTTGTCCAAGTTCTGTCTGTTTTCTCTCCTCATTTGGTGAAGGTGCAGGTTTAAAACAAGTAACAAATGACTTAGAAAAACAGGGAGGTTTCAGTGGGCATGGAACTATCTCAATACTTGTTCAGTTCCTGGCTAAGACTTAAAAATAATGTTCCCACAGAGAACTTCATGTGAGGGAATTATTACATCACTTTAATCAGATGGTAGCACTCCTTCATCACCTCCTACGAATGTTGATGAACAGACTAGGCAAGATGGCACATAAATGAGGTGAAATTTGGAGAATGCAAGAGCTAACACAGATGTGCAGGGATGTACAATATTTCATTTGCCATTCATTTCAGACTGTTTGCTTTAAAAAAAAATATTTTAGCTCTATTTTAATACCTCCATAAAAACCCAAAAACTATTTTTAATGTGAAGAGATATCTGAGCAGCAAATTCTGTTAAGTAGAATTAGGAATACGGCACAAGCTTCAGTTTACTATAGTTTACTGCATTTGCTTGAACTGCCAGTCTGCCTATCTTACTAGTTGAAGAGAAAGTGATGTTGATGGCGTTCCTGTTTGTAATGTCTGTAGCACTCCACCCACACAAGCCAGCATGTAACTGTGAGTCATGGTACACACTGGCAGATTTCTAGATACAAGCACATTTATTACTAAAGGAAGAGGGGGATATTTCAACATCTTGGCATTATGAAACTTTTGACAGGAGATAAATGTGTTCACATAGATTTAAAGTGGATATGTATGGAAGCCTAATTATTAATTATTCTTTTATCTTACTCAGAATACACCCTCATTCCAGTCTTGTGATCTGGAAAATGAATCATCTGCTTTTTAAAGCCTACAAATGTGCAGGCATGGCCATTCCAATTCATCACAACTGCATGTTAAACAGAGTACATTAGGAAATGGTCTGAAATGTTTTTCAGCGTTATGTAAACACATCATATACGTTTTCCAATTACCTTCAGTTGGTTTTATTCTAGCGTTTAAGTCATATATTCTCTGTATATAAAAGAAGCATTCACAAGATGTGCATATGAAACCAAAGCGATTTCAGCTTTTTTTGATGCAACCCATCATGATGATTTTATCATCAGGAATCTATAACTATTGAATTGAATGAACATATAAATAGTCATACCAGACCCCAACTCCCTCCCTATGACCATCTCACACTTGTGTCTTGACCTATCATGTAATAAATCAAGCAGCTAGCATTTATAAACATGTATTGGGGTAAAAAAATACAATAAACAATACTTTATAGGGTTCATAGGGATGTTGCATTGTCACAGTTATGGAGGATGTTCTTTTTTATTTTTTTTAACACTGCCTTTGTACTGATTTGCTTACTATGTGCAATATTGAAGAGATCTTTTATTCCTTCATTTGTAAAAAAACAAAAGGCCATATTGGATTTACATCTGTCGCCTCCTTCTTTGATATGCTTTTTACAATTTAACCGGGGTTCTTTCTCTAATCATACACACATGATAATAATAATGATTCCCTTTGATGGAAGCAGAATGCTGACTTGTTTAACAGTCACAGATACAGTCCACCAATCAGTGCAGAAAATGCATGTTCCTAAGTTTCATGATTTTAATGTTTAACTGTTAGCTTAGTAATCGTGGTGAAAAAAGTATTTCACAAAGAATATCCAATTAAGTGCAAGAAAATAAAAAGGAAAAAAAACATGATTTTTACTTGCATGTTACTGGATGTTCGCAGAGCATAGATTATGTTGACTAAATCAGAGACATTAGATTGTGAGCTCCTTTTGACAATTAGTGATTTACCAATGGACTTTGTAATATGTATTATGTTGGCATTATAAAAATACAAGTTATTAATAATTTATAGCTAAGCAAATTATCCTTTGCAGAGTGATATTTCACTTTGCTAAGTGAACAGCCAAAACTCATTTAGTAATTCAATCTCATTGCATGATTTTGTGAAATTATGCCTTTTATGCCTCAACCAATATGGACATCCAGTTACCCTGTGGTTAAATTTTGATCATGATCATTGCTGTATAAACACGTCCAGTAACAAAGCTTTTTAAACAGTTGGGGTATATTTGTCACTACTTATATATACTATATATATATATATATATATATGTATATATATATATATATACACACACACATATACACACTCTGTAAGACTTGTGTTGACAGGATTGCATTCCCATAAAAGTCTAGGGGAATTAAAAAAGAAACAAAAAAACTTGGAATTGGTCAAGTGCAGGTAAAAGAGTGTCAACTGCAAATCAAGTGCACCTGTAAATAATCTTGAATGATCTCTGAAGCATATTTTACTGACTTCCGTATGTATGATGTCTGGATGTACTGATGCCACCAAGCCCAAAAAATGTATACTCCAAAAGTAAAGAGATAAAGAAAAGAAATCAATAGCTGTACCTGCTGTCTGAAAAGAAGAATGCAAAATGTTTTTATACGATCATTCAAGTTTTTATCACTAAACAAAAAAAATAGGAAAATATGAAAAAATGTCATGTTTTATCCTGACATTACTAAATCAAAAAAAATAAATAGTAAACCATATTACCTTTATTGTAAGCATATATAGGTATATAAATCTTACTGGTTTGAGAAGACAGTTAGGTAAGAAACTAGAAATATCATAGTTCGCATTACAAGAACCGTAAATTCAGATGTATTTGCCAAAGTGGCATGCAGAATGGCTGGATAAATAAAAAGAAACAATAAAACCAACAATATATATAACAATAAAAAGAAAATAAAAGTTGTAGTGAATATTTCAACTCTGTGAAACCTATGAAAAAAGATACATTGAATTTATAGATGACAGGCTTCATACTGATGAACTCAAGGGAGCATTACACATGGAATTTGCAGACATCTGCCCATCTATCTCTGGCCATAGTATATGCTGTGATTGGAGTCGTTATCACATTGGGATTCCTGATTTGTTTTGGATGGTTTATGTGTTTGTTTAGCTTATCTGTTTGTAGTTTTCTTAGTCTGGGTATTTATCTGTCATATCACATATTTGCAGCTGTCTTCTTGAACAGTAGTTGAATACAGCAGTTTGTGTTCCTATGACCCTCCTATTGCTCCCATTATGCTGCAGTAGCTAAAAGGAAACATGAGCCCAGTATCAAATGTCACCAGAGATTTTACTCTTACATCCGGCTCATTAGTATACATTTTCGGCTCGCTGACATTTAAATCACTCGTGTTTACAGTTTCTAAATGTCTGTTGAGATCATCAAACTGTAATATTTAGAGCTCAGTGGAAAATACTTTTTCTCTATTATGTTTATATTGTCTTATGGTGCTAATAAATCAGCATTGCTTGCACGCCATTTACCCTCACAGTATACTATGCAAGGCTGTTTGGATAGAAATATGGTATTTACAGAATAGTAACTGCGCTTATCCACTTGGTGATTATTTTGTATTTGAAAATGGCTTATTTATAACTGCAATGCAATTACATAAAAGAAAACTACACAGCGGTCTAATAATGTATGCAGTCTATAAACATACTTGTGGGGATTTATCAAGCAATTTGCTTATAGAATTAGCCACATATGTCCTGAATGCCACCTGCCTTTCATTTACTAAGGATTTACACTCGGGTTGAGTTACTAAAGGAATGTATGTCATTCTCTTGCAAATTATATTACGCTTTGCTTCGTGAATGGAGATTTAAGTAAATAATTCTCATAGTAAGAATTAATAATAATAATATTAATAAAATAAGTATATTAGTATCGCACTCAAAGCCAGCCATCAGAAACAATAAAATTCCTGCGAGTTACATTATCAGTGGCTATTAAATGGCTGAAGATCACTTCATTCAAGGAAGAAGACCCTCCATCTTCGAGGAAGTCTGCTACGGAGCCTGCAGCAAAGATGGCCCCGGTCCTGTCATCTCTGTAGGGTGGCAGCATACAGGTAAGTATGTGCCATAATCAGAAATGATGTAGAGCATACATGCTGCTAATGACAGAAGCTCACCACCCACCAACATGTTTAGTTTAGACAAGTGAAATATCCCTTGCAAGAAGATATTATACTTTTCCAAGTGAACAGTTTAAGTGCTATTAGTAGGTGTATTAGAGTTGGTCTCATATACAACAAGAATGTGGACTGTTCACATAGCACAATGAGTTATCCCCTTGCAAGGAATATTTCGCATCAACCATCCAAACATTTGTGTGTGTTTTTAGATTTCCTTGCATATGATTGGGTATTTTTTTCTAGGTGAATTTGTACCACATTTAGTAAGCCTAATGAAAATTGCCTTGCAAGGTGAACCTTGGTAAATGGACAATCTAAATTTACTTAGTAAATCTGTTTTTTTTTTTTTAAACCCTGTCACTGCATTTCTGGATACACAACACATACATCCTACATTAACTTTGTAGTATGCTTTTTATTGAATTGATGCAAATAATGACAGGGCCATATTTTATACTGAAGCACTGCCACTGTGTAATACTACAGCTGAATAGAAGTAAATGGTGAATATAAAAATGCATCGGTTTTTACAATTTTGTCTTTTCCATCACATTTGCACTGCCTTGCTGTGTGGTAAAGATCACAAAAACTTGTGGGATATGTAAATACATACTTTTTGTAAGCTGTCATTCCTGGAGATTCTCCTTATTGTGTCTGAGAGACGTTAACTCCATGTTAATATAATTCAGAACAGCAGAGACATATCTTGCAGATGTCATGTGAGCTCAGCTTTTTCTTTTCCTTATTACACATGACAGGAACTCTCATTTTTTTTTTTTACTTATTGGTCTTTTACCTATATACATTTTAATGTTTTTTCTGTTTATTTTTGTTTTTATTGGCACAAAAATAACTATTGATCCTGCCAGGAATATTGTCTTTACTTTATCTCTGCTTACTGTTAGCACCAGTCAGCTTTTTTCTGTCTGTGAACTCCCTGCTATAGTTTGAGGAAGTTTAGATTGGTAGGCTTTCTGTAGTCTAACGCTCTTTGGGCATGATTTATTAAAGGTCTCCAAGAAGGGGGGGGGAATAAATAAATAAATAAACTTTTATGAGATAACTAGGGTGATCCAGAAAACCTTGAATGGATCTAGTCCAGGATTAAATCCATTTATAAAAAGTGATTTTAAGACATTAATTATGTATAATGTCCTCCTCCCCCAAACCTCTATACTTGCACTATAACCATCATGACAGCATTAACCAACAATCAAAAGGCGGGCTGCCTCAGTCATATGCCACTCTATGTTTTTTCTATAAGCTCAGACCAGCATTTATAGCATGTGGTACCATTACAGGTAACTACATTTAGTCACCAATCAGGCTGCAATGCTTTGACTTTTCTCTTTTGCAGTTAGCCATTACAGCTTAGTTAGCTTCTTTCCCCTAGTCTGTGGCTTGTCATTGAAGCAGCATGTGGTGGCAGACATTAAATATCTCTATGCTTTCTACCTCTGTCAGCATGCTACTTTTCTGATTTCTTCGACCTGAAACTTTATTAGAAAAAGTATCTTAAATATACTTGGTGGTGTATACTTGTTTATACCACTTGATCAATCTTAGATATTAATATAGTGTCTTACACACTTTACATGAAGGTACAGCACCAACTACTGGTGACTAACAATAATGCACAAAAGATAATTTAGGAGTAAATAACCTATCATAACCAAATCAGCAGTAAAAATACTTTAACCTGTAAAAACAGAGCACAAAAGGTAAACAGGCTGTCATAATATTATTATTATTATCATGGTGTTACTTATAATGGGCTGCTTCAATATATTAGACATTTTTAATAGTTGTGGATATGGAAAGTTTTATCCAAATCAAATTTGTTTACCTTTCTGGGTTTGGAACTACTGACCCATAAGTGCCCCTTTATACCTGCAGAGGAAAACTGTGCAGCTGGCTACTTCTGGGCACATACCTGGGTGGGTTCTAAAAAGTGCCGGGTGGTGCGCCCAGCTAAAAGGGCCTGGGGAGAACCCTGCCTGGGAGAGACAAATTTCACCTCAACACACTTGCGGTTCTTGTTCCAGAAAAAGGAAGACCACCACACACCCAAAAGTGACTTATCACATTTTGTAACTGTCACGATTTCCCACAGATGTGTGCACAAAATGATTCCTAACCAGTCACATGCACTTGAATGGGAGTAGTTGGGAGCACAGTTGAGCATTTGGCAAAAAGTTGTCAACTTAAGGTCTGAAAGTGTGATGGGGGTCTCGGGACTAGTGGGACCAGTTACTGACCTAGTAACTTAAGTTTTTATTTTTATTTTTGAACAACATATACTAGTGGGTATTTTTTATGTTCTGATATATATATTTTGATAAACTTGTATAGCCTGTGCATTTGTAAAAAGTGTTTTCGGTTTTTTGAACGCCGGTAGAATTACAAAAGTTTGGGGGAGTTTTGGATAATTGGAATAAAATGCATATGGCATAAAGATATTATATATAAATATATTTTCCTCTCAATGTTTATAAACAAAAACTATAGGTATTAAAATGAGTAGCGCCAATCTTTACGTTTACACATTTATTGTATCTATCATGGTCTATGTGGTCTTTTCACAATTCTAAGACTACATTTCATGCTCAGATAATTATTGTTTTTTTATTTTTATTTGTTTAGGCCTACCAGATTTTGTGAAGTTCCATCAAACTAAAACACTTTGTGCATTTTGCGATGTGCTACCATCAACATGTACACAAAGTAAAGATCCCTGTAACAGTTCCTGTGAAAAAATTTCACTTTGTGAACATCCAGAAGATGTGTGTGTGGCCATTTGGTAAGTAACACAAGTTTTATTTTTGTTTTTTATCTTTCTGTGCTATATATATTTTTTTCTAATGTATTTCTGAATGTTGTATTTAGTTTTATAATATTTTTGCAATAGGACTACAAAAAGTGAAATATATTATTGGCAAAGCAACAGATTATCTTTAAAATAGGGGGTGGTCCTCCAGCCACACAAGCTTATCTTCCCTTTGTGATCTCTGCCCTATTTAATCAACAGGAAACCCTGTGTAATTTCTGAAATTCTCTAGATCAGTGTTTCTCCACTTTTTTTAACATGGGGGAACCCATTGGAATACCTTTCAGGTCTTCAGAGATCCCCTAATATAATATAAAAAAGTTTCCACAACTTTTACAACAGTAGGAAGAATCTATCTTACATTGCTGGCCAGTGGGAAGAAAGTCACCCTTACACATCATTGTTATCTGTTAAACTGACCCGGGAGTCACAAACTGCTCATTGCTCAAGGAACCCCTAGTAATATATGAAGTAACCCTGGTTAAGAAACACTGCTGTAGATGGAGCCTTCACTGGGTGATGAGACTTTCTCCATCCCAGTGTGACAATGCTTATTTGAACAAAAGTGCAGCCATAGGAGGACAGACATTCCCCTCTATACTTTGAAGTATAATCCAAAAAGTAAAGAACATATATACTGTATATTACCACCAGTAACAGCTTTTGTCAGACTGTGTACCAAAAGCTCATACCACACTTTCTAAAAAGTGTTTGTGATCCAGGTAACATCCTTCTTGGTGATGCAGTCTGCATTCCTTTTTTTTTTGATAAGCTTCAGGGAAAATTATACTCCCCATGTGTTGTACTCCAGGAAAATAAAGCTACGTGCACACATCTCAGGTCGCTCCAGAGCTAGTATCGGACGAGAATCTGCCATATGTACCGCAGCCGTTCATGGATCTGTTCTGGCGGATCCACAAACGACAAAAGATGAACAACCACAATACAAGTTAATTGGAGAGAGCAGAATGGCGCTGTATGTGTATAGCTCGTTTATGCATCTTTCAGTCTTTTGTTGTTGGAAAAGATCGCGAAAGATCCTTTCCAACAACAAAAATCTTATGTGTGTGCACAGCCTAAATCAATCACCCAGTCCATCAAAACAAAGGGGGCAGGGAAGGTTGTCAGAAGGCACAGCATATCAAAGTCAAAAGGAAGCCACCAATGATATAAAAATGCTTATTACAGAACTAAACACAGCAACTGGACAGTTTCCCAAAGGAAAGATCTAAAATGTTAAATAAATGTTATTACATTTCTTATAAAACATACCAAATGTTGTTTTGTGCAGTGTTTTTTTTAAATATTCTGCCTACTTGTCCATGCACAGTGTTTGTTGCATTCAAGACATTGCTCTGGCAGTCACTGACTGGTGTCCAAGCTGATCACTTTGCAATGAATACTCAATCACATACAAGCAAACGTATTTTTTTTTTACATGTGATTGGATAGCTAAAAGCAACAGAACTTCACCTCATTTACTAAGTTAGGTGAATTATCTCCTGCAGAGCTTTATTTCAGTTTTCTAAAGCTGCGTACACACTCGCAATTTTTGTCGTTGGAAAGGATCTTTCACGATCCTTTCCAACGACAAGGGACTGCACGATGCATGAACGATGCTGTACATACAGCACCGTTCATGCTCTATGGAGAGGGGAGGGGGGAGAGCGACGGAGCGGCACCCTGCTGCGCGCTCTCCCCTTCCCTTTCATTACGATCGGCTGTCGTCCATCGTCCGTGGATCCGGCAGGTCGGTCGTCCGGACGATGGACGACACTGACTGTACACACGGAAGATTTTCGCCCGATAATTGGCCGATGCCGATTATCAGGCGATAAAAATCTGCCGTGTGTACGTAGCTTTAGCAAAGAGCCTAAGCTCCTTCAGTAAATCAGTATTTCAAATTCAGTAAACCCCATTGTCCCCACTGTTATCAGATGGCATCAAACTGTTCAGCCACTTGATACAAATGGGAGATGAGTTGGTGTCTTTCAGAATTTTTCCAATATTATGTTTATCTTACCTTTGAGTTTCAGATCTGATTACTTGTGGCAAATATGTGGCAACCAAGCCATCTTATCAAGACAAAATGTCTTACTTTTTGATCTGTGCAGAATGATGATCATAAATTGATTAGACGCAGAAATGTATTTCTCATTTGTTAACTATTGAAACCAAATCAGGCTTTTTTTGTTGTAATTAATATTTTGATTTGTTATAATCATGAAATCAATTGTATCTCCTGGTAATTATCAAACAGGTGGATGGTACGTTGAATACTTATAGTTGATCACAAGTATTCATATATTTGTTCATTCTTATGTTTGCAATATCTCTTAAAAAATATGGGGGGGAACATTTATATCCTTTATGTGCAGCATTAGACATTGAGGCTGATAATTGAGTTTCTTATCAAGGTATTAGAATCTTAGATCTGCTTCTACTTTTATGTGAATGCAATGTGCTACTTCGCCAGTCTTTTATTTTTACAATTATATTGTGTCTTATTTGTAGGAGAAGGAATGGCTCTTCTATCACTGAGGAAACACTGTGTCATAATCCCCGACTGGAACTGTATGGACACAAGCTGGATGACCATAGCTTATCGAAGTGTTACATGAAAAAAAAGAATACGTTGGGAGAGACTATGTTCATGTGCGCATGTAAAAGTGATGAGTGTAATTCAATGTTTATTTTTGAAGATGGTAAGTGTAATTTGTATCTCTCCAATCTTTGGTTGTTCTTCGAAGCCAAGCCCTGTGTGTCCGTCTATCCGAGTGGGTAATTCAGTATATGCCTAATTTTGTATGTGGAAAAAATTACAGAACATCTATTGCATATTTTGCTGCACTAATGTGGCTAACATATGTAGGAAAACATTTGAAACATTTGTAAATGATAACACATTATCTGGTATTACTACACACAAATGTTAACAAAATGTTGGGTCAGTAGGTAGAGGTAGAAAACAGCAGGGTTTTATAGGGAGTTGGCAGAAATCAATTTCTAAAAGAGTCTGTACTTTATTAGCCTTGGTTGTTTTTTAATTTTCTTTCAACATGTTTTTTTTCTTGTAGCGCCAGCAAAAAAACATCATTCCCAAACCATGAATCACAAAGTCATAGATGAAAGCAGTAATTCTGAAGGTAATGCTTTATAGTGTATGACTCTCTAGCGTGCATGCATCAGCTATAGCCAAAAGTGTTTTTGTTGTTTTTTGGAAAGTAGAGTAGGATTAAGAATCACAGTCAGGTTTTTTTGGCTGTCCTGAGTCCCCGCTGGGGACATTCACTTGTTTCATTAGTTTTTGATAATTGGAATACACTACACGGCAAAAATATATTATACATAAATATATTTTTCTCTCTAAAATGTTTATAGCAACAACTATACTTAATAAAATGAGTGGACCTAACTTTTTACATTTACACATTTATTGTACCTATCATGGACTATGTGGTCTTTCCACTATTTTGATACTAAATTTCATGTTCAGATAATTACTGTTTTTTTATTTTTATTTGTTTAGGACCACCAGGTTTTGTGAAGTTCCATAAAACTAAAACACTTTGTGCATTTTGCGATGTGCTACCATCAACATGTACACAAAGTAAAGATCCCTGTAACAGTTCCTGTGAACAAATTTCACCTTGTGAACATCCAGAAGAAGTGTGTGTGGCCATTTGGTAGGTAACACAAGTTTTATTTTTGTTTTGTTTTTTAACATTTCTGGACTAAATGTTTTTTCCTAATGTAATTCTGAGTGTTTGTGTTTAGTTTTATAATATTTTTTGCAGTAGGACTACAAAAAAGTTAAATATTTTAATGACAAAGCGACAGATTTTCTTTAAAATGTGGGTGGTCCTCCAGCAACACAAGCTTATCTTCCCTTTATGATCCCTGTCCTATTTAGTTATCAGGAAACCCTTTGTAATTTCTGAGATGCTATAGATCAGTGTTTCTCCAGTTTTTTTAACATGAGGGAACCCCTTTGGACACCTTTCAGGTCTTCAGGGAACCCCTAATATAATTACTGATTCCACAACTTTTACAACAGTAGGAAGAATGCAGCCTACATTGCTGGCCAGTGGGAAGAATGTCACACGTCAATACTTATAGTTGATCACAGTATTGATATAATTGTTCATTCAAATGATTGTAAAATCTCTTAAAATCATGGGAACATTTATAACCTTTATGCCCGGCATTAGACATTGAGGCTGAATATTGAAGTTCTTATCAAGTTATCAGAATCTTAGATCTGCTTCTACCTTTATGTGAATGCAATGTGCTACATCGCCAGTCTTTTGTTTTTTCAATTATATTTTGTCTTATTTGTAGGAGAAGCAATGGCTCTTCTATCACTGAGGAAACACTGTGTCATAATCCCCGACTGGAATTGTATGGACACAAGCTGGATGACCATAGTTTATCAAAGTGTTACATGAAAAAAAAGAATACGTTGGGAGAGACTATGTTCATGTGCGCTTGTAAAAGTGATGAGTGTAATTCAATGTTTATTTTTGAAGATGGTAAGTGTAATTTGTATCTCTGAGCCTCTTCCAATCTTTGGTTGTTTCTCAAAGCCAAGCCCTGTGTGTCTGTCTATCCATCTGAGTGGGTAATTCAGTATATGCCTAATTTTGTATGTGGTAAAAGTTTAGCACTGGGCACAGTAACATTATTCTTATAACTATTCACTTGTTAGGCTAATGTGTAATGTGCTGGCAAATGAGGCTGTGTGCTCACAATAACCTCTCGAACAAATTACAGAACATCTTTTGCATATTTTGATGCGCTGATGTGGCTAATGTATGTAGGAAGACATATAAATTATTTCTAAATGATGACACATTATCTGGTATTACTACACACAAATGTTAAAAAAAATCTTGGGTCAGTAAATAGGAGTGGGGATCAGCAGAGTTTTAGGGGGAGCTGCTAGAAATTAATTTCTAAATGAGTCTGTACTTTATTAGCCTCTGTTGTTTTTTAATTTTCTTTCAACATGTTTTTTTTCTTGTAGCGCCAGCAAAAAAACATCATGAAGCCACGAATCACAAAGTCATAGATGAAATCAGTAATTCTGAAGGTAATGCTTTATAGTCATTTGACACTCTAATGTACATACATCAGCTATAACCAAAAGTTTTTTTGTTTTTTTTTGGAAAGAAGAGTAGGATTAGGAATCACAGTCAGTTTTTTTTGCAGGGGTTATTCACTTCTTATTTGTTCTTGTGACCATGCTCACCAGGGCCTAAATTGATGGGACATTTATCCAAAATTTTGTAGCTGATGCCATTACAAGAAGTAATGCTGGAAGAAAAAATCTTCCAGAGGGAACAATTCTTCATGTGACATTTGTCTTTGGGGATTTCTCCTCACATTTTAGGTATTACTTTTTGTTGTGTCACTGGGACAGAACTGAAAGCAAAGTCTCAGCAACAGGACATAGGCATGCCTAAAATTGGGTTTTAGCAGTTAGCTACCTATCAAATGATACATCTGGTGGAAATCCAATACTCTTCACCATCCTCCATCAACACCAGACCTACAGTAAAACATGGCAGTGCTACATCCTTATGGGGAGTTTTTCTGCAGCTGGGCTGGAGCACTTGTTTGGATTGAAGGAAAAAAGGATAGGGCAAAATGTCAACTTGAGAACAACCTGCATCCCTTTGCCAGAAACTGTAATTGGGAAGAAGGTTCACCTTCCAACATGTCAATGGCCCAAAGTACATGGGGGGGAATGGGGGAGGAGGGTTGATCCTTTATACGTCTCAGGGATTCTACTTGTTTTTTTTTTTGTGTGTTTTTTTTAACTGTATTTTTTATACTGCAAAATGTAAATGTTTTTTTCAAGGGGGCAATTTTTTTTTCTATACCCACTCTACATATGACATACAGTACGAGAAAGGAGAGATTGTAGCACACAAAAAGAACATATGTCATAAACTATACTGTACATAGTAAAACTGTTGTATATATTTGAATCATGTTTTTTTTTTCTGTAGCTGTAGGTAAAAAAAATACCACATCCAGTGGAGGTAAAATTAAATTGAAAAGTCTGTGCAAGTTTTGTGATGTTCTACCATCAACATGTTCAATACAGGATGGGGATTGTAGGAGCACATGTGATAGAACTTCTATTTGTGAATTCAGTGATGAAGTATGTGTGGCAGTATGGTAAGGAATCTTGATTTTTATTGTAGTTTTACTAGTGTTATAAAGAATGCTTTATGACTAAGGCTATGTTCTGACTGGCAGCAGAAAAAACGCAATCCCATGCCACTCCTAGCAACTGGCACCTTGTCAGCTGCTCAGCCTCCTGTACTGCTCTATTTATTGCCAGCTGCAGATGAGACTCAATATTTAATGTCTCACAGGTAGGTGCAGTTTAGGAGTATGAGGAAGTGGTAAGTACATTACAATCTCACTGTCAGCCTGAACATGAAAATAAAGTTAATTTACATATATAGTATTGTTGTATATTTATTATTTTTTATTTTTTATTGTTTTTTTTTTTTACTTGTTTTACTTGTTGTTATTTACTGTTAATAGTGGAAAAAAAAAGAAGTAAATATTGCTTTCACCTATTTTCATTTCAAATATAAAGATTACATTCACCCCTTTTTTGCACCTTCCATGAAAATCATACCTAAAATTTGACCGTCAATTTAATGCCGAGACAGAATTTTGCAACTGTAGGGGCGTACAAATGCAGGCATTTTACGCATGCACTTTTTAAAGCAGTTTTTAGTGGTTCTGCATATGTTTTATATGCATTTAATTGGGTTCTTTTATCCTGGTATCTCTCTTAAGGAAACAGAAATGTCCCACTGGGGAGACAGACAGCACTAAAAACCCAACAATGGTCTCTCATTACTGACAGTTTTGTTTTTTGACCAAAAAAATAAACAAAGTAACTTTTTTCCCACTTTGTATGCTGATATATATATTTATATATATATATGTATTTTTAGGAGACATAATGACACCCACAAAACTGAGGAGACGCTGTGCCATGACCCCAAAAAACCTATTGATGGCCACGTGTTTGATGAGATTAGGCCATCTTGTGAAATGAAAGAGAAAAAGATGGCTGGTGGGACAATGTTTATGTGTGCTTGCACCAAAGAAGAATGCAATGAGGAGTTTACAATAGAAGGTAATCTTATGTCTTACCTACTTTTGATGCAATCTCATGTACTTTACCTGATTCACTTTTTTCACTCGGTTTAAGGTGATTTTTTTTTATAATGCTGTGTACACTGCTGTGGTTGTCATATATGTGACTCCCTATAATAGTATTAGAGTTTAATTGTTGCTACTTTCTTTCTTCCCTGTTCTCTTATATTTGTACATTATCTGATGCATTATCATGCATTTGAAAGTGATATTTTTGTTTAAAGCTCTGCTCACCTGGTAAAGTATTCTCTACAGCAATTTTTTGGTCGAAGACAGTATAACTAGATTGCTGCTCAATTAGCAGTGGCAGCACATCTTAGTTTTATCTCAAGCCGGCTGACAGGGCTATGAAGGATCAGATCGGCTACTCAACATATTCAACATATTCATAGATAGATTAGGCCTGATTTGTTAACACTCTCCAAAGATGAAGAGGATACACTTTTGTCAGTGAAGCTGGGTGATCCAGCAGACCTGGAATGGCTTTCTTCAAAGTCATTTTATATTTGCTAGCAACTGTTTTGAACCCTAAACCAGATCCTTTCCAGGTTTGCTGGATCACCCAGCTTCACTGATGAAAGTGTATCCTCTCCAGCCTTGGAGAGCTTTTATAAACCAGGCCCATAGTCTTCAGCAGACCTTGGATGTCTGTTATGTGCTAGTACTCCTTCTTCCAGTCCTATAACTGTTGTACAGGGAAGACTGATATCCAGATACATTTGGCTATATTACAAATACATTTTATATTTATAATTAACACATGTTTGCTAAACTTTGTGTTTGTGTTTTTTTCATATATCTTCCAAGCTTAGGCATAGAAAATGCTGTGCTAATGCAAATCAAAGCAAGTAAATGCATGTAAAGTGTCTGCCTAGTAAATTACTAAACATGGGAAAGCATCTTCTGGGAATAGAAAATCACTTAAAAGATGCAATTTTGGACTCTTTATTAAAAAATTCAGCTATTTATTATTTTTTTGTAGATACTAAAATAGGAAAATTCAGGAAAGTTTAGAGAAAACAGTATTCTCCTTTAAAAGCAATTTTAAGACCATGTCACTCTACAGATTTGCTCCTGAGAACTCATCAAGAAAAGTGCTACTTTCCAGTCTAATGTTACTAGTATAGGGCCAGACCAGCAAGTTGTTGCACTGTCACTACAAACTTTTATGAAGTAACTTCCATTGGGTAGGAAGGGCCACTTCACCTATGTGACTTTACCTCTTAGGAGCTGTGTGTTTGACAAGGGCTTTTGGATTAAGACAAGAACTGGCAATCTGAAAAGTGTCACAAGGAGGCCTGATTTGTCTGAGAGTACCAGGATTTTCAGTTTTAGTCCATGCTGCACACTGATAAAATGTTACCAAATAATGTTGACATTGCACTATAGTTAGTCACATTTAATAGGAACACTTGAATGGGATGAGCTGCTGCAAGCTATAACATGATCAGGGTTTATAGGAACCTTTATAGACATTATTATTTATGGTTATATCTTAACTAGGTATACCTGAGAGTTGGAATCCTGAAGGATTATGTTGCAGAAAGGTGGTGTTTTGGTATCACTGCTGAAGCAGATTTATAGTTAGATGAGTACCGGTATGTAGGAAAAGGAAGGCATGCATGCATGTACAGGTCTTCTCTTTACAAATCTGCTAATCATAGGTAATTTACTAAGGGGTCACTTTGACTTCTTGTGTGTAATGGAAACATAAGAGAAAAATGAGTGGTGGAGGTGGACTGACTCTTTAACTAGTGGAAACAGAAAAGATGATGTTTTAGTTATAATTTGGGTAATAAACACCCTACTTGTATTCAGTGCATTATTTTTTTGCATTCTACTCTTCAGAAGAGATGATTTTACTGTACATCAATCATCTGTAAAAATAGAACAGATTTTGTTCTAGAAATGATTGATTTATAATAAACTCAGTTGGAGATACTATAGATAAATGTTTTTTATTCTGTATAAATTAGTTATATAGCAAGACCATCATTTATAAACATTTGACTGGCTGAAATAGGAAGCAAAACATATTGGTATAGTTTTCATTTTAATCACATTGCATTATATATAGTAAATGTAAACATTTCTATCACTGTTTAATATAACATTCTAAAAGATATTTTTAAAATACTGGAGCAATAATAATTAAAGTGCCCAATATAATGTAGTACAGTGTTTCAGTAACAGTGTTCTGTGGAACCTTGGAGTTCCTCCAGAGGTTGCTAAGGGTTCATTTTGTCTATCTTTTCTCAATAGCCAGCAACGTAAGAGGAATTCTGACCACAATGCCTAATTTTGGTTTATATGTTGCTGCCATGTATTAGCACTAGTACTATATTGGCTCTTTGAGAAGTTCTGATTTTAAAAGCTGAACACCAGGCAGGTGTAACAGGCAAATTAATGCATCTCTGTTATCAATATTATATTATGGGGCTAATCATAAAACAGTAGAGAACAGAAAATTATAAATATAGGAAAGATAATATATTGTCTCTAACATGGTAAGCAGAAACTCGGTTCAGTTGAAGGGAGAAGCCATTGTTCAGTGAACATCTGCAAACAGACTGTGGGTTTTAATCCACATAAAGTTTTTTATTGGTCTATGTTCCCTATTGGAGATATTTTTCCCAAGTTACCATCCTGGTGATCACACAGGAATGAAGGAAAATTTTCACAGTGAGGATGCAGGTAACTAAAAAAAAAAAGCCATAGCCCTTCTCTACTCCAATAAATACTAAAATATTCCTGTTGTTTTCTGGGTCACCTTTGGAGATATTCATCTCATTTCCTCTCCTGGTAAACACATCAAAAAGAACATTTCTGGCTAGAACTGAAAATTAAATTGAAATCAGTGTGAGAGTAACTTTTAATAGAAGCCATATGAGGACATGTACTTAACCAGTAAGTTGAAGTGTGTAAAATGTTACTACAACCAAGTGTAGATTTCTATAAAACAAACTTTAATAATGATTCCATAAACAAGATTTGGCACTCAGCAATTTCTCTTTTAGATAGTCAAGTATTCGTGTTTAATATAAAAATGAAAACAGCTTTCCTTGGTATCAGCAGCAGGGAAGAGAATGGTCTTTCTGTGTGACATGATGTTTCCTTTCTGTGTTCAGCAATGAAGACAATTCCAGCAAGCCGATGCACAGCTCCTGCAGACAGCTTAATAATAGAGTGTATAAATATCACTTACCTTATATTTATCAAGGCAGTAAGCTTACATTACCTTTCATACTGCAAGACATTAGCTAATGGCTAGTGCTATCACTGCTTGTTCTAGTTTTTATATTTTTCAAATTAAATTGGAATGATTTCAAAATATGTCAGTGCTATACAAATATGCATAGTAAAAAGAGCAGCAAACAGATTTCAAGAAAAGGTAAACAGAAAACCATGGTTCTAATCAAGGTGTTATTTGTCAATTATATTCTATTCCATTTGTTTCCTGTTTGTTTTTTATTTATTTTATTGGTAAAACTGAGGTTTAATCTGCTCATATTTTCTTTTCAGGGTTCTGGGATATAAATAAAACTTTTCTGTTTTATATACATACATATTTTAGGCTCATCATTAGGTTTTATTGATTCTCTGTGCAATCCAGTTGAGTCATGACTGGTGGATAAGGCCTGCAGGGTTTGATAATTGGCTTCCTAAAAACAGGAAGCAGTGGTAGCACATGATGCTGAGCATCTATGCTGTATAGAACTTTAATCGAATATGTTAAATAGAGGACAGGGCTAGATGAGACTGAATATACAGGCAATTTTAATACAGTAGTGGGACCTGCACATGTTTAAAGAACAGTCTAAATTTCAGCAATGAAGAGTGGTAAATTAGCATGTTATTTTTTGCACACTGTTTTGCAGTGTGTTTCATGAAGTGTGTTTTTATGTTAACACTCAAACAAACCAAGTCTTCACTGAAGACTTTCTGACGGAAAGAAAATGGGCTGTACCACATTAAAGATGAACACCAGGCAAACTTCTAAATGCACAGATAATATACAAGCTGTTTTGCTTGCCAGTGAATTTGTTTTTCTGTCTATTAATTTCTTGGATGACATAACTGCAGCACACATTTTGTGGTGTCTTCTCATAGGCAGAAGTTTACATTTAAGTTTAAAACTGAAATTTGTCCTCTATTCTTTTTTTTCTTATTTGACTCAAACATTATTTTTTGAATTATGTTATTACAATAATATGTATTTTTATTTTCATCACAATTTTTTTTCAGCGTTTAAAAATCCTGAAGGGCCTGATACAACTATTGTTGCACTGTCGAGTCTTCTTCCACCAGTTGCCATTGCAGTGGCAGTAATTGCCATTTTTTATTGTTACCGAGTTCATAGAAAAAATAAATTCAACAAGAAGTGGGAAGGTAACCAAAAATGCATCAAACATCCAAATATGGAATGTTCCATTATGCTAGATGATGACCGCTCAGATATAAGTTCAACATGTGCCAACAACCTGAATCACAACACTGAACTTCTCCCCATTGAATTGGACACCTTGGTTGGAAAGGGACGATTTGCTGAAGTTTACAAAGCCAAACTCAAACAGAATACTTCAGACCAATTTGAAACTGTGGCTGTTAAAATTTTCCCATATGAAGAATATGCATCTTGGAAGATGGAAAAAGAAATCTTTTCTGACATAAATCTAAAACATGAAAATGTTTTACAGTTTTTGACCGCTGAAGAGAGGAAAACAGATGTTGGAAAACAATACTGGTTAATCACTGCTTTCCATTCCAAAGGCAATTTACAGGAGTATTTAACAAGACACATCATTAGTTGGGAAGACCTACTACTGCTTGGTGGCTCTTTAGCCCGTGGGGTTGCCCACTTACATAGTGACCACACACCATGTGGAAGACCAAAGACACCAATAGTGCATCGGGACTTGAAAAGCTCAAATATACTCGTAAAAAATGATCTCACTTGTTGTTTATGTGACTTTGGGTTATCTCTCTGGCTGGATCCTTCTCTTTCAGTGGATGATCTTGCTAACAGTGGGCAGGTAGGTCTGAAAAGGGTATGACACATCACATACTGTAACAAAAACATTGTGTGCAACAGGATTCCAAATAGTTAACAAACTTAATTGATTTTTGATTCACTTTTAATTTTAGAGGTAGACTTCAAGTCTGTGTCAAATTCAACCCAAACATCAGTCATTCAGCCCAAAGTAAATAAAGGCAAACATCACAGGATGGAATGGCTGAGAAGTAGAATTTTTTCTAGTAAAAAAATTCTACTACTTAATTCTATCTAATGCCAGTCAGATTCTACTGTATGTGATTTACCTTGATTCTACCATAATTCTACTTAAAAAAGAGGTTTAGGGAACCCCATTATGCATTTCTCTCAAGTTGCCCTAAAAGCATCAAAAAATGGCCCTCCTTATGTCTATAAAAAAATCACTCCTCTTTTTTTGTGTTCTTCACCCGTGTGGGTCAAGAATTTTACTTTGGCTCCAGAACAAACCTTAACATTGGGGTTAATTTGGGTGAAATGTCAGTGAACCGAAGACAATTTCAACCAACACTACTCAGAGGTTATGTGACACATTTGACAGGTTGTTACTTGGCAAAAAAATGTTAGGGGAAAATCTCCATAGTCTAAATATATTTACCATAAACGTTTTAATGCATCCAGATTTATTTTTTGGTTTGTTTGACATCCACAGTGAGCTGAGGGGTCTCTAATTGCAGTATTGTAGCTGTGACCATCAGATGGTGTGTTAGACAGTTGTGTGGAGCGCAGTGCTTACTCATCTTCAGTGGTCTGCTTGGGAAGGGAGTTTGGGCTAATGAAGGCAGATTTTTAACTAAGGATACAGGATACTAGCTTAGGATACAATTGGGCTTTTAGACTCTATCATCCATTTGTGGTTTGTTACGGCATGTACATTAACATGCTTTATTCTTATTGTTCCATGTTGCATTAAAGCAACATGCAGCTAAAACCATACTTGCAGTTTACAGACAATACAGCTAAAACCATACTTAACCCTTTTTTGGCAAACCATCACACCACAACCAAAGTGGTGTGTTACCGTTTCTTGCACTGCAATGCACGTCCATTACACAGCTGTCCAACTCCAGTCCTTGACGATCACAAACAGGCTATAGTTTTCCTATAATAGTAGTAGTCATTTTTATGTGTTGCATTAACATAACATGTGGTAGAACTCCCCATACTTGTGAAGCCAACTGTGAAAACATTTTCTCATTGTCGTTTGGCATTATGCTTATATTATTTGTTTTTTTTATCTTCAGGTTGGAACTGCCAGATATATGGCCCCAGAAGTTCTTGAATCTAGAATAAATTTAGAAAACATGGAGTCATTTAAACAGACAGATGTGTATTCCATGGCACTGGTATTATGGGAAATAACTTCCCGCTGTAATGCGGTTGGAGGTAACTAAAAAGATGTTACATTTGTGAAGTGTTGTTATATGTTGTAAAGTAATTAACAATGGGATAAGGGTTAGGTGAGCTATATTCAGTTTTAGGCTGTACTAGCCTTAGGTCATCTGTAAAGGTACATATACAAAAAAAATGACTGCCTCGACAGGGTGGAACTGGGAAGTGACCAAAAACCATTCTAGGTTGGATTTCCAGCAGAACCTGTGAAAAACGGCAGCTGGCATTGCAAGCTGATATTAGAATTTCTATCTTTTGTTATCCTTGACAATGCTTCTTTTTTATTGCAGATGATTTACTAAAGGTGTTGAGAGTGTTCACTTCTGAAATATGTGCTCCTATATCTCTGCGCTGATAGGCTTCATTTCAGGAACCTACTTTTATTATGTCAGATATATGCAAAACAATTTCATGAAAGCTGTGCATATTCATAAATTGTATTAAGCAAAAGCAATAATTATAATGACTAAAGGGCAAGAATACATTTTTCCTGGTACTTGAGCTGTATCTGTTTCTCGCTCTGCTTTTAAGGAAGGTAAACTAAGGTGAAAGCATTAGTAACCATGGCATAGCATTGTAAATTATTATATTTTAGTTCTTACACAGCAGCCCTTGAACAAATTCCTGCAGTTTCTTGATTTTTCAAAACAACATGAGCTGAATGTATCTCCCCTCTTGGTATTTTCATTAGACCTTAGCAGTAGAATGGCCTGTATGAATATTTACAGGAACCACATCCCCCAAGGCTCTTAAGCGTAAATTGTTCTGTCACTGAGCATTAGTTAGAGGTTACAATAACAAACTAGATAAAGTGAAAGAAGCCGAAACATTTTCCAAAAGCTGCAATTATATAAGCTTGCTCTTTAAAGGGTCACTTGGGCAGGTACCACAAAACATTTTAATTACTGTGTGTTTTTGTTAAACTTAATGTTCTTTGTAGAGCATCAAGAAAGATAAATGAGGCATTGGGAAAAATTTGAATTGCTTTTTGTGACCATTTGTTTATAAATTTAGCAATCTTCAAAAGCAATATGTCTGTGTACGTAGTTTTTTTTGGTATATATAAATATTTATATATTTATATCCTATTTAATGTACAGCGCTGCGTAATATGTTGGCGCTATATTAATCATGTTTATTAATAATAATATTAATAATAATAATAACAACATTATTAATAATAATAATGTGTGTGTGTGTGTGTAAATATGCAAAGGCTAGTGCATTCACTGTGATTCTGTAGGAGAGATATTTGTCCCTGAGAATGCACCACCATTTACATATTCTTCTACTATGATTAGCCAGCATCTAGTTATATACCTAATACCTTTGTTACATATGCCTCCACCTGAGATATATATATATATATATATATATATATATATATATATATATATATATGGATTAAGTGGTTTCCTACTTAAAGTGAGTATGTCTAACATGTAAACTAACAATACCAGTAACTCTGATCATTGAATCAGTTCCTTTGTACCTGAAGGACTTCAGCTGGTTCTCTGGTTCAAAGTTTTCATATATGTAATAGGAAAGGTAAAAACCTTGACAGATTATTCAGTCACTTCTTGAATAGAATATAAAGTTTCCCAAGTTTACTTTTTTCACTTCCTAAAACTTCATTGTTTCTATACTTAACATATTTATTTTAGTTTTAGAGGAAGAGGAGTTGGGAGATTCCTTCTTTTCTGCTCTGGTGAAATAATTGTATTGCCAGGACAGGAATGGAAGGAAAACCCAGATACAGGAGTAAAAATGCTGAGGGAATCCTAAAAGTTCTGTTTGTTTAATATATGTCTATTGTAGCATTGCACTTCAGTGGTGGGCAGAAAAGCTTCATTCTTGTTCCAATTTACAGAAAAATTTTGCTTTTTACAAAAACTGATTGCTTCAGTGGAAATGATCTGAGCTTGCCGAGAGATATGAATATTTAGTGTGGGGTATCTTACCTGGAGCGGCATGTAGAAACACTTGGGGATCTAAATATAAAGCAGTGAATCTGGCATGCATTGGAACATTCCCTGGTGTGGAGAACCACTATCTGTGAAAACACATGGACCCGAAAGATTCTCCACCAGGGAATCAGTCAGATTCTTTACTTAATTATTTTTGTTATTCTGTGTGTCTGTTATTTCTGTGTCTTATTCACCTTTATGAGTAACAGATACTCCTTTTTGCTGCCAAATATGTTGCATACTGTAGATGTAAATTATTCATTGAGTTAACTTTTTGGCTTTAAAATGACTTATCTGGAAGAACAAATATTGCTGGGATTCTGTCCACAATAAATAATAGAAATACATCGTTCATCCTATGGCATTCCATAGCTCTTTTAACCTGTACTCAACCTCCCCAAAGCCCAGGTTATCATTAAAAGAAATGGTAGTCGTTGAAATCCCCTTTGTGCAGGCATTTGATGGTGGTGCTTTTTTGGTTTAGTTTTTAAATACTATGGGGCTTGTGAACCAATGCAAAGGGCCTAATTTACTAAAATTCTTCAGGACTGGAGAAGATAGACTATCATGAGAGAACCTGGGTGATCCACAAACCTGTAACAGATTTCCTAAAATCGTTTGTTGTACTTGGTCAGATCCGTTCCAGGTTTGCTGCATCACCCAGATTCTCCCATGATAGTCTATCTTCTCCAGTCTTGGAAAGCTTTAATAAATCAGGCACTATGGGATGACCAGACATGATGGGGCTTATTAACTAAAGGAATTTACTAATGGAATTTAGGCTGTTCACTTATACATCATGCAATAGAAGTGCAATGAAAAAAAAAATCAATAGATCCCACCTCTGCATATTAACAGAGCTTTTTTGTAAGTTACACCAGCAATCTACCTTTTCTTGTTTACATATTAAATATTGCTTTTTTTAGAAGTAAAAGATTATGAACCTCCTTTTGGCACCAAAGTGCGAGAACACCCATGCGTGGAGAGTATGAAGGATAATGTCCTGAGAGACAGAGGCAGACCTGAAATTTCCAACATCTGGTTGAATCACCAGGTAAAATCATGAAGTATTTATTTATGTCCTTTTTTGTGTGTGATATATTTATAATAATTATAGTGTGATTTCTGCTGAATAATCAAAGTATTGAATCTTAAGGCTCACTACGACAGCTAGGTAAATAGGTGGCTCCATGGATATAAGTGCTTGTAAAACCCAACATTACATCTTTAAACTGTTATTGTTATATGCTGATGTTGCTGATGTAAGTCTTTTTGCATTCCTTTAATAGATCTATTATTCAAAAACAATATGCCCTACAACAATTAATTATAAATGCATCTTCAGGTTTAAATTTTCTCCAAGTCTCCCTATATAACCTGACAAATACCTGTTGAGCCTGTTAGTGAAGTCTACCTAATGCAGCTTCCTGTAGAGGTGTGGCAATGATGCTTTCATACATAGGGGTGTCTATTAGCATTGTCATTGCAGATTCATTAGCCTGTAGTTTGTCAATCAGGATCTGACCACATCTAGGCCTGCCAACTTTTTTTTCTACATTGGCAGGACTTCCTCTCTTTCTAACCCTCCCACTGTGATCTGCTTTGTCTAGGAATGGGAGCATGTGAGGCACCAGTAAACGAGGATTTTGCTCAGTAATGATATGTAAAGGAAGTTTCTTTGTTTACTTTGTGAGGTTTGTGCAATAAAGGAGGCTTTTTTATGAGCCTCTACTTTACTACTATAGCAAACAGCAAGGTAAACGTGGCAACCAAAAATAAACGCAACTGTGTATTCAGTAATGCATTTTTTAACCTCCCCAGTGGTAACTCCGAGTGTGACTCGGGGTAGAAAAAAGTTGCTGAAAGCAGTAACCCCAAGTCACACTTGGGGTAGGTAAACCTATGGGAAGTAATAGTAAATACAGCCTTACCTGATCCGCCAGCGTCCTGCGTTGTCCATTGCCGCGATCTCCGTCTTCTTCTCTCTCGCTCTCTCTCTCTGTCTTTTTCCTTCTTCCTCCGTCTTCTGCACACGATGAGTCACCGGGGGAGTTCCCGGTGACGTCTCTGCGCGTGTACCGCGGGGCAGGAAATCAAAATCCATTTGTATTGCATTCAATACAAAATAACTGTATTGAATGCAATACATTGGATTTATATGTGTAAAAGCAGTACATTGTATTTCATAAACATTTATTTCATATAGTATGATAGTATGAGTATAATAAATATATATATATATATATATATATATATATATTTATATAAATTTATTTAATTTATTATTTTTACATGATTTTGTGTTTCAAAGTTTATTATACTCATACTATTATAATATACTGTAAAATACATTTTCATGAAAAGCAATGTATCGCTTTTAGACATAAAAAACCGGAAAGAAATGAACCGCTAGGGAGGTTAAAGTGTAAATAAGTTAAAAGTCAAAGTTGACATATGTGATGCATAACACAGCAGTTGGGTTTTCGGAGTCACCCCTAACATACTTTTATTATACTATACTATATTATTATATTAACATACTGGCATTAATGATATATTTGTTCTTTACTTCCTGTGACAAACTAAACTGTCAAGCAAAGGTGGCAGTTGAATGGGTTGGGACAAACATTATCACAGTGACAGACTTGATTACAACTGTTATTCACATGTCCTAAAGTTTTTCCAAAAGAAAGTTCGAGTTTTTTATGATATCCATCTAAAACTATCCTGTCCACAGGCTAATATTGCTGCTGAAAACTGCTGTAATAATGCTTAGGACTTATAACTATATCATACATATATTTTTATTTGCATTTAGTTTCATTTTAAATATATTTACATTCAGATTGTATAAGCACCTGCATTTGATTTGATATCAGCAACTTTTTAGCCCCTGCACAGTAGCAGAAGGGGGAAGCAGGCCTGGGAACCAAACAAGTGTGCAGCATGGTGAAGTATGGTGATAGGAAGAGAGGGGTAAGCTAAGGGATGATCTTCCTAGCTTGGTGCTGCTCTTTCTTTGTTCAGTCAAAAAGCTGGGATGGGAGTTCTTTTCCCCATCGTGTGTAGTGCTATTCCCCTGGTTGTGCTGTGTGAGGCAGCTGTAAATGTATACCATCTCTCATCTATGTTTTATCTGTGTATTTAGCTATGTTGAGATCAGCTTTAAACTTTAAGATATATTTATATTTACTTCTATACTTAAATATATAATCTGTATCATTCTCCAGGGTATCCAGCTTGTATGTGAAACCATATCAGAATGTTGGGACCATGACCCAGAGGCCAGGCTCACTGCCCAGTGTGTAGCCGAGAGATTTATTGAGTTAGAACATCTTGACAGAATCTCTGAGAGAAGCTGCTCGGAAGAGAAAATACCAGAAGACTGTACAGAAAACACAAACAAATGAAACATGCACTGAAAATTCTATGTCTTAAATACAACTTCAGGACTGCAATAAATGCAGAAGAGGAAATCACTTGTACAAAGTATGCACTGAACCTTCAACTCCAGAGACATGACAGGGCAAGTCCCAATTGCTGCCGGAGCAATGTCACATACGCTTCCCACAAGAACTGCTTTATATGTGGGCCTAAAGCAAGTACGGAATGTAGTGCCTAAATCCCAACTGAGAACGTACACCAAATTCTAACATTAGTATGTTTAAAGCACACTGTGAGTTACTTCATATGGTTTAAGATAACCACCTCAACTGCTTTACCCAAAAGTCTTCTCTTGTGCCCTACGGTGCTGCCATAGGGTGATTTCCTCAGGACATTTTTGTGTTATTTCTAAAATAGCCATACTTTACCTGCACTTTATAAAATTGTGTATAAAACTACACATTGGCTTTAATGTATGTTAGTCTTGTCTCTGATAAACCAAAAGTATATTACCAGGAAAATGTACAGTACATAGGAAAGTACAACATTAATGAAAAGAACACAATTATTCAGAGGTCTAAAATAAGCTCTTGTTACATATTTTTATATCTCATTATTTTTTATCAGAATCAAACTCACTTTTTAAAGTATGGGGGATTTATATATGAACAATGTACAAGTTCTTTTTTATACAAATAACGTGCAGGAGTTGGATTACAATCTAGAAGCATTTGGAATTCTACCCATTACTTCTGGTAATTTATTTAAATTTTAAGATCACATTTCATAGGTCTATTTTTTACAAGATTAAAAAAAACTGACCTTCCAAAATTTATTACAAACCCGTCAACATTTATTTTGGGAAGTTATTTCTTGGAATAGCCGAGTGGCCTGGTGTAAGAAGAAAATGCATATGAGTTAGGAGTTGAATGTACTGACTTAAAGGGCTGTTTATGTTTTTATTCAGAAAAAAATTGTAAATGGCGCTCTGCTGATTTGCCTATTTTAAGCAACTTACATCTTGTAAGGTTTACATGTGGAATGGAGTTAGGTGCATAAGGCAAAACATGCCAAGTGTACACTGATTTACATACAAATGTACTCATTTGCAAGATTAAATGTGAGATGGAGACAATTTAAATACTTTTAAATATTTCCTGGTTTATAAATGTGATCTTGTAGAAAAAACAGATGACTGAAAATCCCATCATGCATTTTAAATACTTTTTATACCTTTCAGTGAATAAATTCAGGTGTCATGAAGGCCTGCAAAGCTATATTTTGGGGAGAGGGTGAAAGAGGGTATTGTTCATTGCCCATAGCAAACCTATAGGACTCTTACTTATTTTCACTATAGACTGTTTTGATTGGCTTGCCTTAGGTGTTGCTATGATAAACGTATCTTTCTTTGAAGCCATTTGTTCTAGTAACATGGAGTTTATGGGAGTTCCACTGACTGACTTACTGAACGATAAAGGACTGTAATGTTAGCTAATATAAAATGAAAATAGTATTTCCTAAAAATATCTTAAGGGTGGCTCCAACCAAGACTGACATTTTAGCTTTGAGTGGGCATTGATGGGCTGCTTTACCTAGAAACTTTATGCATCCTTTAAAGATTAAACTGTTGAGATAAATTTGCTGCAGTTTTGTTGTCCACCACCTATCCAAAATATCCAAAAATCCAAAAGTGCTTCACGGCTATGTCTTAGTTCTGTGTTTTGAAGAATCCATTCACAGAGAGTAAGGGCAGGTGCAGACCTACTTTTGGATGAAGTGATTGACTCAGTCACTTGCACCAAAACACTGGTTCTCAAAGAACCAGTGTCTGCACATTTGGAAGCAGTAAGCAGTACTAGTACTGCCCACTTCCACTCCATTCATTCTCTATGAAGCTGCCGTGGGTAAAAGTTAAATGTATCTTTATACCAGAGGCAGCGTTCCCTGGCATGAGGAAGCAGTAAATGCACTGCAACCTCATGGAGAGCATGAACAAAGCTTAAAGGAATGCTCATGGCAGATAAAATGAACTAACAATTGTGGTGGCCATGTATTCTTATCTTGCCACAAAAGTCTCTGAGAAACTAAAGAAGTCTATCTATATTTCCATTTCCAAATATCTATGCAAAACTGAGGATATCCGTTTTAGGTGGACCTTTATTATGCAATCATGTTTTCCAAAGTTATCTTTGTTTTTTTTTCATCTTATATTTTTAAGTACATTTATTGTAAAGATTACAATATTTTAAAAACTAATATAATGGTGACCTTTATTACATTAGAAGTGAGGTTTGCATTTATATAACATGAAAATTAATATAATTCAGATAACTGATCCTAATAAAAAATATGTATATAATTTCACAGAATAACTAACTAAATACCGTTATATAATAACAAGCATTATAGTCTCATGAAATATATATTGCTTTGATAAGAAGATGTTGATTGTTTTCTCCTTAACCCTTGTGCTTACAACAGTCATTATATGTGATGTGTCCAGTGACCATCTCCTGGTTGTTACATCTGTACTCCTATCCTATGTCTAGTCTCTTCTTCATGTGATTGGGTGGGATCGCTTTACTAATGGAATATAGGCTGAAAATAATATATTTAAAAAAGTGATTTATCACCTTTCAGTGTAATTTTGTTTAGCTTATTTAATGTGGTCAAAATTAACTTTACAAAAAATAGCCAGTCATATGCAAGGAAATGTCATACAATCCTTTCACAGCTGGGACTGAACAGACACCACACTACAGGAACACAAGGTTTGTGTTGGTTAAGGGTATAGGACATGAATCCTGGGCCCTTCCCAGCAGTTATGTAAGTTCTATATAAACCAAAAAATAGAGCAACTCTATCTCATTTGGATGTAGAAAGTATATTTTACAAGAACTGAATTTTTTACATAGGCTTTTGTTACATAAAATGACCATCAAGTCTAATTGCATCCCGGTTAATGGACCTATGTAAAGTTCAGGTGAGGGACAGAAGTGTCCATAAGTACATAACTATAATTTGTTTGAGTCTGATTCTTCACATTAATTGCCAAGAGCAGACCTCAGTGTCACTGCCAGAATTACCTAATAGTCATTGAAACCTATTCAGTTTGGCATGACGTGTTTTATTTTAGTTATGATTGTGGGTTATTTATTTAGGTTTAGGTGGCTCATTTAGCACAGTGAATTATAATTACCGGTATGCAAAGAATAATGCCCCTAGAGATTGAGGGGAAAAAAGAATACTTAATTACACGCAATTAAATGTAAAAAACATGGATTTTTGCTGCATGATTAAATGGATAAAGTCAGTAAAACATTGATTGGTCTTTTTGTTTTAAGTTGTGTAAGTCAGCATTGCACCACAACAGATTGCCCTTGGGGGACCAGTGTAACACAGTTGTTATACTTTGTATATTTTAAAGCTTCAGTTTCCTACAGTTTTTAAGCTAGTTCCTAAAATATTTTTTTACTTGGGTCATTTTTACAGTTCTAAAGCTAAACTCTATAAGTTTTAAAGTGTATGTAAAGACAAAAGAAAACATGTATTATATTGCAGCTCACCAGTCCTGGAATGTGGAGGCTGTATTTTTTTTTTCTTGGTGAATAACATTTTTTCCCAGTATAGAAGAACTTTCTTAATCTTTGCCAGAAGCCCAGTATCCTTGTCAATTAATGTGAGCTTCATAAAAAGCCCAAAGTGCCTTATCTTTCTTTTGTAAACTACTAGTCCCATCAATCCATTATTTAATGGTGATCAACAAAGGCAGATGTATTTAAAGCTCAGCCTATGAGACAATCATTTCTACCTCCATGGATACAGTGGTGAAAAAGGAAACAAATGCATCTGCCACGTCTAGGGAATGGTAAGCTGCAATATATTACATTTTGAATTCATGGGTTTAATACACACTTTTGGAGTAATTATGGAAAAACCGTAAGCTCTGCAGTTTTATACAAATGCCAAAGTGTATTTAATAGAATAAAATATTCCTAAGATCTTAATATGTTAAAAGGTTTATGTCATTTTACAGATGGCTGCCTCATCTTGATTTTTCTGTTCATATTAAGAATATGAGTACATTTGTCTTTCCCCGTGGTTTTGTTTCTGCAAGGTTTTAGTAAAAAGCTAGGGCAAATCCGCAGGGAAAGGCATCCTGTGTCCATACCCTCAGGCTAAACTGAGGATCAGAATTATAGATTCATTGCGGATTTGTGGTGAAATGTCTTCCTCTGCCACACACATTCATTTTGTTACAAAAAAGAAAAATGAATATGGTTTGGTTTTCTTCTTGAAAAGGGTATAGGATAGAGATAAAACCTTGTACTGACAAAGAGATCATGCTGCAAACTACAGGAGAGATGATCACATACCTATATTATCATTGTATGATTTCTTTTATCACTCCTTTATATTTCACTTCCAATATGCCCCTACAAATTGATTGACCTTGGGAGGTAATCTCCCACTATAAATGGATTGTTCCCCTCAGATTAGGTTTAAAATTGCCTAATCTTGTATAATGCACACATATGGCTGTAGACCTTTGCCCATAGGTGTATTTTACATTTCCTATCACTGGGGTATAATCAGGTCTTTAGAACAAAGCACAATTGTAACTGCATTTTAGATCATTTCTGTTAATATTGATAACTTTTCTGTATTTTTTTGCTATCACTCTGTGCCAAAGAAATAAAAAAGAAGTATATATCACTTTAAATTTATTTTTGAACATTTTTGATAAATGCAAGGGATATTGGAATTTGTGTTTAAAATGTATATATAATATAAAACATAGGAATGTGAAATATATATATATATAGACTGTAAATAAATATATAAGATCCCTCTGCACTTGTCGTTGTTTAAAGTGCCTTACACATGTATATTAATTAAATGATACTATAACACATTGTCCACATTGTGTTTTCTTTTTCTTGGGAGGGAGGGACATGCAGTAAAGGCATGGAAGAGATGGGTAGAGTGAATCGTGGGTGGACAGATATTTGTCCAATGCATTTTTTTTTATAAATAAACGAATGTATCATCTTCAATGTCTTATCCAACCTTGCACATGACGTATTCCTGAGAACCAACTAATCTTCCACACCATTTTTATTTGTTGTTGTCCTCCTCAAACTGTTTTTTATTTTTGTTTAGTTGAATAAAAGGCACTTCACCCTGCATACCCTAAAACATACAGTATATGCCCAGAACCAGATGCAAAGTAAGTACCCAGTAGCAAACAGAATATAGAGTAGAGAGGAGGCAGCATTATAGCAGGTACCTTATAGTGTCTGCTGTTAATTTACAAATGTAAAATGAATTACAGGTTTAAAATAAAGCGCCAGCCACATTCATATCAGTTTTTGCATAAATCACAAGCAGTAGTGACTCTGTCCTGGCATTCTCTCAGAGTCCTGGCCTAAGAGCTTGCATCTGCTATACCTTCGATCATAAATCAGATCTAGCATTGGTCTGTACGTTGCAAGGAGTAGCTGCAGTAGGATGAGACTAGCATGCTTGGTATTTCTGTCCTATATAACTATTATTACTAACCATTAGCTAAGTACTGGCACAAACCCATGGGACACAGGTACACCCATCTACTGTCTAGACAAATCTGATCAAAGGAGGTCTTCATGGAAGAATTGTGGACAAAAAGCCATAGCTTAGAAACAACACTAAACGTCTTAACTATATACAAAAACATAACGACTGGGGTGTAGAAAAATGGCAGCAGAAGTTCTGGATTGAATAATCAAAATTTAAAATATCTGGTCACAGCAGAAGGCGGTTTGTTTGCCAAAGGGCTGGAGAGCAGTACAAAAATGAATGTCTGCAGGCAACAGTGATGCATGGTGGGGGTTCCTTGCAAGTTTGGGGCTACATTTCTGCAAAAGGAGTTAGCAGGAAAAGCAGATACTTATTCATCATGCAATACCATCAGGGAAACATCTTACTGGTCCCAAATTTATTCTGCAGCAGGACAATGACCCTAAATGTACAGCCAAGGTCATCAAGAACTATCTTCAGTGCAAAAATAATAAAACTGCATTGCAGAGTTATTTCAAAAATTGTGTGCAGGTATACCTAAAACAAATGCGTTTTTAAGGGCAAAGGATGGTCACATGAAATTTTAATTTAGATTTCTCTTTTGTTCATTCACTTTGCATTGTTAATTGATAAAAGTAAACTGTTATTACTTGTAAGATTTGTATTTTTTCCAGCTCAAACTCTTCTCTCTCCCCCCCCCCCCCCGCCTTCCCTTCTGCTTTTTTAATGGGCTTTGTCAGTAATATCAAAAAGAGAGTGAAGCCCACCATCTCTGCTTTGTGAATACTGTTTCAAATTGCATAAAATTAAGCTTTTATATAAACAGATCTTTACATTTATAAACATGAAATTTATGCATATACATAGAAATTTTAACAGACCCCCAAATCATCATGATGCTTAAAAACAAGTTGGAAGTGGTAGATTGCATATTTGTATCTGCTCTCCTGTTTTGTAACACTTTAAATGTAGCTTACAAATCTTCTCTGTTGCTGAACCAATATAAAATGCTCCACTGAACTTTACAAAGTTGTACTGAAGACATCTAATGACATAGCATCAGGCGTGCAATGTGCATCAGATTGCACTGAGTATTTTACAGTTCATTTCAACCAAATCATACACAGAGCATTATTGATCTCAGAAGTTTTGTTCACTGCAAACAAGTCATAATGAATCTTTGATTTTACTATGAGCATTTTGGCTTCATCTTTAAAGAACTATATATAAATGAGTATCAATGACTAATAATATTAAGACAAAATGGAATAGTTTTGCCGTTTGTCCTTGTAAATCAATAAGCTATTTATATGAAATAGTGATAATGGATAAGCATGCTTAAGTGAAAACTTAAACAAAAAACAGATTCCTGTCATTTGCACTACCCTTTTATAACCTAGCATTGTAGAGACATTTTTTTTTAACTAAAGAGATGACTAATGTATTGAAAAAAATAAAATGCTGGTTAAAAAAATCCATCATGAATTATTTATTCTACTGATTTCATTTTTACATCATAGACTCTGGTTGTATTTCCCTGTAGCTAGGTTTTCCCCCCCTGGCATCCCCTGCACTGAGGCTGGACAGCTGAATTGGAGCTGTGTGCAGCTGATTGGCAGAGTGGTTCCTGTGTAATCCCATACTGTCATTGGCTGCTGGGGCTTTATAGCCTCTCTGCTTCCAGTCTGCTGTGCCTGTTATAGCATCAGCTGGGCTTACCTGTGGGACCGGTGTCTGGGGAAAACTGGTATTGACCTAGGCCTTACATTATCATTACATCACGCATTCTGGGATTATAAATACTGCTGTTTCATTAAAATTTGAATTCTAGTATACAATTAAATGAAAAATGTTTACCTATACTACAAATGTGTGGCTAAATATCCTGCTGTGGTTTACACATAAGTATAAAATGTGTTAATTTTAAGATAGTGGGAACCAACCTAGGAACCGATAGACAGTTTGGAGATACATGAAAAAAGCCTGAGATTCTAAACCTTCCCAAACTCCTGGTCTTCTAAAGAGAGATAAATTACTGTTCAAATGTCCACACACATTTTTAAAGAAAATCTCACCAATTGAGTAACTAGTAACAATAAAAAAAAAAAAAAAAACGGAAGTTGTAATCTGTAAAAAATGTAGTTTCACATAAACTTAGAAGGCAAAAAAAAACTTTGTGCATGAAAGCAAACAAATTTTATTGTCATTTTCCCCAGTGCCTAATCATTTGTTAACTATTATATAGGCTATAACACACTGCACGTAACAGTACATTTCTTTACAATTCAGCAAAAACATTATAAAAACCTAATAATTGCAACAAAAACCTAAGACAAAGATGACAAAGACCATTTAAAAAATAACAATAGTTTCTTTTAATCATACCTATCTCAGTTTGTAAATGTGTTTTAGGATACATCATCCCTCAGTTCTTAGAAAACAGATTTCAAGTAATAATTGGAATTTTTTCTCTAGTAAGGTTAGCAAACCTGGGTTTTATGTTTTGGCAAGTTGGCAAACACCAAGAGATACCAGCTAACCTTTATTGTCTAATTTTGGATAGCATGAGCAAGGATAGGAATATCAGTTAGGTTTTGTTGCTGTCTGTGTCTCTACAGGCTTAAAATCATGAGGAAGGTGCAGAGTACTGTGATGCGTGCTGGGAGTGATCTGTTTCTTTGTTCACAGATATATTGGATGCAAAATTTTCTTTTTTATTTACCTTCAGGGTTTTACCGCCTTTGTTTTGCATTTTGTTGGCTAACACTGGATTGTTGGAGAACATTTAATACAAATCTTTTTTATCACGTTTTGTTGAGTTTCCAGCACATAAAGTCTGGCAAACTTTTCCAACAGTGGGGACACAGACAACAATAAAACTTAACCATCACTAACAAACACTGATAATAATGGTTTGCCCACAATTTACTTACAAACAAGACAAATTTAAACAAGTAAACCATAACAGTTACAAGAGTGTTAGACCTTATGTGCATTGGGATGCTGTCACTGAAATAAAGACATTTTAAACCATATTTACAGTAACATAAAGGAAATGTTGAACCACACTCTGAACACACAGGTAACAGTTCACAAATCAGCAAATTCCTAATGTGTTTAACCCTTGGTGGACCTTAGTCATAGAGACAAGACTATATAACTATCCTCCATAAGTGATAGCAGCTGACATTGCACCTAGTTTATAATACACCCATTGGGGAACAAAGCCCATAATACACCTAAGCCTGGGAACCACCATGGTGCTGGAGGAGAGAAAAGAATATCTTTGTTGATAACATGAATACTCATCACTAGGTCCAGACAAAGATTTGCAAACTGCCTGCAAAAGTGGGTCACTGCTTCTGTCCCAGATTGGAGATTGTTTGATATTTAATTATTCATTACCGGTATTTATTTTTTAAATGTATTTATGTAGTGACAAAATATTACACAGTGCTTGACAAAGTCCATTACACTGGGCAATGATTGCCTCAAATGTATGACCATCTTATCACATTTCTAAACTTTTCATTATGCATATTCTTGTCAGCAGAAGTTGGTTGAGAAAACACTGTTTTATTGCACATTCATAAAAAGTTTGACAACATGTATACATATATATATATATATATGTATATATATATATATAATTTAGTCCTCAGACCCATGGGCTGTTCAAGTCACAGATATTAGGAGCAGGCATCTAATGTGTGTGGGTACCACTATGGCCTTACTGATAAAAATTGGCTTAGCATGATTTTGATTGCTGGTTATTTAAAATCTTTTTTTTTTCAATTACAGTATGTATGAATTATTCTGTAATCCTGTATAACATAGTAATGTATAACTGAATATGCCGCAAACTATTTTGCACAGGACAGTATAGGTAGAATTATTTGAGCTAAGAGTTTTTGTAAATTCCCTATTATCTGTTGGTTGTAATATATACAAAAGATAGGCACAATGTTTTTTGATTTTATTCTCATACATTGAAAGGGGATCATTTCCCTCACGGTTTCTGAGCTAAAAAAACTACGAAAATGTATTGCCAATTTATTTCATGTATTGGTACTTTGTTCTTTATGTAAATACAAGGTAATTAATTTTAACTCTTTAACTCTTGTTTGTTTAACTATTTGTTCTGTAATACTATTGCACAATTACTTTTAGTCTCCAGAGACAATAAAGCTAATACATTATTTTTGCTTCCTTCCACAATTGATGTGTTCTCTGTTTATTTGAAAGTATAGGTTATTAAACAAGCCTACTGACAAAGTACAAGCCCATCCCTTGCAAAAAAAAAGCAATGCATCTTCCATCGGTGGGAGCTGATTTTATTTTAGTTGTTTTTATTGTGACTTGAATTATAGCAGAACTAAACAGAAAAATAAAAAAATCACAACTTTAATTGTGCAGATCCCTTGGTCAGGCTTGATCAGCTTTACTGGATCCAGTCTTGCACTGTCCTGGAATTCTCCTTCGTTCTGGTTCAGAGGAGGCGCTAGGCGCAGTCATCTTCGGCCTTCTTCTGGGTACGTCACCTGATCTCGTATCTGTGAGATCGAGTGATGTAGCTTGCTCTAAAGGGAGAAAAAAGAGTGCCGATCTAACTGCATCATGATCAAATCTGTGCATCAAGTACTTACCATTCAGCCACTCTGCCAATAAGGAGATTTTATCAGAGAATCTTGTCAGTCAAGGCTGAATGGAATTGCTCTGATATTGAGCCCAGACAAAATGAGAAGAGGTGAAACTGATATAAATGCATGATTGCTGCAAGCCGTGTGTTATGGCCTAACTAACCTTGGGTAGAGGTCTTTGATACTATTTGCACGCTTTAGAAAACAGCACAGAAAAAATACCTGAATAATCCTAAGAACAGCAGCATTCGTAAGACGATTACAATACATTTGCAGTATAGGGATATAGGAAAATTCCATGCTACTATGAGTATTTGTCATTTGGCATAAACATACTATAGGGTATACAGAAAAATGACTATACATGTAATTAAAAGTAGACTGTAGAGCAGGATGTATACTGTAGTGCACAATTACCATTACTTGTTCTTGTATAGATCATACCTAGCGAAAGTGAGAAATATGAGATTATGTATATCCAGATAGCAGTCTAGTCTACATCTATACTACAGTGTTTGTTCTGTGTAAAATGCTGCAGTCTCTCTTTTGTCAAGCCAGATCGGAGCAGCACAATGTGCTGCTTTGCCACAGCTACAAGTCTTTGCCAAGCAGTTCAATCTCATCCAACACAAAGTCCATGTCTTCACGGCTCACTTGGGGGCTGATGATAATCTGGCGGAAGAAGTTGACTTTATCACGGTGCGGTTGATATCCTATCATCATGCTTCCTTTTCTCATCATCCTTTCTTTAATGACAGGGGCAACCTGCAGAAAAGATAATATTATTCATGTTAGGCCTTTACCAGTAACACACATTTCACCTGTTTGTATTATGAGCCTGATTTATTAAAGCTTTCCAAGGCTGGAGAGGATATAATTTCATCAGTGAAGCTGGGTGATCCAGCAAACCTGGAATGGATCCGGTCCAGGATTCAAAACATTTGCTAGCAAAAATAAAATGACCATTCCAGGTTTGCTGGATCCCCCAGCTTCACTCATGAAAGTGTATCCTCTCCAGCTTAGGACAGCTTTAATAAATCAGGCACTATGCATCTGGATTTAGGGTTTTAAAGATCATTTCAACCACATGGATAATAGAGATCAGTTTAGACAGAAGACAACCAAACAAATCAACAACCTGTTTGTATATCTTAAAGTCACTCTTAGTTTTACCTTCTATGCTTATGCTGCAGCAATTATAAAGTATCTCACAATGATAGATTCTACGGGTATTTATATATATATATATATATATATATATATATGTGGAAAGTGAAGAAGCACTGGAATGCCCTATATTGTTGCAGGTAAAGTGGTGCTCTAAGGTAGATCTAACATGATGGAGCTTACCTAAAGCTATTGTTAATTTTGCTCACAGTTTAGCTATATACAGTTTTGGAGAGAAAAATGTGCAAAGTGTATTTCAGCGAAGCCAGCAATAGTTTGATTTTGTTTCAGCAATTCAAACAGTATAGCAATCCAAGTAATTAATAAATTTAGGACTTATTAAAGAGCTTTAAGAAAACAATTGTAATGAATGTGAAATTACAGGTATGTATTTGGGATGAAAATTCTCACACGCTTGGGCCTGTTACTCTTGGATCATGATGTAGATTAATTACCTTGATGAAAAGCCTTTCAATCACTTATGAGGTTTGGAAGAATATAAGGGAAGGTGAAATCTCACTTTGAGTTCTAACTTGAGTCCTAAGGCACTCCAAAAACTATTTGGCCTAAGTCAGCCACATTTAAGTTATTGTTTCATTCTGTGCAAATTCTTTTGGAATTCTAAACCTCTGATTGTTGCTGGATAAACTCCTGGATCTACACTGTGTTGTACATTTTATCAAAAATAATATGTTTTTGTTTATTACACAATCTTTCAACAAATTCACTCTTACCACAACCACAAAGATAACAAAGGGAGAACATTCCAAGCAATGTTACTACAATCAAAACAGTAATTTGCTATGCTGCAAAGACACTAACATTTATTGCCAGATTTGCGTGTAAAAGCCATAAAATTACTTTTTAGAAAAAAAGAACATAAAAAACAGTAAGTTATATGATTTAAAAAAAAAACAAGAGATCAGTATTTGTGGCTTTAGATCTTTGTTTTTATATGACAGACTGAGTTTTACATTATTTAAGGAGTGATTCAGAAATGTTTTGATGGATGGATACCCAACAATAGAATTTACAGGATGACTTATTATGTTGAAAAATTGTTTAGAAGCAAAGACCTGAATATTTAACAAGATTTTGTCTTCTGAGATATATAATAATGCATTTTACAGAGCTGTATGTTCAGTGTACTAGTCATTTATCACATGAGAAGTTGGCAGGCAATGTCTTGTGTCATTAAGGAATGCATGTTTAATACTTAAACTAAATAAACTGATTAATTGATTCTGAAACGAGTTTATGGGCCCGCATAAGAGAATGTTTGCCATAGGCTAATAGTAATCAAGGGATCTGTTTTTCTAATGGTATTTCTGTTTTGTTAAACATGTAAATAACGTTTATTTAAACCATAACAATTTACTTTTTTAATAGCTCCCGTTTGATTTTTGAAATATGTAATTGAAAATATTTTGTTGTGCCTGTTTGATAAAAGTAAAAAAAAAAAAACTATTTATTTTGTTGGAAATCTCCTGCTGACTGTGTTGGCATTTTTCTAGCCCTTTTTGTGGACTACAGAATACCTCACTGTCTTTTATGAAAAAGTAGACAGGGACATGTTTTGTATTCTTATCCAATGGTGACTATGTTGTTCCTTCTTGGGGCTCTCCAAGGCTGGAGATTATAGACTTTTATCAGTGAAGCTGGGTAATCCGGCAAACCTGGAATGGATATGGTCCAGGATTGAAAAAAAATGCTAGCAAATAACTGAAGAAATGAATTCCTGGTTTGCTGGATCACCCAGCTTCACTGATGAAAGTGTATCCCCTCCTGCTTTGGAGAGCTTTAATAAATCAGGTCCATTTGATACAGTAATTGAGTATTGTCACCCTAGACTACCCTTTCTTGCTCTTCTAATTAAGGGGGAATTCTTGAAATAACTTGTAGGTTTTAAGGAATCCTGCTAAAATACCTTTATCCACAGTTCACAATACATTAGCTTAGTGGTCACCTTACATGTCTCTTACATTGCTGACCAGTAGGAAGAATGTCACCCTTACATATAGCCAAAAAGATCATTGGTGTCAGTGGTATCTGACCCGCAGGGCACATATGGCTCATTCCTTAATTCCTTAAGGAACCCCTGGCAACTTCTGGATGAACCCTGAGGTTCAACGCAGCCCTGGCTAAGAAACACTGCTCTAGGCAGTGGCATAGCTACAGGTCTGTAGACAACAGTGCAAAGGTATGACAAGTGCAATCCACCCATTTAGGGCATTCTCCCCTTCATATACATGCACAGTTCTCCCCAGAGGGTTTTAGCCAGTTGCTCCGCCCGGCTGCTGTGCCTCCCCCGCCCACCTCTCCTGGCAGCTCTCATCCTCTGCACGGATCTCAGTGAGGCTGCTCTGTGCTCTGCTGTCATCCGTTCAGAGGATTTCTACTGAGATGAGAGGTGAGAACACAGCTCAGCCTTCATGTGAAAGAGACACAGGCAGCCCCGCCCCCATCTCATAGCACAGGTGGGATTTCTATTAAAAAAAAAGAAAAAGATCTGCCGGTGAAATGTATCCACTGCTAGAGCTGTGTATAAAGTCTGCATGTCTTTCTGCATCCTCACAGCTCTGTGTGTACAAACCTCCATATCTCCTAAACTGTATGTCACAATGACCTGTAATTTTTTCACTTCCTAATTCTGGAGAAATTGGGGTTTGAGGTAAGATGCAGACAGATATGTGTAACAGAGCAGGCAGCAAACTTTGCTAGGTAGAGATTTATGTTCTCATAATGCCATACTAACTACATTTTAGAAGGGTTTAACCACAAGTGTCCCCCACTTGCACCTACAGTTTAAGTTTCCTATGCCTCCACGTGTACCTTGATAATTTCAAGTCAATACAACCAATGGTTTACGAGATATGAAGGTTTCAGTCTTTACTTCAATTTCGATAAAGACCAAAGGGGAAATCCACAGCCTATATTTGTGTCACATATCCCAAGAGGCTCTGCACTGGTCCTTGTTTCCATGCATCTTCAGTAAAAAAAAGTGTTCAATTTCATGCATGTGCAGTGCAAGGCAGCATTGGACGTACAAGTGAGCATCAGAGAGAAGGTGGAAGCTGAGCCAGCATGGGCCTGCTGAGCAAATTTTGTAAAAGGATCAAGTGGAAAAAAAATGTTTGCACAAAAGTTCACTTTAACTAAATTTCACTTAAACACATCTGAGGTTAGGCTGAATTCACACCGGCAGTAAGGTTACATTTGTCTATTCCTCATGCCAGGAACCACTGCTGCTTAAATAACTGCTAGCTCTGAAAAAGCCCAGCACTTACCACCTGTTATCAATCTTAGGTGCCCAGCACTTACCGCCTGTTACTGTTATCAATCCTAGGTGCCCAGCACTTACCGCCTGTTATCAATCCTAGGTGCCCAGCACTTACCATCTGTTATCAATCCTAGGTGTAAGTTCATTTAAAATATCATGCTGCCTAACTCACTTCTGGTAAGCTCAATCTGATGACTTACTTTTTTTTTAAATTACTGGCTAAAATTACAGTTTAACTTTTGTTTTATTGGAATGAACTATTTTTCAATTTTAAAGCTTTTTTCCTTAAATAGCCCTGGCTTAGTAAAGTTCTCCAAGGCTGGAGAAGATACACTTTCATCAGTAAAGCTGGGTGATCCAGAAAACCTAGAATGAATCTGGTCCAGGATTGAAAACATTTGCTAACAAATAGCAAATTAGGAAATTAATTCCATCTGTTTGCGGGATCACCCAGCTTCACTGATGAAAGTGTATCTTCTCCAGCCTTAAGAGAGCTTTATTAAATCAGGTCCATTGTTCCTATATTTTAAGAGAGGTCCCTATGCCTAGAGGAGAATTAACTGTTTTGTGATCATAAGAATTTAAGTATGATCTGATCAGTTTATTCTGAACTTAAGTTTGAGTGAACTGGCAAATCTAATATTTGATTAGGATTGGTTTGCTACGTAAACTGTTCTGTCATTGCAGAATGTGCAATAGGGTCACAAAGCAGAAAGCCGGCTGATGGTAGATGTTACTTCTTATAACTTCACATCTGACAGTAAAACAATTGAATTATGATGAATATGCAAAAGTCTTAAAATATTGCAAGAGAAGAATTGTTGTTGACTTAGGTTATAAAATAAAAATGCAGAGCACAAAATGTCTATAATAATTGATATCAGCATTATTTCAGATATTTTTGGTAGTAAGGTCTGTGAAAATGTATACCAGAATCCCTCAAATAATAATTTCAGCAAGTTCTATAGACCGCATGAACTTTTTTTCAATTTATGTACCTATAAGTAGTGATGGTAGTATTTGTAGTAGTGGTGGTTGTAATAACTGTAGTATCATTACTAAACCAAATTACTAAAAATAATTTAATTTATTATGTAGTGGTTGCATTAGTTTTTGTTTTTGGAATTTTTTTCTTCTTCATTTTTATTTTGTGATCCTTCCAGTACCATACTTCTTAAGGTGAAAAATCTCCCTTAAGGTTCTGTATTAATGGAGAAGCAGCAATGCCGTTCTAGAATAGAACCACAGAACACTTCTCAAGGAGAGCTGGGAATGGTTCTACTTGACAGAATGTATCACTTTACAAGGCTTCTGAAAGGATTAACAGCTATTTTAATGGTATAATAAACTGCTGAAAATGGTATAATAAACTGAGAGCAAATCATATGAGTTTGTTGTCAGGGATTACATGTTTTTTTAAAACAGCCGTTCTCCAGCAGGGTTCTGTGTAATCCTTGAGCAATCTGTAATTTATTACTTTTTCCGTAAATTGCCACTTGATCCTATGATCTCAGTATTCCCCCCAAAATGGTCCCTGTATTGTGACCTCAGGTGGTTACTGAAAAGTGCCAGGTGGTGCTCCCCACTAAAAGAAGCTAGGGAGAACACTGGATCCTATTAGCTATCTACAGGGATATTTCCCAGATGGGCCACAATGTATGACACATTCTTCCAACTCATCCCCCTGCTAATGTGTCCTCAGCTGTAGGAATAGTAATTATTACCAGTGAATTCTTGGGACATAAAAATTATTTTGACAGCACCTTCTATGTTAGATGGGTTGAAAAAGGCTGCTTTAAAAATACTCTTTTAGTTAGCAACCCATTTTAAATTATGAAAGTAACGTAAGTAGATTATAGAACCGATAATTACATTCCTACCACCATTTTACATCTCTTTTCCTTTTCTGTAGGTTAATCAAACGAAATTGTCAGAAAATATATATTTTAACACTGTCAGTTTAAAGGCTTGTTAATATTTAACATTATAGTGGAATGTAAAATGTTATAGACTTTCTGTTTTCCTTACAAGGAATAGATGTACTATTACAGCACATATAGTGAATATACTCCCAGGGCTGAGGTTGTTAGATTTCGGCTGACTTTCTATGATCTTGATGGCTTGTCATTTTTAAACTGTCACATTCAGCAAAAAGTACTTGTAGGGCAGAGAAGGATAATAACAGAAATGTATATTAAAAACCACATGTCAATTGGAACGATGATTGCTACTGACCTTGGTAATGGGCCTACAGACGATATTTAAATTAGTTACAGGGGTCTATGAACTTGTTGCTAATGTTGTGTTCTATGTGCTATAAAAAAGCAAATAAAATCATGGTGCTAATCAGACTCTACTGTAGCATACATGTACCAGCAAGGTACAGGTATATGTTAACAGTGGGAAAGGGTAGATTGATCTTCATTATTATTATACAGTATTTATATAGCGCCATCATATTACGCAGCGTTGTACAAAGTCCATAGTCGTGTCACTAACTGTCCCTCAAAGGGGCTCACAATCTAATTTCCCTACCATGGTCATATGTCATTAATGTAGTCTAAGGTTAATTTTTTTAGGGAGAAGCCAATTAACCTAACTGCATGTTAGACACACGCAGACACAGGGAGAACCTGCAAACTCCATGCAGATAACCTTCTGGCTGGGAATCAATCCTGGGACCTAGCACTGCAAAGATTGATGACCTCATCAGTGTAATGCTGCTCCATTTTCTGTCCGGAGGGTCAGAGTTGTAGTTTTAAATAATCTGTGCAACTGCTATAGTAAAATTTGTGGACCTGGTTGTGATCTGTCTGGCAGATAAATTGGTTTCTTTATATCTGTTTCCAATTTGTATTTAGATATTTGGCTAGTGTTCAGCTTTGAAGCGGAACTATCATTAAAATAAAAAATGAAACTTACCTTCACTTCTGCAGAGCCCTTTATCCCTTTACAACTGGATTCCATTTGGCTCCGCACTGTCCTGGGTTCTTTCAAACTGGGCATTGCTATCTCTTTCCTTCGCCTTCCGACCTCTGCTTTCATCACCTAATCTCGCACTGTGCAGGTCCGAGATCAGGTGATGTATTCTCCTTCAAATGTAATAAAAAAAAAAGTACAATCTCACTGTGCATGTATGAGATTGGCACTTTTTTTCATTGTGGGAAAAGCCCAAGGGCTCCTGGGATACGTGATGTACAAATCCCAGGAAACTCTGGGGTTTCCATTCAGTCTTTACCACCATGGCGGTAAGGACCGAAGGAGAGGGGCCTCTACCTTTCATTTTTAAAAAGAAGTATTTTGGGGAAAACACAATTTTTGCTTTTCTACCTACGTTAACAATTTGGTGATAGATCCACTTTAAGAGAACATTTGTACATCTTATTAAAATGATAATGTAATAAATGTCAGGTTTCTCTTCTGTGGTGCTTTAAAGACACATCCATATAGTCCAAAAACCTCATATTTTGCCAGTATCCGTGAGACTGAGGTGAATGTGTGTTGCCTCATGGCATATTCTTATAGTAACCCACAATTTTTTTCTTTTTTATGTCAAAGAAATGGGTGTAGCATACAATCTTTGGATAAAATAAACACAACTCGGATAAAAACATTTAGTATTCTAATTCTAAACATAACTTAGAAAATAAAGAATGGAATAGAATTTAAATAAAGAATAAAATTTTCTTAACAGACCGATAGTACCATGCCATTCCCTAGCTATTTAAGGCTAAAGACCAGTAAGTCTTTAAACTGACAAACATATAGGGATAAGCTGCCTTATACCTTGTATATTCCATGTAGAGGTTTCCTTGACATTTGGCAACCAGGATTATTAATTTAAATGTTTTCCTTTAAATTTAATTTTTTTTCATTTATAAAACAGAAGTTTTAATTCAATTAATTTTTAAGTTCCTTTAGAATAAAACCTAAATGATGATGTGAACAAACAAATGTATGCACTCTGAAACTCGTTTACTAGATTGAGATTTAGAAGACTAATGCATGTATTGGCAAGTGGATGATGTCAGATGCCAAATATCTGAGGAATAAGAATTTACTATTATAAAGAGTTATTATCAGGCTGTAACATGAACATGGGTCCATGACAAGGCTGTGATTACAGCAGATTCTGAAATTGCAAGCTGAATACAATGGTTATCTGTCCAGACTTCTATTATTTCCTGTAAGCTTGAATGTAAAGTAAGGTCTCGATGGATCCCATTTATTGCCTTTTGTGCAATGCTGCCTGTATATATAGAGGTCAGATATAAATAATTCTCACCCATAAAGACACATATCTAGTGTTATTCAAGGGGCCAGACATTGAATCTGCTCTTTATGTTTATTACATACATATCTGTGAATATGAATAGATTTTTCTTACTGTATAAAAGAAACTTTTCCTATTTTTGGGTAGTTATCCAATTTGACTAGATACACAACATACGCAGAAAGTATCATTTTTATACAAACTATACTCTATGAAGCTAAAGTTATTATTTTTCCTACATTATAGCTAAACACATAGGCAGTACATAGACCTTAGTAGATAGTTTTGCTTAGGGATTTTTATAAAAACGTGTAATCCCTTTATATTATAAGGGTTTCGTAGTGATCCAACATCTAGTGCTCAGAGAATCTGCAGGCAATCAATACTTGGATTCAATAGTTTACACAGCATGTGTTAATCTGTGACTAAAAGACATTTGTTCTGTTTTGCTATAAAATTAGTTGCAGATTCAAAGGAGTTGCAGGGTTTTCTTTCTCATACTAATTAGAAACAAATACTGTCATTTGTCATTTGTCATTGTGGACAATGGGTGTAGAAATTGTCTGCATGTCTATTTCAATCATTGCCTTGTGAAAGCTGTTTTATTTATAAAGATTTAATTTTTTTCACACTGTTTATGTGAACTGTTGTTTTCTTTTGTTATTATACACTCAAAATATGATAGTGTTTTTTTTTTTACTAAACATAACAACTTTAACAAACTACTGATGCTCCCACTGTTTCTAAACACTGCTACTGTTACTTTTTACTTTTGGTAACAGAATACCCTTCTCTGTGTGCCCTTGTGAAACCTCTTGTTACTTTTTTCAAATATAAGGGATGACGCTCACCTATCTTAACCCCCCCCCCCCCCCAGCACAATAACAGTGGATCAAAAGCCAAAATTACCCAAAGCAAAAATTTTAGTTAAGAATAACAGTAAGTATACAATACCTGGATTAAGGAGCAAAACACACACTGCAGAAGACAATATAAACAAAGAAGCAATTGTGTTGGATCAAACCAGAACAAAATTTCAGCTTGTTGTGCAGCTGTACCTAACATTTTCTTTGTAAACCCTAATTCCCTTTCAAAGTTTTCAAAGAGTTAGGCTGAAAAAGGTCATATATATGGTGGAGGTTTAGAGTTGCTTTAACAGATTTGTGGAACTCCAGACTGGCAAGCAAACAGTGCAATGCAACATGCAAAAATTGTGAAGCAAATGTAATAAAAATAAGAGAAAACATATGCAATCATCTACAAAATCAGACAGACAAGTAAACTGGAAATGTCAAAAAATGTATCTGGAATTCAACTTTTAAAAAACCAAAACCATAAAATGTCTTCATTAATTAAGAGGTTAAACTATTTTTATATGAGTAATGTCCATTTAATTCAACCATTGTGGCTATAAATGACTTTTCCAGGCTAAATACATATAAGAAACATTATTCTTTCTTCATGAGAACTATCAATATTTTGGCAGGAGGTCTCTTGTCACATTCAAAACCAAATGGATTCTGGCATTTTGTTTAACATCTGCTGACAAGATGAACATTGTTCTATAACTTGGTTGTTAAAAAAAAACTTGCAATATTACATTGTTACATACTGAAATGTTTTGTGCAACGTTAATATTTATCATAAAGATATTTTGTGCATACCTCCTTGCATGCCTCAGCAAAAAACAAAAAAATAAATAACACACACAGACATATATATTTAGTTCATCATGAATACATGCAAATTTCCTTATTGTTTAACCAGCTAAATGCCCTGCAAGTAGAACAAAATATCTGTTTAAATCTGTAGTTGGAACAGATAACCTTGACTGTATTGAACTGCATTTCCTATTCCATTTTTGTAATGGACTATAGAACTCTGCCTACTGTCTCTTTTCTACTCCACATGCATATACTAATTTTCTTCCCAGCAAAACAGTGTAGATGCCTTGACTCATCTCACTATGGGTAACGTATCATCTCACTGGCGGTATTCCCGAGTGTGGCCCGGGATGGATTTTTTATACCAAAAGTGGTAACCCCAAGCTACACTCGGGGTGGAATTGCCAGGAAGTTTAAAACTCCTACCTGGTTCCCACGTACCAGCAGCGTCCTCCAGCGTCCTCCAGCTGGGCATCTGTGTAACTTGCTGATTCCAGGCCGGCATCTGCATCCCCCGCGTGCGAACGTTGGGGACGCGAGGCCAGGGGAAGGAGATGTCGGCCAGCCATCTGCTCTCGAGTCTTAGGCTGGAGGGTGAGACCGTTAGGCAGGTAGGCAGGACCGGGCGGACAATTTAAAACAATGAGGATTCCACAATAATCATACCGCCAGGGAGGTAATGCTTAAGTTTTATTGGAGGTTTGGGGTATACGGCCGCAATAAGAGGAACTGAGCTAGGACACCGAATGATCCTTTCACCCAGCAGCTGCTACAGGGAATAATACAAGATGTTTTCTTGATACAGGAAAAAAGGAAATAATGCTGGAGCATGTGTTAGAGACCTAGTTCCAAAAACGCAACCCACTTTATAACTGTGTGTGGCCTGCCAGCACCAGAGGAAGGCTCATGATGCATTGGCATCATCTTCATCTCAGTGGCAACATCACACTGGCAGAGTCCATTTTGTTTTGGGTTTTTCAGCTGTAGGGAGACACCATTTGCAGGTAAATAGGCTCTCGATTTCCAAATTAAGTTTGCATGTTAGGGACCCTCGGGGCCACTTCTGTTTCAAAGAGCAGTATAGTACTGTCAATTTGCTCTGTGGTGTGGTGCCCCAAATATATACTTGCTTGTTCACAAAACTTCAAAGCTACATTCTGAAAGGCAGTTAGGTTGTGATGCGGCTACCTATTCTTCCTACCATAGAACCTTGGCTCGGGGGAGGTGCTCAGTACCGCTCACTGCTGCCTGGAGTCAAACCTGCAGATGCCGTGGTGTGAGGGACTGAGCAGCTACTGGGGTGTTACATTTTCCTGGCCACTTACCTTCTGTGAACCCTAATTCTTTTTAATAGTAGCGAATGAGAAATGTAGGATAAATGGGGGACTCTTGTGGCTACCACCTACTAAAATGTATCACTCCTACTATACCTTGGTGTCCTGTCACATATAAATGTCTACTTATGTTCTTCAAACCTCAATTTCTCCTGAAAGGGGAGCTGTAGGTATATTAAAATATAGGAGAAGCCATTCTTGTGGCTAACTCCCCCTAAAATGTTATTGCTGCTCTGTAGTACAGGAATGGTGCGCAGGAAGCAATATATGTTCGGCCAGCACTGTATGATAGCAAATATTGAGTGCAGAAATTCTTGATTTGTCATTACTTGTATTTGATGCATGTATGCTACGGTAACTAGAAACATTTTAATTTTATTTTATTTTAAATAAAAACTATTCTAGTTTTAAACATCTTTAACTTTCGTTTGCATTGTGGCCTGCAAGTTTTATCCCAATGCCAACAGTGACTCCAAGATGCAAAAAGGCTGGGCACCACTGATCTAGACTATAGATCTTGACAATCTCTGTATAACTTCAAAACATTTTATTTTAATGAAGAACTCCAGTTTTCCCATCACCTTTGCACAGTTGTACAGGCTCCTCTCCTGTACTGAAATTGCTTTTTTTTATAATAATGCTCACAATCAGTTAACAGTGTGCATTAGAATCTGCAGCATGTCAGATAGTTCCACCTCATTTCTTGGTTGAATGATATCCAGCATCATCTAGCCCTTTTTCCCCTTCTTACTGTCCTTCAATGCCCCTTTAATAAGGGAATACAGAAATGTGTTATACCAACAATGCATTAGCATTTAATGAAGGGGAAAGGTGGAAGCAGAGAAGGCAAAACATGCAGCCTATAATTTAGCTGTACTACCTGTCCAGCAACACTCAAACTATATTCATGAAAAATGTGATTGTTTTCTTGCTATAGTTTGGTAACTTTTAAAAAATCTAAATAGTGTACAGGATCAAAAGGTAACCACTTTTACAGATGGAGAGATAATAGAAAATAGTTATGAATAGTAAAATACAACTGAGCGCGGGTGAAACCTTCTCATTTTTATCAGCAGGATATTCTAAGCTGGCAAAACGTACATAATGCAGATTTAAAGCACGCATTGTAGGAAAAGTGCACAAAATATCTGTGTGCTTGCCTGCTGACAATTCACATTTCAATTGTGCAGTTGCTTGAAATCCCATCTACAGCATGATGTTCCGAGTAAAGGCACCAAAGTACTATGATCACAACAATAATGGAAATTATTTACTTAAAGAATTATTTGGTACTCCTAGGACTTGATCTGAGTTGTCTTTGTCTATACCCTTTGTGTCTTTTAGGGTATCCAAGAGATCTTAACTGGAGTATAGAATTCTGATGTGAAGCCAATGCAAGCCTGATAACAATTCAACTTTTGTTTATTCTTCTATAGGTAAACTCTAAATCTTGTGCAAATTGGAGCATTTTATATAATATAATTATGGGGTCCTAATTACCAAACTTACAAACAATTAAAACTAATCTCTCACTTTTCTAAAACTAAATGACCTGGCTAGATGCCTACTAATAAAACTTTATTCAGTTAAAGCTAATTATGGGTAAAACTGGTTCCGTAAATGATGCATTCTGCACCTAGGGTTTACACAGTTTAGAACACTTGTATTACTTGCATTGTTTTTCTACATCCTGTCAATTGCAGATATGCTGTCCATGTAAAAATGACAGTTAATAGGTTTGGGAAAAATCAAATCAAACTCCTGGGGATGCTTACAATGGTCAACTTTTATTTATTTAGTTTAAATAGCTGCCCTGAAATGTGTTTGTCATTTACTTAGTAGTTAAATAATAACTATAATAACATAGTTAAATAAAATGTCCAGACTGCTACAGTGTAAATTTACTGCAGAATGCAGAGCAAAAATGAGCCATATGCATCACTTAAAATATTAGAGTACAACATCACCCTCTAAACTAACTTTATATCAATGAAACTGAAGTTTGAGAAATGTTTTGCTGGACATATGGGGATGCTTCACAGTATAGACCACCCACTCTTCCATCTCCACAACATAAGGGCTAACCACTCCATACTTCAAAAAATAGAACTAAGAAGGCTACTAACTTTCCTTAAGAAAACACAAGTGTTATGACATATGGGGAAGCATCAAGCCAATATGGATAATTGGAAGATGTGTGCAGCCCACTTCTATTGTTTTATTGTAGCCTGTGATTGGCATGGCTATATAACAGAAAGATATTAATGGATCTTCATTTGTTGATATGAACAGATATTTGCACAGTCATTTCTGAGTCAGATACTGCATGCATGTTCCTGTACATATGAGTGGAGAAATTGCTACCGCTTTCCTTTAAGCCCTGGATTTTGATATGGGGATTTTAGTTTCAGGTTCTCAGTAGTTGCATTTCCAACTCAGGATGATCCAGTTCAGTGCTGAATGCTTTTGAGCATGCAAAGCAACAGTGGATAGCGTTGGAATTCACATTTATTGCAAATTAATCCTAGACAGTAACGAATGCAGCTATATACATATCTGAAAGTTATTTGAATTGAATTAACCTCCCTGGCAGTATGATTAATTTAGTATTTTTAAATGTCAAATAAGTACATTTGACATTTAAAAATACCTATAATTTTAAATTTCCCGCCGGTCCCATCCCCAACACATGCCACCTGCACACATGTGGCATGCCCCCCTGGCATCTGGATCCCCTAGCTTCGTGTTTCCAATGTTTACACACCAGGATGCGAGGCCAGGGGACACAGATGCCGGGCAGCGCCAATGGGACGCAGATGCTGGCCAGGCATCACCAAGTGGACACAGATGCCAGGCCGGCATCGCTGGAGGACTCAGTGGGCTCGTAAGGACCAGGTAAGCCTTCGGGGTGTGGCTCGGGGTTACCACTTTTTGTAATTGATATTTAACCCCAAGCTCGGGATTACCACCAGTGGAGGTAAATGTGCTCTGTCAATGCGCTGCAGTGCACTTTAGGTACTGTATTTATTCATTTTAAATATCCAATAGTTTGCTACACACTTTTAACACTGGGTACAATGGCAGCAACTGGTAAAATATACATTTTTAATGAATTTATGGGGCTCTATTTATGAAACAGGAACTCTGACATTCCAACAAACATTCCCTGGTGGAAATCAATTACTGCCATTGAAACATATTAAGATTTATGACTAGAACCAATAGAATGCATTGCAAATCATTACTTTGAATTTATTTTTGGTATTTACTGCTGGAAAATCATAAATCATTATGCATTTCATCTAAAGACCTCGGGTGGTAGTGCAGTTTTGCATTTAAGTCCAAATATATTATATATTGCATATGAGCCCAAAGCCAATAGAAGCAACATGATTTTTCTATTTTCAGAATAAGGCCGTGCAACACAAACTTTACCACTATTCAATGAGAGTGCTGGTAAGTGGTGATCGTAGTAAGGGTGAAGTTTAAACTTTGGAATTAGGAGATGTCAAACCCCTCTTGACAAAAGCAGCCCAAAAGAAGCTAAATAACTATGTGCTAGTAAAATGGTTAAAAGGCCAACAGTGTTGCTCTAATATCTTGCTCTCATCTGTTTAAACCCTTCCATGATTTGTGATGGCATAAAGCTACACAAACCACAACCATTTTTTGTCACCTCTTGTAGGAGACACAAAGGCAAGGAAAATAAATACTTAAAGTGTATGTGAGCCATAAAAATAAAACATCTCTTATTTGTTTTTTTTTTAGTTTAATAATTATACACTTATATTTTGTTATCTTATCGAATGTTAATAGATTTCCAAGTACTCCAAACACCTTCATAGGTTAGCTTATATGGGGATAAAAGAATGGCAAGACACCAATCAATCCAAAAAAAAGTTGTGTGTTGCCAGCCCACAGCAAAGCCTAGGGAACAAGTACATTTCCAAAACATAAACAAGTATCTTTCTGTACTTGCAGGGATTTTGCCAAAACATCCATTAAAAATGCAGCTCTGCTTTTTTCATTTATTCCTAATTTGAATGTTCCTGACAAAGAATCTCCTTTACTCTTTTGTCTAAAAATTGTTGCTGTCTTTCAGAATTTAGAATACCCTAAATGAGTACAGTTGTAAATCTCTTAACACCAAAGGTGGCAGCAGCAGTGCGGAGAATGACAAAAGGAGATTACTGAAGACACTTTAAATTTCTTAATTTATTTTATTAAACTTAAGGGAAGAACCTTTTTATGCACAGGTTCCCTCGTCAGCCTCTACCCAAAACAAATAGGTTTTGGTAGAAATCCTTGCAAATATGAGTAAACAGAAAAAATAGTAAAAGCATGAAAGGATGTAAAGCGGAGTTATGTAACATACCTTTCAGTTATAATAATTTTTTGCAACAGCCATCGTTTGGCTTGCTTGGCCCCTGATGCACCTATTGCACACTGCTCATGTGAACTCAAGTACACTTTTGACCACAAATAAAACTCATTGCTATTTTTTAAGTACAAGTGTGCCATTTGTGTGCATTTAATTGTAACAAGAACACAGCAGGAAAGGTTAAAGCCTTTCATTTCTTGCACATTCAAGCTTCACGTTAGCAGATAACAGAATAATGATCCAATTTATTCTATCAGCATTGTACTGTATTTTCTGCCTTGTAAGGAAATTTAAGTTGATCCCAAGGTGTCTGAATGCTTTCCAGAGATATTCCTGTTCACTTTGCATGTTGCAATACTGCTTTTATAATGAGCCGTATGGCACATCCTTTCAACTGATACTAAAATGATGGTCTGTGCCAGGCAATGTTTAACATATTTGTTTGTCTGGAGCAAGTTGGAAGCAGAGAAAATTCTAAATGCTGTAGTATTTGAAGAGCCATATGTGATCTCATTAATTTGAAGAATCTTCTCAAGCTGAACTAGAATGTCTGTGGGAAATACTGTGCGTTATGCATGCCATATATCCTGACTACATTGATGTCAGTGTGTTTTTGTGACAAGGAGACATCCTCGTAAACCTGAAAATGGTCCACCTGGTCAGTAGCCCAGAAATGGGTTAGTAACTGTAAAAAGGAACATGCCTTGCATTCTCTGCCAAAAGAGGGGCCAAAATTACAAGAAGAATAAATACGGGATCCTATTACAATCATTTCTAGATACAAATTGTAGACACTCTAAGTGGAGTGAACAATCCAAAAAATAAATATGACGGATGATTTAAAGAGTATGTAAATTCCAACAATTAACAAATAACTCCCTTTTGGTCTGCTAAATATACAGTTGAAAGAATTTTGTTTAATAAGTGCAAAAAGATACCTGGTAATCCTAGTCAGAAAGTCAGCGTGCCACCTACTTTCCTGGCTCTCTGCAGTGTTATCTCAAATAATATTATTAGATTACCACTGTGAACTGCGGGTTACTTTGCCCTATGTATGGAAGAGGAGAGAGTACAAAAGTCCTAACATCCTTTCTTTCCAGGGTAACCTTAGGACAAAAAGGGTATTTCTGGCAGAAGCATATTTGTTAAAAAGGGATAGCTTATAAAAGTATGAAAAAAAAGCCATCAAATTTTACCAGCTTTGCCTAAAGTGAAAAAGGGTTACAAAGTATACCCAGACTTTCCCTTCTCGTAGCAGGGAAAAAGGCAGAACAAAGAACTGGACCAGTACAGAAAGCAACATGAAACTCTAAGAAGAGCTATAATGCACAGAAGGGAGGCTATTATTATTACACAGTATTTATATAGCACCAACATATTACGCAGCGCTTTACAAAGTCCATTGTCATGCCACTAGCTGTTCCTCAAAGGAGCTCACAATCTAATATCCCTACCTTAGTCATATGTCTTTAAACAGTCTAAGGTCAATTTTGGGGGAAGCCAATTACTTAACTCCATGTTTTTGAAATGTGGGAGGAAACTCATGCAAACACAGGCAGAACTTGCAAACTCCATGCAGATAGTGTCCTGGCCGAGATTCAATCCTGGGATCTAGTGCTATAAAGACAAAAGTGCTAACCACTGAGCCACCACTGTCACTATCATAGGAACTGACTCTATGGATTAGTCAGATTTTATAACACATTACAAGTTATAAGTAATTGTTCATAGAAGGGAAAATTGCTGCTAGTAAGCATTCAAATACCTGAAGTTGGAAACTTTTTAAAGTAAATAGTCTAGTCTTTATTTTTTACACAGTGATATCCTATATCCTAAATGATTCCATATTATTTGCATTACAATCTTGCAATAAACTGATATAACAGATATTCGGTATTTGTGCATTTCACAGACCAGCTAAGAATTTTTTTACTTTAGCTTAAATTAATTTAGAAGGAATGTTCTCTACTCTCCAGATACCATTATTATTGTTGGCAGGATCACCCCTTTCAGTATCGGGAAATGAAGGTGTGTTCCTGCCAACAAAATGCAGTTCAGCCTTCAGCCTTCAAAATAATGTTTCTTTTGTAGAAAATGCATTTTCACTCCAGATCATAATTCTGTGGACATTTGGCTGACTAAAGCTATCTTGTGCTATAGGCATATCTAGGATGAGGCCAACAAAACTATTATTCTGGTTCAAAGGCTGCATGCTGAAATAAGAATCTTTTGCATAACAATACAAATACAAATGTAATTTTTTTTTTCAAACAAACAACATTGCTACCTAATAAAACCAAAAGAATCAGACAAGTACGAGACAATGGTTCTGTTTGTCATGAAGATCTGTTATTCATATATCTGTAGCTAGTTAGAACCATGTTACAATATGGTAATGGTTCATGGCCTAAACCCACTAAAAAGGTTTTTGCTGGGGCTGCACAAATGGCACATTGGCTGGCATTCTCACCTCTTCAGAGCTGGGTACCGGGTCTGAATCCCAGCTAGAACATTATCTGCAAGGAATTTGCATGTTCTCTCCATATTTTATGTTTTTTTTCCCAAACCGCTAAAACAAGTAGTTAGTTAGTTTGTTCCCCCAGGAATTGTTCTTAGTACATGTGGAAAATAAGCAGATAAAAGTTTCTTATGGGTGTGATACCATGAATAAAAATAAAATAGATAAACCATAAGTCCATCAAGTTCAACCACTAGGGAAATAAACATATCCCAAATAAAAACCCTATAGACATAGTTGAGCTAGAAGAAGGCAAAAAAAAAAAAAATCCTGGTTCCAATTGCTCTAACAGTGGCACACTTGGGGTAACTTTGGAAGCCCCTCTTACGACTGCCCCGTGCTCCATTGGCGATCAGAAAATCCCACTATGGTGCCGGTGCGCCGGTCCATCGGGGGGTGTGGCCGGGCGGAAAATTTAAAAGCAGATTACTGAGTAATCTGCTTTTAAATGCTGCCCGGGTGCTGGCCAGGCCGCTGCGCATATTTTCATTTAGATGTGATGCACCATGCAGGTTTTCTGGCATCACCCCCGGAATTTACTATTGCTGCTCGCATCATCCGGAAAATGTGACGCTTGCAGCCTCTGGGTGATGCGAGCAGCTTTGTTGGTGGATCTAGGGGAGTGAGCAGGGTGGGGACATCCCCATCGCATCACCTGGCAAGATGTGACATCTTCCAGGTGATGCGATGGAGTGATGGATTGTGGGGGCGGGACATTTAAAGGCAGATTGCTATGTAATCTGCTTTTAATTTTTTTTTAACAGTAAAAAACACACAAAAAAAGGAAAAATACATATTTTAGTGCACCAAGCATCATTGTCCAGTGCCCTTATTTACATTTTGCCCACTTTTAGCCCTGCCCTGATCTGACCTTTTGATGACTTATAAATCACTTCCTGAATGTATCATTTCATCACTTTGTCTTTGACCTTGATTGTTCCTGACTGATTGCTGGAGACCACATGGCAACCAAAAGGCATCTTGCTGGAGCAAGCGCTGTTTTGGAGGCATTTGAAAGCAGCGATAGCGATTTGAAATCTCTTGTGGAATCGAGCAATAGTGATTCACCAGAAAATTTGTCATCAGACAGCAAAAGTGAACTGAGCAAAGATTCTGAACCTGAGGTCAGAGCTGTGCGCACATGGTGCTCAATTGACCTTGATGCGGACCAGGCAGCACCGCCAAGATTTCCATTCACCGGTGCACCTGGGATGAAAATTGAAGCTGATTACAACGACCCCCTGGCATACCTGAAGTTGTTTTTGACCAATGAAGTTATCGAAAAAATTGTTGCAGAGACAAACAGGTAATCTGCTCTGTGTTTGCTTTTTGACATTTTTTGCTATTTTTTTTTTTATGCAATAATGTGCTGCTTTGTGTTTTGCTAACTTTTAAAAAAAATTTTATGCCAACATGTGTGCTGCTCTGTGCTAACTTTTTGAAATTTTTTTGCAATTTTTTTTTTATGCCAACATGTGTGCTGCTCTCTGTTTGCTAACTTTTTGAATTTTTTTGCAATTTTTTTTTTAGCCAACATGTGTGCTGCTCTCTGTTTGCTAACTTTTTGAATTTTTTTGCTAATTTTTTTTTATGCAAACATATATGCTGCTCTGTGTTTGCTAACATATTACTTGCAACCTTCACACTATAAAAGAACATATCCTAAAATACCTTTTTTATTTTGTTTTACGCAGGTACCCTGGACAACAACAAGGTGCTCCACACCTAAGGTTTGCAAGAAGCAGAAAGTGGGAGCCTGTGACCAAGGATGACATTTGGCTGTTTTTGGGCTTGGTGATCCTGCAGGAACTTGTGGGCAAACCCGTGCAGAAGTGGTACTGGTCCAAGAATAAAATGATTGCCACTCCATTCTTTGGCACAGTCATGCCAGAATACGCTTTTCCCTCATCATGAAGTACCTGCACTTTGCAAACAATAAAGAATTTGATGAGACTACCCATCCTGCACCAAAACTCAAGAAAATTTGGGAAGTGTCTCAGATGATTCTACAAAATTTCCAGCAAACCTATGTGCCAGAAAGAGATGTCAGCATTGATGAAAGTCTAATGGCTTACAAGGGGAGGGTCAGCTGGGTGCAGTACATTGCGTCAAAGAGGGCACGATTTGGTGTGAAAACCTATATGCTGTGCGAATCCTCATCTGGCTACATCTGGAATACGGTACTGTACACTGGAAAAGAGACACGGTTCAACCCCAGATACAGCCATTATGGATTGGCAACATCTTCAGTGCTATCCCTCATTGAGCCATTGCTAGATCAGGACTATTGTGTCATAACTGACAATTACCTACACCTCTCCTGAGCTTTATGAGTTCCTTGTGCAACACAGAACAGATGCGTATGGAACCGTTAGGGCTAACCGGCGCAACCTGCCATCAATGTTTGCAAAAGGGAAGCTGAAGACAGGAGAAATTGTTGCCTGGCAGAAAGGAAAGATGATGGCCCTGAGATGGCGTGACAAGAAAGATGTGTGCCTGATGAGTACTGTCCATGATGCCTCCACCGTTCTGGTATACACAAAACGTGGGAAAGAAGCGATGAAGCCGCAGGTGTTGATTGACTACAACACCATGGGAGGTGTCGACAGAGCTGACCAAGCCATGACATTCTATCCAACGATGAGGAAACAGCAAAGGAAGTACTACAAGAAGATTTTCAGGTATCTAGTTGAGCAGTGCCTATGGAATGCCTACATTCTGTACTGAAAAATTGTCAGAGTCCTGTGAATCATTCAGACTTCATTTTGCAAGTTTCCAAATCCATAGTCAAGAACTACCAAACACCATCAGTGGCTATGAATAGACCTGGATGTCGTGCTTCCACCGTTGGTAACCCAGAACGCCTGACCAGTCGTCACTTCGTTGAATACATCCCACCAACCCAGAAAAAGGCGGCACCTACAAGGATGTGCGTGGTTTGCTGCTCAACGACCGATGACAGAGGAAGGAAGAAACGCAAGGAAACCAGGTTCTACTGTCCTGACTGTGATGTTGGGCTTTGTGCAGCACCCTGCTTCAAAATCTACAACACCCGGGATGTCTACTAAAAATGTAAATATTTTTTTTTCTAAAATCTGCATTTATTTATATTATTATTTATCAATAATATTGCACCCTTGTTTGGAAAATTTCAGTGAGAAATTTTTAATAAAATATTTTTTTTTGATAAATTACATTTTTGTGGTCTAATATGTTATTATTTTTTATAATTATGATTTGTAAATATGTATTATATTTTACTTTGAGATTATAATATAATAAATAAATATAATTATTATACCGGGAGTTAATCCTAAGAATTACAAGCCCACAATATAAACAAAAATTTCCATGCAAAAAAAAAAAAAAAAAGAATCACTTTTTGCATCAAAAAAACTGACAGAATTAGAACGCTAGGGGGGTTAAAAGAATACAGCTTTTTCTTAAAGCAATCTATACTAGTTGTTGAAACTACTTCCTAAAGGGAACCTATTCCACATTTTCAAAGACCTTACAGTGAAGAATCCCTTCCTTATCCGGAGATTAAAATTCTTTTCCTCCAGATGCAAAGAGTGCCCCTGTCCTTTGTATTGGCCTTAAAGTGAATTAGAAGACCTTGAAGAAGAGGGTTCTCTATATGGACCATTTATATATGTATACAGGGTGATCATATCCTCTCTTTAATGTCTCTTTTCAAGGGGTAAAAGATTCAGTTCAGCCAATCTCTCCTCACAGCTGAGCCCACAATTAAACAGGAACAGGTCATTGTAATTAAAAAAAAATGCAATCTGATGGCATTGTTTTGAAAAAAAGGGTTTAGTTAAATTTTTAAAGATATTTATAAAGTGGAAGTGAAAGGGTTCACCACTGAAACACTGAAAAGCACCAAAGGTCAAAATATAGTTATCAGTAATGTTTGTTTTTAAATACCATGATCACTACTTTTGCTGCAATCACCCCTTTAAAAAAGCGGTAGTTGTTATCACAATGTAACTATATGAGAGCTGATCCCACTCTGAAAAATGGCGATTATAGATACAAAAATTGGTGATCTGTTGCCTTTTTATAAATCTGGAATTATAAAAATACCAAAAAGGCAAAGATTTAGCAATCTGTTATCTGATCACCACTTCGTTATAACTAGACCCCTCACTGACCGAAGGGCCATAGAGAAAGTTGCACCATGGTGCCATGACAGCAAAGAGGTGGCATCATATCCAAACAAATTATGAATAAAAGTTTAGATCTTAGCTGAGTGTAGAAAAAATACACAGCTTTGAAATTGTAATTTCATATTGGTGTTGGCTACCTCTCACTGCTGCACCTAAAACATATTTCAAGGTTAAGTAAGGATATTCTGTGGAAAGTTTCAGCATTCTCTCTTTTATTTAATCCATATTTACCTAATAAAGTATAGATTGTTTCTAGGCAAACTGGCAACCCACTATACTGATCTGTACACTTCAGTTACCTACGTGGAGCAGATGGGAAAATACCATTTTTCAGTTTTATAATAGAAAGGAACTTTTCCAGTTTTTCCTTCTGCTTATCCACAGAAAAGTGTTACATATAAAGAATGATATACAAGATAAGATACCACTTCTGTAAATAACATTAGGATTTACTGAGGAGTTCAGCAGCCATAAAAATGCATAAAGCCGCAAGCTGCGTAATTTATAAAGGTCACCAAGCTCTTGGGTGAATGTTAATATCCTTATAAATTACTTATAATAGACTGAAGTTTACAATTACGCAGACTGGCAGACACTAACAGACAGCCTGGAAGGACAACCATAGACAGAAAAGCAGACAGAAGTGAATATCTTGGAGAAGTGCCATTAGGATCTGCCAATGCTCTTTAAAGCCTGATGTACAACTGATCCCCAAAAAACAAGCGGGGAAAAGTTTTTTTTTTTTTTTTTTTACGAGTGTCCATATCTTAGCATGAGAGGGAAGAGAATCTAATTGGACAGTGCAACTTATTTTTAGATGGTTTTAACAACATATTCTGATGTGTGAATGTGTTTTTATGCAGTTTCAGAAAGTTAAAAGTTTAGGTGATCATCTTTATTGGATAACTTGAGTTTTTAAAATGCAAGCTTTCAGGACCTTTTCTATATCCCTTACTTAGGAATACAATTAGAATTTGAATTTGAAGCTTCTCTTGTATATTTCATAGCTATACTTGTGATATTCCTGTACTAGTTTTTACGACCACTGTCTTTCATACATTTTTCCCTAACGGAACCTTACCCGGTACAGGCAATCCCCAAGTTAAGGACATCCGACATACAGACAACTCCTAGATACAAATGCGGGATTCCCTGCTTGCTGGTGTGCAGGACAGAGGCTTGAAGGGGGAGGAGTGGTTTGCATGACTTGCAGAAGAAATCTTTTGCTAACCACTGCTGAGGTTGTGGGTGATCTTAAGAGCTGAGCTGATCTGTAGCATCTTGTAACTCTTTAATGACCAAGACAAACACTGCAGCTGTTTCTTTTTGCATATCAAAGCACAGTTTGCTCCAGATGTTATTATTATGCCTAGGCTCCATAAAGTTTTTTTGCCTAATAATATGTTGAGAAAAACATCTGTCCTAGTTGCATATATTAAAATACTGTACCTGTTCCGAATTTAACTTAAGAACAAACCTACAGTCCCTATCCTGTATGTAACCCGGGGACTACCTGTATATTTTTGTGGGCTGCCACTGGCATGGAGAATGATATAATATGTGTAAATCATATTTATATGGCAAGCATGGCTGGTTCCCAGGATGGTGACCAGTTAATTCTCTGCTTTTAGTCCAGCAGCCATATTATGGGTTGAAAATGATTTAGAGGCTAGGTTTGGGCAGCAGGAGGTTTTAAAAACTGTTTCCTTTTGGGTTACTACGAGTACAGAACTAATGTTTTGAAAGTGGTAACAGTTTTCTTGATAGAAAAGAATGGTCTGGAAACTGTAGCACAAATTGGTTGGTAACAACATAGTCAGGCATCTGCATTAAAGAAGGAAGGTTCAAGCTTATGGTCCTCAATGCAACATTTCTGCAGACAGAAATTTTTTTTTTTAGTTTAGTATCTGGTAGTTGGCTTATCAAAGGTCAAAGCTGTGGTCCAGAAAAAAAAAATAGTAAAGATGATTAAACAGTTTAAAACCTAGCAAAGCTCAAAGGACTGTAAATAGTAGTGCCCTGGGGCCTGTCTTTGGCCTAGTAAAGCAATAATTGGCCATTTTGTTATACTTGTCAATCACAAAAGGATACATGGCAGATTGGTATTTAACATCTCCTTGGAAGCTACCATTACATTGCCACTGCAAACCTCCCAGTAAATCCTCATTCTATTTCACTCCAAATTTTTAGAATTTTATACCTACATTTTTTGTGGTTAAAACACTTATTCCTTTGCTTTCTCAAATTCTTCCCCACACAAGAAGAGTATACTGAAGATATAAAGTGAACAAAGCCTTCGGGGAGTATATCTTAAATTAAAAGGCAAGAAAAAACCTAACCCCTGATAGATGACTTAGAGGAGGGTGGAAGGGAGAAATTCCAAAATAATGTTTTTTGCTTGGACCTTTAAGCAACTGATGTTATAATCTAATGAAATCAGTGAAAAACAAAGTTGAGAAAAGTTTACCTAAACTATTCCCTTGACAATGTGGATATTTGAAGGCTTTCTTTTTTACCAGGTGAAGCTAGAAGGACAATTTAATAGCATGCACAACCTTTTATTTCTAAAGTAGGTCTTCATCAGCATGCCTGCTATATAGTGCTTTTGATGTTAAAAAATTTGACTATAAAATTATATGAGTTTTGTTTTTAAATACTTTACTACGTATAACAAAATAATAATAATGCATATTGTTAATATTATCATCAACATCATCATTTCTAGTTTCCAGCGCTCTTTTATTGACTATTTTGCAAAGTACATGTGCAGTTAAGACTTGTGAACAAGTGATGCTCTAGATTTCAACACCATCTAGTGAAAGCATTTGGAAACTGCATGTAATTTCCATATGTATTTCAGAAAAACAGAATTTAGGAGTTACTACAACAATAATATTAATACAAATAATAAGGAAACATCAGCTGACTTTGCAATGATTAGCAGAAAGCATTGCTTCTTTAAATGTTTCCCCAAAATGCTTAAATTCCTAAAATCTATATTTAGGCAGAGAAGAATGCTTTGTGTGCCAAGACCTGCAGAAAAGACCTTAAAGAAACCTGCGATGGGGCAAGCCTGCTCATTTTATATTGGTGAAAGAAGTATTATACTTCATATTATATTGGTGGTAGAGGAATATATTATACAATAGCAGCTGAAGATGTCATCATGGTGGTTGGAGATTTACTGCTGGTAATTATTTGAACTAACTGTAATGTTGTAACACCTGATTGGTTTACAGTTCTACATCTGCCTTTAATAAAATGAGATATTTCTATATTGACAAAATAGCTGCATTAAATGTGTTTTTTTTTTTTTATATCTATGCTTATGTTTGCATAAGTCACATTACAAACGGAGAAATCATTTTTAATAAAATAATAAAATCACCAAACGTTAGGTTTACACAGTACATGAAAGCAGAGTATCTGTGCTGTTCTTGGTTGCAGACGACTAGTTTAAAGATTTTCAACTAAACCGTTTTGGATCTCAAAGACAAGAAGACAAGAGGCTGATTCACTTTCACAGCAGTTGAGTAAACTCCGCCAGTTCTGTTTATCAGATTACAACTATGCCGGCTGTGACAGCTCTGCTGCTGCCTTTGGGAAATAGTGATCAAAAGAAGAAATGGGTCACCAAGGAATTTCAGTTTGGATAAAGGATCTTTAATATGCTTAAAATCAGAATCTGACCTGGTGTGTTTTGCTAGTATGCATTGTAATGTAATGTAATAGATATATAGATGAATAGGCTGCCAGTGTATCAGAATTTACAAAACTTTGGACATGCACTGTATTTCTCCAATAGGTGGCACAACAAAAAATGGTACCTTACTGTGTGTTGTGGAGCACTGCAACCCACATGCATTGGGTTTTGTTGTCTTAATATCTTAGGGCAGGGGTCAGCAAACTTTTTGGGGTACTAGGCCATGTTAGGAAGTCAAGAAGGCACACCAGGTCGGACTTTCTCTCGAGAACCGTGCTGATGGCTCCACCCCCCACCAGGAATGCCCCTGAATGGAAATCTCTCTCCTCCGCAATGCATACGGAGGAGAGGGAACGCCCCTGAAAGGAAATCCATCTCCTCCGCAAATGCAAATAGAGGAGAGGGAATGTCCTTTTACCCATGCATGGGGCTCCAGAGCTGAGGGTTGCTGACCTCTGCCGGCAGGGATTAGGCTGGATCGACCAGGGGGCGTTAGATCGGAACGGACTACTGACCTAAAGGCCGGAGTTTGCCAACCCCTGCCTTAGGGTAATATTAGCTAATACACATAACATGCATTACCATGCTTGTCATAACACACAGCAGGTGCTTGAGGACACACATGGCCACTGGATGAGTGCTGGATGGAAGTCTGAAGTGTGTTCAAAAACAAACACAGGAACACAGAGATGTGGTGGATATATACTTTGGAAAACATAAGCCCAAGGTAAATTAGGAAAGCCATTTTGAAGCTCCATCTACCAAAAATACAAAGCTTCAAAACTATTGGTAAGGTAAGGTTTCCTAGTGAACAAAATTCAGTCTAACATTCTAGTTCAGTGTTTCTCAACCAGGGTTCCTTCAGTGGATTCTAGGGGTTGATGAGCAGTTGAGCAATGAGCAGTTTGTGCCTCCCAGGTCAGTTTTACTGACACCAATGATCCCTTTGTCTATGTGTAAGGTTGATATTATTTCCAATGGCCAGCGATGTAAGAGGCATTCTTTCTACTGACCGCCATATAAATGTACCGTGAGCTGTGGATATAATAGTATTGATATAGTATCTATAGCAGGGGTTCCCTGAGGACCTGAAAGTAATTTCAAGGGGTTGGTCATAAAGGTTGAGAAACACTGTTTTAGTTGACCAAAAGCATAACAAAATGAGCTTGATTTATTAAAGCTCTTCAAGACTAAAGAAGAAGACTATTATGGGTGAACCTAGGTGATGAAGCAAACCTAGAATGGATCTAGAAAACATTTGTCAAGAAAAAAACTAAATGATTTTAAGAATCCATTAAAAGTTGGCTTGATCACCCAGTTTTACTCATGATGGAGAAAGAGGTAGTCCTATAATTATATGTACCAACAAGAAACATGGTGAGTGATAGAGAGAGAACAGAGAGATGACCTCATAAGTTTGTTGCAGCTCCCTCAATGTTCAATCTCCAGCTAGGGGGTTTTTGAGACGACCAGGCCGGGATGCTTAAAAAGAAAAATTGGGTCACCTTGGGGATAGCTAATTAACAAACAAAAAATTAATTAAAGAGCCACGTGTTGCCTTAATACTTGAATTTTCAGCAATGAGCTGTAATTAGTCCAGCCATCACTGAGAGGTCACAAAGGATCTGGTTTCTTTTTGCTTTAATCAGAAGGAAAATTATAATTTATACAAACAGACTGAACTTGATGGCCTGTTGATTTCTTAAAACTTTAGTTATAACTTCCATCTGTCACGTCCTTACAAGGTTTTTCTTAAATAATTAACAAAACAATGAAAGGGTGCTGTCCTGTTGTCTATAACCAGCAAGCAAAGACTCCCATGACCTAACTGCAAGGTATTACCAAACTGGAACACAGACATATTTTCATATTTATCAAGCTTCAAATTGCTGTTTTTGCAATGTTGTATGCAATATCCAAAATGTGCCTGTTGGTAAGACATATTCTCTTTTATTATTCTACAGTACAAAAGCTTAAACTCTTTGTACTAAAAGTTCTCTCAACTAAAATTTCTTTCACTCTTGAGGTCTTTTTTCTTGAATAGAGTAAATAAAAAATATGCTATAGCTCATTTATCGAAGAAAAAAAAGAAAAAAAGAAATAGTATATTTCTGAAATCAAAAATTCAATCTAAACTACCAGGTTTATATCTTTAGAGATCCTCAGGCAAAACTATTTAACTTCAAAACAACATATTATTTTATAAAGGAAATGCAGTACAGAGTTCAAAGGAAAAAAACATATCTGACAAAACAAAAAGCTATTTCATTTTATGTTACAAAAATTAATACACTATTTAAATTGGTTTACCTTTTATAGTATTATTTTTTGTAACAACTTGGTTATCCTGACAGTGCCAATGATGGCTAATTATTTTTAACTAGTTGTAGTGATTTTTTAATAGTGTACACCGTTAATGGAACACCTATACCCTTTACTGTTCATTACAATTCTAAAATCATTGTATCTAAACATCAGACTACAGAATTTACTGTATATGCTGTTCAGTTCTAACGTATTGTTAGAAGCAGAATTTCCCAAGGTTACTAATATTACCTGCAAATCATAATGTGACCCTCTAAAAAAATCCCCAAAAGTGAAGTTCACTGAAAAACTGACACTTCAGGAAGTGTCAAAATCTTTGGTCTCTTGCTATTGCCAATTGTCCACCACCTAAACACAGTTTATAGGCCCCATCAGAGTTTTACTGCTGTATTTGATAGATTCAAGCTCTATTCTATTGTCACTCCATCAGAAGATGAAGAAAACCAGAAAAAGAACAGAGTGTAAATCTTTCAACTGGTACACCTGTTTCAATTACATTTGTATAAATTAGTATTTTTTTTTAACTTTGTGGTGATATAGTGGTCAGATTGGACCAGGTGGCAGCCATCCATTCAATGGTCAACTTGTTTAATCAGCCATCTCTGCTTTAAACAAGTAGAAGCTTTTATTCTTCTATGGTATTTGTGATTAGATAGGAACAAACACCACGTTTCCTAGTCCCCTGAAGAAGCCCAATAGGGTGAAACGCATTGGGAATAAATGGGACATTAATTAACACCATAAAGTATGTACGTTACAGCATTCCTAGATATTATTGTCTAGCTTTGAAGAACAAAGACCCCTCCCCACTGTATGACTATAATACATCTGGAGAAAGAGTCCCAGGATTGATGCAATAAAAAGTTTGTATATTTTTAACCTATCATCTGATTTTGAAATTCTTGTATCTATCTTTGAATAGAATATAATAGAGCCAAAAAACACTTTCTCTCTCTTTGTGGTATTCTATATACACCAAGAAACTGTTTTTCTATCTTGGTGTAGAGTGTATTTCCCTATTAGAAAGTAATCTGAGCCTTAAGTGTCACAATTGGAAGATTTCCAATGAAAGACTCCCAGATTAAAAGATTCTTTATGACTGTCAAGATGAATAGCAAAAAAGGCATGAATAGCAGCAATGTATGACATACATAAACAATTTCAGTACAGTACTACAAATAGAATGAAAGCTTGTTAAACATTCTGTAATTAATTTAATTGAATATCTGCTCACTATAACTATTAGTTAACCTCTTAAACGCTGACTTTTATTATTAGCACATTTTAACAATACAATTTACAGTGTATGAATCCTAAACACTGAAAGTTGGATCGCCACCTTTGAAATAAGACAACATCCAATCACAAATTCTCCAAAACTTTACACGCACGTTGGTTTTTGGTTGTCCAAAAGGAAGTTGTTGCTGACTATCTATAATTGCTTATGTGCATTTAAATATTTCCATCTGCTTCCATTAGTATCTGTAAATGTGTCATCAAATGCTAATCTGCATCTGTCACTCTCTGTATGTCTTTAGTGATCACTGATGGCTGGCTATGTCTACATTTCAAAGTCTGCTGATATATTTTGAATGTGTGTATGTGTCCATCATTATTATTCTGTATTCATCAGCATTTATCATTATATATTCTCAGATTTGATCAAGTTGCCTCTGTTAAGGCCATTTCTTACATTTCCATGGGTATAGGGCAGGGGTCGGCAAACTCTGGCCTTTAGGCCAGATACGCCCTAGCTGGTAGTTCGTTCTGGCCTAACGCTCCCTGGCCAGGGGGCGTTAGGAACTACCGGAGCTGGAGCCACTGGAGCTCCAGTGCCGCCCCCTTGCAGTGGCTCCCCTATTTAGCTAGCAGAGTATTCACCATCTACCATCAGCCAATTAGATTAGTAACTTCCGCCATCTAGTCATAACCAAGCAATATTCTGCTTGTTTAATTGTGCTTACACATAATTGGGAATTTGTTATAAAGTATTATTCATCACATTCACTAAGATAAATTAAATATCCTTTTATAGAAGATAATTCACTTTGCTTAGTGAAAAGCCTATATTCCTTTAGTAAATCAACCCTAGTTTTAGCACAAACAATTGTAACCCAGTCTTTGTGTCTTTATTTATATCAGTCCAACTGTCCATCATTGCATGTTAGCCTGTATTTTCCAGAATAAAGTACCCTTTCAAACTGTTTTTTACCTATATTAAGATTTCTTTAGACATTCCGTAAAAAATGTTGTAGATGAAACTAAAAGATATATACAGTATATTTAAAGATTCTTTTTAAATTTGCAGAGAGCCACAAGGCCAAAGTGCCCAACATGTACTGGTAAACAGTTTTATGACTAAAGCCTAAAAACACTGATCACTAGTGTCTAATACAAGTATTTTGTTGTAATATTTACAAAATACCAACAGTGAATTTAGATATGGTGGGTGTTAGGACTCTGCCTGCAGATCATCTGTGCAGCAGCTTTGAGTGTCCTTAGCCTCCCTTTAGCTGTGCAAAGATGTGCCATTTCTAGCATCCCCTGCACTTACTCTGAGGCTGTGAACAGCTGAGGGGAATTTCCTGGTCCCAACCTTGTCCTGCTTTTGGCTGCTGCCCTTATTTAAACCTCCCTTATTCCAGGCTCTGTTTGCTGGATCCTCAGCCTTGTTACCTGAGACTTGCTCTGTTACACTCTGCTATATTGTGCCTTTTCTGGATTCCTGACCTGTGCCTGTCCTTGACTACAATTCTCTGCCGCCTGCCCTGACATGTGCTTGAACCTGAACTACGCTTGACTGCCCTGACCTCTGCCTGGACTTAGATTATGATTGCCTGCTGAATGCCCTGACTTGTGCCTGGACTTAGACTACGCTTACCTGCTGACTGCCCTGACTTGTGCCTGGACTCAAACTACACTTGCCAGCCAACCACTCTAACCTTCGTCTGTCTAGACCTTGCCTCTTGCTTTCATCCTACTTATCACCTGATCTTGGCTGTCCCTACACCAAAGCCCTTTGTTCTGCTCATCCCTGCTGAGGAGAAGCTGTGACCCGGTGTTCTCCCTGCAGCAAAGTAGTCTGATGGACTCTAGGGTCACCAGCCAATCATCCCCTGCAGGGTGCTCTGGTGAACACCAGGAGTTACTTAGACTCTGCACCCCAGTTAATCCCAAGTCACCTTCTAGGGGGCATAGCCCTAACAGTGGGGTATCAAAATGAATATTTGATACATTTTCTCTACTAGTCCCTTGTCTTTAGCTATGACATCATCACAACATCATCTTTTTGCATGTTCCCCACAGTCTTTCCCTAGCTATGAAAGATTTGTGGCAAACTATCTTGTTGTTCTTTTAGGTGCCTAATGCCCCTAGACTGGGCACCCTAACAATTCCTCCTTCCCCTCTGGCCAGAAATAGAGTATGTGGAAGACTGCTAATGACAGTATGTCAAGGCAATGTACTGATGTTTCATTTTTCCTGGAAATGGTGAACATTATAAAAAAATAAGACAAAATTGTGCTACTAATCCTTTAGTTAGTGACTCACCCCATCTAGAACTTACAGGAGATTTCCAAGCAGGTCCTTCTCCATTAGGCCATAATAATATAGTGACTCATGCAACTGTGCTCATTATTCACTTGTTTATTTGATATGATGATGAAAACATTTTAGAGGACTGGGATACAATTATTGAGGCTGCAGGAGCTGAGCAGAACTAAAAGTTATATTGGTGCCTCAGTATGAATTCTAACCACTACTTTGGGTAAAAAAAGAAATGGACTGAATTATTAAAGCAAAATACAGAACACGATGACGCGTGAAGTGCATCTAGTAACCAACCAAATTTTAATTTATGTGTTTTGTGGATGTTATTGATTACCAACCTCTTGTCATGCATCTAATATTGCTCATATTACTCCTGCAAATAAAACTAATATATGGCAATACAACCCTATAACTATATTAATCAAATAAAAGTTAGTTTGAAAATTCCATCAGTTCTAAATGTTTACAAACCTACATTCTAGGCTGCATCATGCTAGGAAAGTATCCCTGTACCTGGTAAATATGTAAATATAGTTTGTGCATAAACATTTAGTAAATGTTCTTCTCTTGCAGAAGCTTGCATTCATTCACATTTACCACATGGGGGAGGCAGAAACTTATTAAGCCATAAACAATGAGACATTTTCTGTATTTTGCTTTCTTTGCAGCAAATACATTGTTTTCTTGATGGAATTTAGCCTTACCTGGTTCAGTCTTTGCCAGTATTCTGGTCCTTTTTGCATGTCTCTTAAACTTGGTGGAATGTACCAAAAGCATATATTTGCATACTCCGGCTGTAACAACAAAAATGTGTATATGAGTAGTAAATATCAATTTTTCTGCTAAAATGAATTAATGACATAAATATACAAACCTAATACACAAGAACATACATTAAATGTAATGCAGTCCTTAGATGTAGTGGCTACATTTTATGTTTACATTTACTGCAAGTGCATTGAAGTGGAAGTAAACCTAAAGGTTCTTTATTGCAAAAGGGATAGGCTTCGTCTCTTCTGCATTTAAGCAAACATACTAACAAACTTTCACATCATTACACACAATGGGTCTGATTTAATAAAGCTCTCCAAGACTGAAGAAGATAGACTTGCATAGGAGAACCTGGGTGATACAGTAAACATGGAAAGGATCCAGTCCACATTTTCCAGCTAAACTCTATCTGCAAGGAGTTTGTATGTTCACCCTGTGTCCCACCTCCCATAATCATGCAGTTAGGTTAATTGGTTTCTCCTCACAATTTACCTCAGCCTGTATTAATGAAATGACTATGGTAGGGACATTACATTGGGAGCCTCTTTGAGGGACAACTAGTGACATAACTATGGACTTTGTAAAGTGCTGTGTAGTATGTTTGCGCTATATAATTTAGTAAATAATAATAGTGAATGATTTTCAAGAAAATCATTCCAGGTTTGCTGGATGACCCAGGTTCAACCATGATAATCTATGTCCTCCAGTCCTGCAGAGTTTTTATAAATCAGGCCCAGTGTGTTACAAATGCCCTTTTGTCAGAAAATGGGGTGAATTTGTAATGGATTTATACAGCAACTGTCTGCCTACCGCTGGTATAGAACCCTGACACCATTTAGGTAAAGCTTATACAAATATATAAAGTACTTATATAAAGTACCTGGCACCCATATCTTTACATGGGTTTGGGTTTTTGGCCAGGCTGGAACTATGTAACATTAGATGCCCAGCTCATTATACAATATACAGAAGATTTCTTACAGGCAGGTACATTTGTTTTTGCTGCAGAAGAGACCTGGTCTGTCCCTTGTGCAATAAAGAACCTGTCTAGTCACAATTTTTTATTATTAGTTCTGCTTGAAAATGCTGACAAAATCTAGCATCCTTGTAACTTGTTCATTGGACTGACATCTCAAGCAATGGGCCTGATTTATTAAAGCTCTCCAAGTCTGGAGAGGATACACTTTCATCAGTGAAGCTGGGTGATCCAGCAAACCCAGAATAGATCTAGTCAAGGATTCAAAACATGTGCTAGCAAAAAGAAAATTACAGGCTTGCTGGATCACCCAGCTTTGTTAATGAAAGTGTATCCTCTCCAGCCTTGGCGAGTTTTAATATATCAGACCCATTGTTATCAAACTTCCCCATTCTATGAACTAAAGAGCACTTCTTCCCCCTGTTACAGAGAAGAGGGGACAGGATGTATTCTTTAGCCCTAAAATACTTTCTATTATTACATGTCACCATAGGACAGGAAATAGGTTACTTGTAATATCACTAGACTGAAAAAAGCAAATATGAGAAAAAATAAAAATATATAAAAAAAGGAAAACCATTACATTTTCTTCTTAAGTTTAGATATGATTTAATTTAGGTATATATTTAAAAAAATAACAATAAAAGCTGCCAATGCTACAGCAGTCAATGAGCAAAAAAAAACAAAAACATTCAAACCAAAGCTATCTGTACCCCTGAGATAGATTACAGATTTCAAACCAAATGGTAATGATCAAACACATAGGACTTTTAAATGTTTTCACCCAGGATTTACCAAACTTTATTCCAAACTTGTACTTTGGTTGGAAAATGTGTGAATCAACTTTCATTGTCTAACAGATTCCATTATGAATACTGTGTGCATGTTTGGGTAAACTTTGGGTGAATCTTGTTTTAAAACAAGTCCTTGTAGTTTTGTATGGGAGAGAAACAGAAATAAAATATATGAAATATCTATTCCCCCTATGGAAGTGTTGAAGAATAAATACAATCACACCATCCAGACTGGTACTATTCTACATTAATCTATAACACTGTGAAGAAATATAGTATATAATATTCATAGCATATTCTATATTATTCATAACATTTAATTGTTGCATGCTGAACAATTCTGCAATAAAATGAATTTGCTCAATTGCTTGGTAAGAATCATCAGACAACTTTAGACAAATTATTTTTGATATGGGCAGCCTAAACCTATAAAGGAATATACTGTATATATGTATTTTTTCTGCAAACTAGGATACCACTAGGGTTTATAGTAGCTGTGTATACAGTTATAAATACAACTTTATCATTGAATGCAGCTTTGTAAATATGGTATTTTGCTCATGAAAAGTCTAGTATGTATTTGTATAACTCTACATGAATAATATTTCTTACTTTATTACACATTCACTGTAAGCAATTATTTTTGTATGTGGTCTGACCAATGCTTTGTACAGGGGCAGGAATGTGCCGAAATATTATGCAGAGCTTCACAAAGTCCATAGTCTTGTCACTAGTTGTCCCTCACAGTGGTTCACAATCTAATGTTCCTTCATAGTTCCTTTATTACAACAGTTTACGGTCGATTTTTTATTTTTAGTGGGGGGGGGGTTGAAGCCAGTGCACGTTTTTTCGAATTTGGGGGGAACCGGACCATACTAGGGAGATATATCAGAAAATAATATAAATAAATATATTAAATCTTTCCTATAGAAATATTTTTTTTATTAAAATAATGGTTTGGCTACAAGGTCTTTATAGGGGAAAATAAAAATTAGACATGCGGTATTTGAAGTCATCCATTTTTTCATTTATATAGAAATGAATAATCAATGCACAAAATAATGTTTTTAAAATAAAATTTAGCATTGAAGAGGAATGTTTTTCACATTACCATCATGATTGCTATTGGAATAATAATATTAGAAATAATAATACTTAATAATATGCTTTAAAAAATAACAATGTGTGACAGCGCTTATTACCATTCCATGTGCTAGTTTTCACTGCATAGTCAGATTATGAAAACATTGTTTAATAATTAGTTTCCATGGCTTACTCCCCACCATGCTCTTTGATTTTGCAATACATTATTAGTGTTTAATTGTGAGATCAAATCACTTAAACTGACATTACCAGAATTGCCTAATTAAAAAAAAAAGAGAAAAATATTACATACCTCCCAGAGAAGTTCAAACCCATCTCTTTTCTTGATTTCATTTGCTAGATATCTGCAGAATAAAAGAAAATGACAGCTTATGTGTCATGGCCAGGGGTATGGAGCATTATCCTTTCCATTTATATGGACATCAGGTGAATATTAAGAAGAAGATGGAACCCTAAGGCGTGTATATGACTTTACTTATAATTGTTACATGAACATAATGAGATAGCAAAGAATATGCATAGAATATATAATGTGGTGTAAGGGAAGAAATGGGAAGAATTTCCACACTTTCATAGACACAGAAATTAAAACAGAATATAATACGCAAGTAAGTCAAAATGTAAACATAAGCCATATTTTGCAATTATAGCTGCCACAAACTCTGGCTTAATAAATATTACCTTCATTCTAATTAAAATGAAGATTTTGTTCTGAAATAACCAAGTATCACTTTTACTTTTTTTTTAAAGATGAAAACAGCTGATATGCAAACTCAGTTCAGCAGACCAGATACATAAAGCTGGACTCCAGGCAAAGTGCTAAATACATAGATATACATAGAATATACATAAAATATATACATAGAAGTGCAAATATAGGATTGACTTTCGCTATTAAAAAAAACAGCCCTATCAAGTGTTTTTCTGGTGCATTTCAGTAACATTAGTTAGTGAAAACTTACAGAGGAAGAGGCACATGGATATATTTATGTCCATCTGTACTCCAGCATGTTCCATTCATTTCAACACAGTGGATTGGCTCATTGTGATTCTTCTCCCTTCCCAATTCCGAGCATTGCTGTACAGAGACCACGGGGCTAATATCAACTAAAATATGTATATGCACCAAGCTTGCACATAGTAAATTAGAAAAGAACCACACTTAGTTACATTTGTTACTTTTGTGTTTGAATTGTCGAGAGTATAAAAATATTTTAGGAAACAAAAATTGCTAGAAAGAATTGTTTAATGATCAAAAAGTCTTATAGCTAAATGTGAAAATTGTTCTGTTTATAAGGGTGTGGCAACTGAAATTGTTAAATCCAAATCACAGCCAGCCATGAGAATTTGTTTGCTGTGAGAAGACCTGGTCAAGGAAGCAGCTGGGGTGGAAGTTGGGTAGATAAAGCTGAACTTTATCCAACTATTAATCCCATCCCAGCCCCTAGGTCAGGTAACTTCAATTCCGAGTCTTATCCGTTAGAGTACATGGGTGCCGGCATCTTTGCCTGCCTTCCCATTGGCTGTCCAATGGTGGGTACCTCTCAGGATACAGAAAAAAGTATGTAACTGATGACATCTATGTGAGGTGACCATCAGGCACACACCCAGGCACACACCCAGAAATACTTCAAAAACCTGAATAGTGTATTTAGGAGAATAAATCTTCACACGGTGGGAATAAAAAGAAAACATGCAGAAAAAGTTTAGTGGGTAATGTTTGCGTGGAAATAGGTTTAAGATCAGGAGGGTTCGGTAGGGTGGATAAGAGTTCTTTACTATACCAATGCACAGTTATCTGTCAGGGAGGGATTTGTTTTAGCACCAAAGGAATTGTAGCAACAATCACAATGCAAAAAGTCATTGAACTGCAAACAACTATTGACCAACTGGGATTTGCTAAACTGAAGAAATATAGAACAGAACAATAAGGAAAGCAGAGACATGGAAAGTAAAAAGAAAAAGAATTCTGCAGAATACTAAAGAAGGGGGAGGATCGGTACTGGGGGTGAGGGCTATGTGGGAAAGGTGGAGCACAGAAGTGTTGTTAGGGAGGAGAAAAGCAAAACAAAAGAGAACATACCGTAGTAGTTAGGAGTGGAAGGAGGGATGAGACCAGGAGAGTTAAAATGCAGTATAGGAGGGATGCCAAAGGGGAAGGAGATCAGTAAAGTGGGGCAATGGGGAGGAATCCAAACCAGGTTTCACTTTCTTATATATATACACACATGTAAAAAGTATGAACACATGTGCAGCATGTTTAAACAAGTAAGCATTAGATCAAACACTGACTAGAGATAAAAGTGTTATACTTGAACATACCACATGGAAATGTTGCCTTTTCAATTATTCCTTCAACAAAACATCAATAGATGTAATTATGTATTGTGGCAAATAAGTACATTCTTAGCCTCTTAAACTGATACTGCTCCCTTAGCAGAAATTGTTTCTTGTAATTTGCAAAACTTTGTTGACTACTCCTCCCTTCGAAATTATTTTAGTTACAGTATGTTTGTGGGTTTGCTTCCATGACCTGCCAATTTCAAATCCCCAACAACAATTCAATGGGATTTAAATTAATTTCTGTTTCAACTTTAGAGGAGAAATCTCTAGGGGCACAACCTCAGCTTTTAATAGCATATAGCTTTTCTTTACCCAGTTTTATTCCTCCTTCATAGCTGAATCTGTTTGATTTACTGATTGTATTTTAATCATGTAGATCTTTGGCACCATATAACTGTTTTATCTAATTATTAACTATTCAAATTACTTTTAAAATTAAAAATAAATAAAAATAAAATTATAAATTATAAAATATAACATTTTGGAAACTCAGATTACATCTACTTTGACATAACAAAATATAACTTTTAACATTAAATCTCACTATCCCACTTTAATGTAATCAAAGCCTGAAAATTAGCAAATCACACTTACGTATTAAACGTATTAAACCACACTTACGTAAGAATTAAGAAAGGGTGCTCTTTAAAAATAATCATATTGTGGTTTTATATGAGTTTTATTCATATTCAAATATTTTCTGAATTTAGCTACAAATGCCCTTTAGATTAAAATTAAGTAAGGTCAGTGTTACACTAGACCTGCCAAATAAAATAAAAAAAATCAGTCATGACATTTGTAAAGAAAACCTTTTTGATTCAGTGAATTAAAAAAAAAAGCTTTGCCAACAGCTCCAGTAAATAATGTTTTCCAGTGCTGAAGCTCATCTCCTAATTAATTCTGAAGAACTAGTAGATTGATATAGATAATGACACTAAGAAAATCTTAGTCTTCAGAGCCAAACAGTGACATGTTGCCAGCATTTCTAGCATTGTAGGAGTAAATCTGCATTGAAACCTGACTTAATAATGTCTACTTATTTCTCCTATCAAGAAAGGACGAGAATAACCATGGCTGAGGTGGTGATTTTTTCGGCTAATGATGTGACATTTGAAACAGATGCAAGCAGAAGAAAAAATAATGTCAAGGGTTGAGCTGTTCTTTTCACTAGCTGATGTATTGATACATAGCCAAAACACACTTTTTCAGACAAAAATATGGATTTATGATACACAGTAGGCAACTCACAAAGCTGCAGCTGCATTTACAATTAATAACTTGTCAATGTCATGTTAAACATATTAAATGTCATTGCAAACTGAAAAGAAAGAAATATGGAAGCTGCCACTGCTGACCTCTTTATGAAAATCCTGGTTGGCTGGCTTTTATGCTAAACTCCAAGTCCAACTAGAAACTGTAAGTAATGGGGCTAGTAAAAAAACCCTGGCCAGTTATTTAAAGTAATTAAAGTATATTGCAGCCTGGAGACGAGCAAACAATAAGCGAGTGTAGACAACAGGCTGACATGAGTAGAAAGAGAAGCAGGTGAGGAAAAGGTTAAGAGAAGGTAGTGTAAGCTCAGAAAAAGATTGGGCTTGGGAGATTGGTGGAAAGGAAGGGCGGTTGTAGTAAGAAAAGGGAGAAAAGGATTCAGAAATTATGTGTTAATTCCTCTAGTTTTGGACACTAGAAAAGAAGAAGACCGGGCACAGGAGACTTAGATCAGCAAGTGAAGGCATTGGATGCTGTAGCATTGTCCTGCTACCTGGATGCTATTAGCGGGGCACATCAGATATATGGAGGTCTATCTGGTGGGATCAAAAAGACATAAGTTTATGGATGAAACAAAATAATGCTACACATGCTACACAACAGAAGGGGTTGTTTTGACAATTCAATTACAGAAATTGCAGATTTTTCAGTACTTTCCGCTTGCATCATGAATGTTCAATATGTGGGAGAACTACTTTTGCTGTTTTCAGCATAGGAAGGGGCCAGAAGGTAACAACGCTGGAAAACAGGGGGATAACAGTGAACTATAAGGCGTTAAATATATATAACTATAAGAAGGTTACTCCCTGTCATAAGTAGATATTTGGCAAGTTTGCTGAAGTTAGGTTTTGGAGAGGGGTTTCAGATTCCTAATGAGTTGCAAGACACTGTAGTAGCCATAAATTTATGTTTGATGTTGGATCAGTGTGAGGCTGATTTTCTCGTGTTGTTGAGTTGAGGAGGATGGGGGACTATATCCAGCTACTTCTTTTCCCAATCTGATGGTATCACTGTTTGGCTTGGTTCCTAAAAAGGTAACAAAATGGATCCCACCTTTGTCCCTTCCAGTCCTACCTATTGAACGGTTCAGTGAATGTAGCAATTAATTTAGAGATGTGCTCAGTATCCTATACTTCATTGAGTGTGTCATACAGTGGCTACGGTGCTATGGTAAGGGATCACTGTTGGCAAAAGCATACATTGAAGCAACTTTCTGGTTGCTGTCTGTGCAGCTGGAAAGCTTGCATCTGGTAGGTTGTAGGGTTCTTAATTTGTCAACCACATTTCCTACACATACTTACTGTTTATCTTGTTTTTGGAGTTTGTATTGGGGAACTTAGCTGGGGTTTCATCAACTAATACTACTTGATGGTTTTTATGTATTGACTCCATAGATTTGAGTAGGTCCTGTTGGCCACTTTTCTTTAACAATAATGTTTATTAAAGTTTCAGAAAAAAATAGAGATAACTTTACAGGATATAAAACATTGCAAAACAATTAGAGGTAAGGAAATGTTTAGTGGAAGCCAAATACAATAAGCAATAAAACAAGACAAGTAAGAGAGAGTGTAAGAGAATATAGGACATGTCTTTGAGGTAGCTTGCAAGTTACAGTCCAATGATCTGTTTGAGCAACTGACTATGACTTTTGCTTTTTGGGGTTTTGGTATTGATATGCAATTCCAGAGCTGATCATAGTAGGGTCGGACATTGTGTCTAGGACATGCTGGATGTGAGTGCATTTGATTTTGATAAAAGCTGACAAGAAATCGGCCATTTTGTGATTACCATTTGAAGTTTGGTTCTTTGGCACTGGGACCTAGAATTAGACAAATGCCACCACTTGTTGGGGATGGAGTAAACCTCAATGCAGTGGGCAAGGATATGTGGTTTCTGGGCATATAGGAAAGTATACAGTGAGCTTTGAAGGTGTGATCAACATAATTCCTTTGGTAGTGAAATGCAGCTGGAAACAATAATATACAGGTGGTAACGGACCCCCAAGAAGTGGTATGGTGTCAATGGTAATGCCTCAAGAATCTGCATCCAGTTGTGCTAGCAGTTGGAAGCAGTTGATGTGATGGCCTCAATGAAGAATGACTTTATTTGTAATAATATCCATAATATTATTGGTAATGTTCCTTTAATAGTATTTGAATGGTGTGGTATTATGTTGTTAAAGTTATGGATTGTAAGGCATAATGATCTCACAAAGGCTTTGTTTATAAAAGCAATTATCCTGGGGATGGCATTGTAGATGCCACTACAATATATCAGATACAATTACAGTATTAAAAACATTAGACATTCATAGACATTGTACATAGATTATATATACAGGTAGCCCCCGGGTTACATACAAAACTATAGGTTTGTTCTTAAGATGGATTTGTATGTAAGTCAACAAGTACATTATTTTAATAAATGCAATTAGGACAGATGTTTGTCTAAACATATTATTGGGCAGTGTGGTGTCAGTTACTGTATAAAATCCTCACTGTGAGTTAAACAAAAACAATACAAAAAAAAAAATGTTATGGAGCCTAGACATTCATTAACTTCCAGAGCAAGCAGTGCTTTGACATGCAAAAAGAAACAACTACAGAGTTTGTCTTGGTCATTAAAGAGTTACAAGAGGCTGCAGAAAAGCAAAAGATTTCTTCTGAAAGTCATGTGAACCATCCCCTTCCCCCAGCCTCTGTCCTGCATACAAACAAGAAGGGAGTCCCCGTTCGTATGTAGGAGTCGTCCATATGTCGGATGTCCTTACCTCAGGGACTATCTGTATATACATGTGGATGCCTGTAGTTTAGTGTAAGATGAGTCGTATGTCACTGTGTAGAAGAAAGGGCACATATTTTTAAATTCAGGGTTTATCTTGAATTCATAGGATCCACATTTGTGGAAGCACTACCAAGAGTAGACGTTCATTCTTTTAAGATGTACATACAGTTTCAAATACAGAAGCAAAAAACTTTTTGTGGTAGCATGAAAGTGTCTGAATTTGTTAGCAAGAGGGCTTCACTGGCAAAAAGCAAGCATTGGCAAGTTGTTTTTATTTAGTTCAAGGATTTTAGCAAACGCCATTGTAGAGTTCGATGCTTTTTTGGTAACAAGAATGTGGGAATTCCAGCTATTTCCACCTTCTTGATTGAATAAAAGCAAGGGTCTGCCTTCTATAGCCCCATAACCAGTACAAGTGTGAAATAAGAAAAGCTGCTCAATCACATGAGTAGAAAACAAACATTTTAGAAAAGTTTCTTAGAAACTAATATAAAACTGGTATACAGCAAAATAATTTGGAAACAAATAAGAATTCCTTGTCTCTGCACTTGTTCTGGGTCAATGAAGCCAAGGTTATATCATGGCAGACTGGCAACTAGAATTTTTAGAGAGGTCAGAGATGACAGCCTGCCTTTTAAGGTTTCCTTTAAAAGCAAGCTTAACATTTGGCATAAAGATAAATGTCATGCACATGTTCACCTATAAGTTATATAAAAGTAAGTGAAATCCAAGGATTTTTGAATTGAGAAAAATGGATTTGTTCCTTTTAAGCCCGACAGACATAGATGAGATTTCCCTGATGGATCTTAAAAATAAAACTCCAGTTAAAACATATAATTGATGTAACTGTACAGTCTCTGGCCTGACTTGAATGAACGAGTCAGTGAAAAAATGACACCTGTGACAACTTTAACACCTCAGAGCTGGCCTCTCGCAGTGGAAAAGAACTGTCCTTAAGTTATAAGGTCAGAAGACAAGCTCTGAAAGCCAAATCTATTTTCAGACACATAGGCACATTAGCTCTGTATCCTTCAAGTAATCCCAAATGTAATATATCAACAAGACATGAGCAGTTCAAACCAACCGAAACAGCTGAAAGCTTGGAGAAAAGAAATTAAAGGAAAAAAAAGCTAAAAGAGCATGCTATCAACTTAATTGATGATAAAATCAGAATATTTTGTAGTTGTATCAGATACCATCTAGGCTACAAAAGCTTTAACTGCTGCAATAATCTCATTAACAGAACCGTTTTCTGTAGAACTAAATGCACTAATGAGAGCAATATGTTAAAAGGTTAAAGCCCATAGACAAGTGGACAAAAATATTGCAAAGTGTTCATTGAAAGCTTATCTCTGCATCTTTTATTCAATTACAGTTTGACTAAAAGAGGACAGGGGCATTTAATTACAGTTTAAATGCTGAATGATAGACAAATTTTATTTATTCCAGTTCAGTAATAATGTAATGAATTGATGCAAAAATCTCTAAAACTCAGAGGTATAAAATCCAGCATGAGCCCTGAAACTATTGGTGCTTACTGTTTAACATTCAAATAAAAGGTCTGAAGTGCAGTGTCTATATATATTTCAGGAAATTATTATGACACATTTGTGGTCAGTTTTATATATGGGGGATGCATGTAGAGGAGTTTAATTGCACCGATTTCCAGTACCAGAACATTACAGGCAATTTGGATCATGCTACCTGACAGTAACAGTAAAGTTAGTTCTCAACAGTATGGTTCTCTATATAATTGGGATTTATTGTGGGTTACATACCCCTAACTATGCTTGGTGTTCTGATTTGGGTCTGTGTTATATTCAACCCAAGCATTGGTCACTGGCCTGAAATTAATAAAATTAAACATTGCTGACTGGATTTGGTCCTGAACCATACACTATATTTGTCTATGACAATGAGTACAATCCTAGGTGCTGTATGCCATACCTGTCTCTAACAGGTAAAGTAACAGGTAAATCTTGGCAGATGATGGCATATTTTAACTTCTTACCCAATTTCCAATAGACCATTATGAACTTTTGAGAATCAGGCAGCCAAGTGATGAATTTGTTTAGTTCCAATCAGTTGTGAAAAGATCAGACTTGTTAGTAAATACCAATCGAAAGAGTTCCAATTGGAATTTCAAATGCTTTATACCTGTGATGAGTAATTGAAAGGCCCAAAAAGTACAAAAGGCCCAAAAGTACACTCCAATATTTACCATCACCAAACAATTAGTTAAGAATCACGTTTTTCAGATTAGGTGCCAGCCTTTTTAGGGTGTGTATTATATTATATTGTATTATATATATATTATATATATATTAAATATATATATATATATATATATATATATATATTATATATAATATTATATTATATTATATTATAATATTATATATATTGTATTATATATATATTGTATTGTATTATATTATATACCGGTATTATATATATCTTCGCCAGCATGGCAAGATCAAAAAAGTTCCTGAAGGCTCTCAGAGAGAAAGCTATGCATGCCTATTGGTCTGGCATTAAGAATTTAAAAATATTACCTATTTATCTGGAATCAATTGTTTTACTGTAAGGAAAAAAAAAACTACAAGTGACATAGACTACTAATTTGTACAAGACCAGCCAGCCCTTCCCATTCAACCCAAGTCCTGTTCAAAGGAGATTCCAATCTTTATTTAAATAAACTGCAGAATCCTTGGATAATTTTTGCAATTTTAGAATCAAATCGCATGCATTTACTTTTACATTTTCATGTAGAGAATAAACCATTTTAAATTGCATGAGAGCGGCATCTAGCCATTGATATTTTATTTAATCCTAGGAGGTAAGGAAGTACAGTATTACTGTAGGCACTGTTTGACTAAAGATAAAGAAAGGCACCTTATCTGAAAAACCTGATTCCTAAATTATTGGTTGGTGATAGTAAATATAGGGGTGCACTTTTTGTGGCAGTGTCACATTTTTATGTAATTCCTCATAGTAGTGTTTGTGAATTAAATATGTGGTGCTAGGAAGCAGTAATGCAGAATTTTTTTTTTCACCTATTTATTTTTCTTTGTTAGATTTGACATAACACATATTTACACTCTAAAAATACAAACTAATATGCATGTAATACGGCAAAGGGCTCTACTTATAAAACAAAAAATCAGACATTCCCTCACTGAAACCTTCCAGGTCCATGTGTTTCAATGGCCGTAATTGATTCCAAACAAGGGATGTTTGAGGGAATGTCAATTCCCTGTTTTATGAATAGAGCCCAAAATGTTTAAACATACAAAATATTAGGTTACTTACACTCAGTATTCCCTTTTCATTATAAGAAGCAGAAGTACATGTACTGGTGGATAAAAGTTATTTCCAAGCACAAGAATAGATTTGCAGTCAACAGCATTTCATATTTTTACCATTGAATCAGATTTCAGTTAGCAAAAGCAAGTGATGTCCAAAGCTTGTACAGAATCGTTTTATATAACAAGAAAGCTTTTAGAGGTTGGGACTTGATAGGTAAAAAGTTTGACTTGTTTTCTGTATTTATGTTCATAAATTGTCTTCATGAAGGAAGCAGAATTAAGGTAACTTTCACTTAAAGTGGACATTTTATGAAAAGGCAATGCCACTGTATTTCTAAGCTTCTTGTACTGTAAAGGCCCCTAATCCACTCATTGCAAACACACTGTGTCCCCTAGTGACATGGAATTTGGACAGATGAACCAAAGAGCACTGAGGGGGACCAGGGAATTAACACTTTCAGACGTTAGATTTCCCTACATTGGGGGCATATATAGTGACATAGGAGGTAGAAAAGGTGGATAATTATCTTCTTTGCTGGAAACATTTTTATTTTAGTGCACTTCCTGATATCTGAGGGTGCTTGGGGACTCTGGGGCCTACAGCGGCATTGCTATATACCTGCAGTAGAAAATCTAAGGCTTCTGACTGCTACTCCCACCAGATTTAGAGAGTGTTTTTTCTTATATAGCTACTGTGGTTCTTACTGTTCTTTTTGCTGAAGGCTGTTAAATGTTGTATACACGCACACATATACTGTATATTAAAAAAAAGTGTTTATACAGTTAATAGAAAAAAGTAGAAAAATAACATGCCGTTTCCCTTATTTGGCACCATTGTATACTTGTAAATCATTTTTTGTCTAATTCCAGTTCAAAAGAGATCACTTATAATTATATGAGTGATATCAATATCAGTATAATTAATTTGTATTTATAGAGCAATGACATATTACACAACACTATACAAACTCCTTAGTTGTGTCATGAACTGTCTTTCTAAGAGGCTTAAAATTTAATGACCAAAATATAGTAATATGACGATAAGAATAACACATATGCTATTAGGCCTGTTTCTAGATGCAAGCCAATTAGAGTCACCTGATCTCATTGCCTGCGCACTGTGAAATTGGGTGACGAAGGAAGAAGAACCCGGAAGAAGAGAAAGGCGCCCAGTGTCCAGCCTGCGCCATAATGATATGGGACCTACTAGAATAGGATCACAGAGGGATAAACACAAACATGGGGAGAATAAACAAACTCCTTGCTACGTTTCACTAACTAGGATTCAAACCTGAGACCCTAGGGATGCAAGGGTGAGAGTTCTAACCACTGGGCCAGCCAAGCTGCCCTCAAAGCAGAGGGTCTACAGCCATGTGTCCTTCAGTGAGGATAGCAGTATATATAGTATACCTGGTGTGCAAACCTTGTATAGTTCAAGGAGGAAAAAACTTTTTACTACTTTTTACAAGTAGTGTATGGAATACATTTTGATGGTTTACTACCCCGTAGGTTATAACCTGTATATCTATGATTGCCTTAAATCTAAGATTACATTAGCATTAACATAAAAACCAAGCAAGTTCATCAAAGTATTGTAATGAAGGCGTCATGCTTAATAAGAACACTACAATGAAAAAAATATATGCGAAGAGAAAAACTAATCTGGGGATTTAGTAATTTCAGCTTTAGGGAAAATCTCTGATTTAAACTTTCTTCTGATCTCTGTATATATCTTCAGGCGGATTGCTAATTATTTCTCCCATGCTAACTGCAACAATAACAACTTGATAGTCAGTGGAATCTGATTATTCTTGAGACCCTGGCTCTAAACACAAGTTGTTTGTCTGAAATGTTTATTATTCTATGTCTGTGCAATTATCAATTATCTGAGATTAAGATAATGTAGAAAATGAAAAACACACTGCTATGGATGTGGGGGGAAACACATCATTCTGTAAGGCACAGGCAGTACACAAACTTGTGAGAAGGCTGCTAGGATAACATATGCATATTTGAAACCTAGGACCATTCTCAGATATCCATCATGGTGTCCTTGACCCATCTGAATGATGATGCCCCCTTTGTCCCCTGTATCATAATTTTATATTTCAAGTGTGGTGGTTGCATGCTGTTTGCGTTATATTCACAGCTCCTTCTAACTGTAGACAAACAAATAAAAGAAAAAAAAAAAAGAAATGGATTTGTGTATATTATATTCTAAATCTTTTCACTCATCTGAACATTCGAAGCACACACTTCTCATTTTGTTCTTTTGTTAAATTTTTAAATTTTGTATGAGCAGAAAAAGGTTTGCATATGTTGAATCATGGAGCCTTTCCTATACCGGAAGGAAGATCTATCATGTGTAACAGGAACATGTATATATATACTACTCAACATATATTATACTTACCTTGATGCTTTCTATATACATCTTTTGTAGAATGTATTATTGGCTCCTGTATCTACTGTGAAATGCGTTGCAGTGTTTAATGTATGGGGAAGGATCTACCAACTTCTCTCATTATAGAAGCAACACACAAGTATCATGTTAATTATACTAAACCTACATTGGCATAGATTGCTAAATATGTTTTTATCGAAATAAAGCTGTTTTGTATTTGTTTAATATGGTCCCCAAAAAAGTTTTGTAAGCATGGTTTTGCCATTTTTTGATGTTTTACTTGGCACGAATAATGGGATAGTTTTCTAAGTAACCCCACCTACTACCCTAAATGGCCTTGAAATAGGAATGAGAGAACCTGGCAAATGTTGCTAGAATGCATATATATATATATATATATATATATATATATATAT
>NC_092862.1:106032275-106142457 GCF_032062135.1 Pyxicephalus adspersus | reverse complement strand
AAACATTGAAACAATGTTGAAAATTCTTTAAATTGATGTATAGACTCTGATGTTGTTATTGATTAGCCAGATTGATAAGCCTTTGCAATGACACTTGGAAACACTCAATTGACTAATGGAACTAAATATGCAAGTGTGCAGAGGAAAATGGCACATGGTGGGAATAAATGGATCTTCTGTGCAAATTCTGCATTAGTGCAGAAAAGTATGCAGTGTATGAAACACTCAGCAGATTCGTTGAGAAGCCAAACCTGTGCAACTTTGCCTTTGCCTTCCTGTTCAATGTGAGGCGTCAAAGCATTATCCTAAAGAAGGTTGTTCTGGGTGAATAAAGCAATGTGAAACATCTAGGTGTCAGATTTTCCTTTTAACTTCTAGCTCATTTTCTAAATGACTTTATTAAAAGTTACAACATGTGATTCCAAAGCCATTGATTTGATAAAGTCACTCCCAATCTTCAAGCAAACTGCAGGGCTGCAATTCTGTATGATAAAGAAGTATGATATTTCTCAGTCATCTCTTCTGTCAATACCATTATTACATTGTCTAGGTGTACTTGGATAGCTTCAAGTCTGCTTTGACATGTAATATTAAAGTAAAATATCCTGCTTGTAGCACAATTATTACTAATAGCAAAATTCTGCTTCTTCTTAGAAGATACAGAGAACATTTATGGTTTTGCCCATTTTGACCTGCATTTAAAGCAGAACTAAACTCATTGATGGATCGTTAGCTTCAGCCATAATCAGCACATATGCACTACACACTTGCCAATCATAGCACAGGCTTAAACATACTTACCTTTTTTGCAGCCGCCCTGCTGCGATGACAGGTGCAGGGCTTTTAATCAGTGCATGCTCAGAAGGCATCTTCACCCCCAACTCCATAATAGTCTTCTCTGAAACCTTTGGATGGCCACTGATGATGTCTTGTTCAGAAGTTACATTGAGCATGATATATTAAAGCTCTCCAAGACTGGAGAAGATACATTTTCAACAGTAAACATGGGTTATTCAGAAAACCTGGAATGGATATCTTTAAAGTAATTTGCTTTGTTGATTAAGGGATTAGATCCATTCCAGGTTTGCAGGATCACCATGGTTCACTGATGAAAGTGTATCCCTCCAGCCTTGGAGAGCTTTAATAAATTAGGCCCACTGTTTCTGGCTGCTGACTGTGTGTAAGACACCTCCGCATACAAGGCCAAGCTTTCTTCCTTCATTGTGCATAAGCAGCACAGTGTAGAGCTTAATCAAAAAAGCCACCAGAAGCCAGGAATTTATATTTTTGACAAAAGAGACATCGAAGGTTTATCAATTATTACAACCTCCTGGTGACATTTTGTTTTCTGAGCATAGGTCCACTTTAAATGTAAAACAATTCAGACAATTTTTTATTTTAGTGTTCTGCAATCATACACAGTGAGATCTGTTCCACACAGACAGCACAAAAACCTCAAAGATAATTAGGGCCCATGTTGATGGGCTTTAGGCTTGTGTCAATGGCATTGGCTTGCAGTCAGTTTGAGATGATTCATTTGAAATTTAATGACAGGTACATTGCAGATAACCTCCTGTTGATCTGCATTTTACCCACTACAATCAATTTTTGTATTTCCATGTATGGATGTACAAAACCAGCAAATCAAAATCCATCAGCATTGGCCCTAAAAATGTGGTTATAGATTCAATATACTACTAAAATATAAGTTTTGGGTGGTATGACTCTAACAAAGCAAATCATTGTAAATCGTTTTAATTATTTGTAACCAGATGAAGGCTATAGGGTGGTTTCAGAATAAAAGTGCACATGTAAAAGCATAAAAACCTCAGAATAGTTTGTAAAACAATGTTCTCATCTTACTTTGATAATGCTAGGGCACGGTTTACTCGTTCTTCAAGTCCTATGGTCCCCAAAGCTTTCCACATCAACCAGAATTTGAATGCATCTGCACGTCTACTGCACTGAATAGATTTGTCTCCTGTATCGTATCGAACATCATAGAATTTATCTTGCTGGAAGAGATAGGAGGCTTCTGCTGAATGACACCTCTTAAGCAGGTCCTGCAAAACAGCATGGGAGATATTAAGAAAATGGAGCGCCAATAATGGCTCTTACTTTTTTTTAAGTGTAAAATAAAATAAGAGTAAAGGGAAAATTTCCTATCTGTAAAGAAGGTCACAAGGCCAATAACTCAGCAGATCGAGCACAGAGAAGTATAAGACTAACCAGGAGGATTCCAAAATATGTGTAACTGTACTGAAATTGCAGCTACACTTTAACTCTGACTTACGTACAAAAAGATACATTTACAAAGAAATGGGAGAACTGTTTTGCCTGCCAAGAGATATTTTATTTATGCTTATAAAGTCTTGTTATCTACAATTTTCTGCTAGACAGATTCGGGAGCTGTACTGCAGTCCGAAATCCAGCCCAGCTTGTGACTTGACAAAAAAAAGGAACAGCAGGCATTTACCGTTTGCACTCCTATACGGTGCCCCTAGACACAAGAGGACAGTCAATCAATACAAACACTTGTGGTCATCCTGGTTGAAAATCTAAAACATGCACAGGTGTGACCCAAAGTAATTCTGGAGAATCAAGGTAGAATCAGACAAGGATGACTTCTGTGCTATGTAGGAGGACAGAGTCGGGTGTCACATCCTCATCTTTTTTCGCAGCCCTCTACAACAGCGGTCGCCAACCGTTGGTCTGCAGACCACTTGTTGTACACAAGAAAATTTTGGTGGTCCGCAGCTCTGGCCAGTGCGCCCCCCCAGGGGGGTCTTTCTTCTGACCTCACTGGGGGGCACACTGGCCAGAGCCATGGACCATGTCCTCGTACACATCGCAGGCTCAGGGTAGTGGGCGGGTTGTGTCTCTGGACCTGCTATGGGAGAATGGGCGGTTTCTGGCACCATGACGTCACTCAGCTCCCCCTGCATGCGCGGCCTGGAGTCCATGCAATTAGTGGTCCGTGACAACCAAATGGTTGGCAACCACTGCTCTAGAGAACAGAAGAGCACTGTGTGTACAGCACTCGTTCATACTTGCTTCCCTAGAAATGATCAGGAAAGGTAGTTTCCAGCAACATTAATCTAATGTGTGTATATGCCCTTATGTCTCTTTAAATGTAAGTTTCTCCCAGGCCAACGAGGGAAAGAAAGAGAGTCTACCCCAATGTTAACTGTTCACCACAGATAAGCAACACCCAATTGTGCCTCCCCTATTCTTAGAAATTTTTTGTACTGTACACTTGGTAATTGCAGAAAATGGGGGCAAACTGCAGGATGACAAGGAAATGTTTATATCATTGTGTGTATATCATTATACTGTATATAATTTAATATCAACCTAACAACACTGGAGATTTCCTTAAATGATGGGATTTCCTTTTCTTATGAATTACTTTGAGTGCACCTAAAATATTTGCTAACTTGTATGTATAATTGCTGTGGCATACACAAACATGCTTACTCAAAAGTCTTGTTTATCGTACAAGACCAGCATTTGCTCTTGACTTTAATGATCATACTGAATAGAAATGACAGAGTAGGCTACATTTCTTGCATTACTCCTAGTTTTATGAATAATGAGTACTGTAGCAAATCTTATTGAACTGTGATACAATTTTTTTTTTACTTGGCACAATGCAAACCAAACCAATCTCTATAATGATTGCTGTAGTCCCCAAAGAATTGCCATCTGTTTTGAAAGCCTTCTTTTTATGCCATACATTCGCTCCTCTGTACATTTTTTGCAATAAAACTTGACAGCATTTCAACAGTACATTAAATACTGACAGAGGAAAAAAAAAACAGTTCAATCTATTTCAAGAGCTAGACAAATTATATTTTGCTGGGTTTCTGGTAAAGAAAAAAAAACTGATTTTTTTTCTTATAACACATTTCAAGCATTGTGCTTTTTTTTAGAAATATGGTAAAATGAGAAGGTCACACCTTTGGAAGTACAACGAACGTGTTGAAATTAATAACCATTCATTCTACAGCAGTATTTTTTACAGGAAAGCATGCATATATTTAAAGGACACGTGTACAAGATCTCTTACTAGGAGCAGACATAGATTGCCAATCTGTCACCTCTTGTGTCTCGCATATAGAATTGCATGGTCTGCCCAAATCCACTAAATGCATACTTTAAAGGACAAAGGTACCTTGGTAGTCCAATTTACAATAAAGTATACATTAGGTGTAGTAACAACTAAACACAGCAATTAGGATAAAACATAGCAAGAATTTACAGGATGTACACAGCCAATTAACCTAACTGCATGTTTTTAGAATGTGGGAGGAAATCAAAGTACCTGGACGAAATTCATGCAAACCAAGAAGCTCCTTGCAGATACTGGCCGAGCCAGGATTCAAACCTAGGACCCAATGCTGCAAAGATTAGCGTGCTAACCATGGGGTCAATCATTCTTAGTAATAAAAAGAGAGAGATTTTGCAGTACAGGGCATCACAGCTGGTTCAGTGCTTTGCAACGCTAGGCCGGAGGTTGGAATCACAGCCAGGACGCTATCTGCAAGGAGTTGTATGTTCAGGGGGTGGGTTTCCATTGGGTACTCCAGTTTCCTCCAACTTCTCAAAAAAAAAAACATGCAGTTAGGTTAATTGGCTTTCCCTCAAAAATTGTCCTTGGACTATGTTAATGACATATGACTATGGTAAGGTCATTAGATTGTGAGCCCCTTTGAGGGACAGCTAGTGACATGACTAGGACTTCGTAAAGTGTTGCGTAATATTTCGGAGCTATATAAATTCTGTGCAATAATGATAATATTAATTCCAGTGCCAGTTGCCATTTGATTGTTTTATTTAGTACAAAGGTACTCTTTTCATTCACAATTAACACAATAAAACACCTAAAAAACAGATAAAAACATTACTGTATAGGAACTGTTCTTGCAGGTCACTGGCTGGCTCCTTCTGTCCATTTACACCAAGCACTCCCTGATGCTTAGGGTACATGATTTGTATAAGCCTGCGTTATATTGATACTGCAGACCTTGGTTGCCACCAACAAACCCACACCACAAAGCTCAATGCAGGCAAATACAAAAACCTGTGTTTTTGTAGCTATATATTTCATTGATGCACCAGTGGTAAGCAAATCAGTGCTAAGCCCAGATAATCAAAGATATTATTGATTATGACAAAAGAAGTCAAGAATGCTTTATTTTTATCTTTAGATAAGGGAAGTATGCTCCCTTAAAGGTGTTTTTTACTTCTTGAATTATAGTTGAAGTATAGAATATAGAAGTGAGAAGTATAGAAGTACAGTATAGAAGTGAGAATTTACTTTGGCCCCAGAAGCTGCACAAACTTATCCTCCTTTTTCTCCCCTGCTAAGTTGTTCGTCCACCAAGAGAAAGACAGGCAACCTGGAGTAAGTTGACTTTACTTGGAGCTTACAGTAAGGTACGAGACTGGGACATTGAACCAGCAAATGAATTACATGGATATTGAAAGCAAAATCTATGTCACTTGTTCCAAACAGGTAAACAACATCATTTTATTTTCATTATTATTTAATATTAGGCAGCAGCATTGTCTTGTGATAGGGAGGGAGGAAGTCACCTGCTCCCCATACCAAGATGAAGCATATGTGCAACAAATGTACATTTGTGTGGTATAGCATTTGTTTGGCAATAAAATAAACCTGTTGCTTTGCTTTGCAGGGGTGAAATACAGGTGTGCCTGAAATCATTTGTATAACCCCTTAATCTGAGTGATCCTTGCTTTGGATTTCCTAACCTAAAAGTCCACGATTTATTATTTTTTTTCTCCAGAGTTGTCACTCTCTATAAACCTCATTGATCTTGTTGGGAATTACTAGAACTTAGTGAAGCTACCATATTGATAGAACTGAAAGCTTTATAATGTCAGGAATTGATCTTTGCCATGCACACTACATTGCAGTTACATTTTGCAGGCACAAATCAAATATTATATAATTTTATTTTAATATGATTTAATTATCATTTGTGTGTTTAAGGATACATAACCCTAATAAACAAGTGTACACATTTACTTTCTGAACTGTCATATCTAGAGATTTTTTTTCATTTTAGCTTAATTTTACGTGAATGAGCAGGTGGTATAAACCCAGCCAATCAATATTATCATTTGATCTGACAGTAAGCCTTCAGTTAAAATTAAGCCCTCAAATACATTGCTAAAATGTTTACATGGGTCTATGCTGGATGAGGCAGGAAAATGTACAGTAAAAGACAGCTTTGAAAATGCTGAGTGGTACTTTGACTAAGCAGTTGAAAATGAGAAAGCCTTACTGATTACACGGAAGAGTAGACTCACTAAAGATAATGAATTCATACAAGTCAGGACTTTTTTTCTCTTTGATAGGCATAGGTTGATCCAAGTAGAAAATTACTTTTTTGACTGCACAACTGCAGCAGGAGTAAATCGATTAATTTATTCGACAAAGGGCGCTTTATGGTTCTTTAAGCAAAATAAAGGAAACAAAGGCAACAATAGCTTTTTTCTCTAAAAATGCAACAAAAGGAGTGGTATAGGTGTATAGAATTTTAAAACCTACAAACCTGAACATAAAATGGATCACACAGGCAAGATAATAATAGTTGAGACATGAGAAAAGTCAAGTAAGGTGTTATTAGTTTCCCACCTATGCAATTTTTCATTTTCCTTCTCTATTATCAACCTTTACATCACTTTCAGCCAGTCATACAAGTAACAATTTTGTGTCTATTCTAACCATATTTGGTCCACCAGGAATCATGAATATGATTAAAAGCGATTGCCAGAAATGGAGAAATCTACCCCACCAGGGGTTAGATCAACCACCAAAATTTGGTGAGGCTTATTAAATTTTATTAAATGAAAAGTTAAAGGAAAAATAGGATAAAATCGATTGGAAACTGAATGCTAAAAAGGCTTGAAGAACGATAGATTTTTTTAATGTTTTGATGTAAATTTGCCACATGCATAGCCAGCTTTAATTCTTGTTTGTAAAGATAAGCGAGCAAGTCTACACAGATGGAGATGCAACCAACCAAAGCCCAATAAAAGCTTATGTGTTCAACTAGTACATCTAGTAACTGGTACAAATGCTTATGTATTGAACATTGTTTTTTTTATATGAATATAAATAAGTTTGCCTACCTACTGATATACCAGCTTGCAACAGGCAGCGTTTACCATAACAAGAAGACAATGAACATTTCCAGTCCTATGTCCAAAGGGTTTGAGATCTGGGATATGTTTATTTACCTAGTGGTTGAACTTGATGGACTTGTTTTTTTCAACCTAACTATGTAACTATATTGTGTCCACTCCATTGTCCAATGTTTTAAAGGGATGGGGCCACTACAAAACTACCAGGGTAGTGCACATAGCTAAAAATGGTTATTAAAGATTTATGGGGTTGTCTCATGTATTGTTAGCCAAGTCTGCCAAAGGATCACATTGAGAAACGTGAATAAGATAACAAAAACCCAGATAATAGATCCTCATATTTCTCCTACAGCCAATCCTTAACTCTAACTAAAATAATTTAGATATAAAACAATTGTAAGGGTTACAATTAAATACAATTAGATCTGTTGAAAAAACAGACCAGACTTTTCTCTCTCTCTAGTTAGCTCAATACTAATTCCTTTCCATCCATTAAAAGTTTAAACAAAAGGGTGAATGAGTAACGGCATAATAAACATCTTTGCCAAACACATTTACACTAGCAGTATGGGACAAGTTTATCTTCCTTCCATTAGTCACAACAGTTTGAGTCTGTATTCTTTGTAGCACAGCATTACAGTGCCATATCTTCATTAGTATGCCAATTAGCAAACAAATCCTCTGGTATTAAGGTGGCTTATCCATAAACCCAGATTATGCGGTACATAAACTTACAACCTACTCATTCACCCATGGTACCAACGGAAACTTTATTTTCCTCAGGTCCCAAAGTTGTTATTTTTTCTAGAAACTATGTTAACTTAAATACATATGACACATGGACAGGCCAATACAAGGTATCACACTTTATCACAGACAGTGAAGATTCTAGCTAACTTTCTGGAGTATGGGAGATAAGGATTTTTTTTTTTATTATTATGTTACTTATCTGACTGCAGACTAGTCATTACAGATGATAGTAATGTGAAATGAGTCCCAGACTTGGTCGCAGCCTGCTGTGATAGAAATTGATGTTAGTATCTCTGTCACAGCAGAATGCACAAGATTCCCTTCAATTTCTGCTAGGTTTATTGAATGCATTTTGCATTGCTAACAAAAATGGCCTGATTTTGTCAAATGTGTTAAACCATTTTCTGGAAATAAATATAAACACTCATGCATTATCCAGTTTAAATCTGCCTCCAGCAGCTTTTGATATTGCAATATTGTGGTTTATAAACATTAAAATAAAGTATCAGTAATATGCTCTTATAATACAAAACTGCTAATAGTAAATTGGCAGAAATAGTGTATTCTGTGAGTAGAAGTTGACAAGTATGGCAGGATTTAGATGTATATTTTAGTAAAGTAGGGGATTACAGATAAATTAACTGTGTCATGTGAATGCAATTTTTTTGCCTTGACCAGGGTAGTTCGGACTTGTTAGTCCTCTCACCTTACCAATTAATCCACATGAATACCTCCCAAACTCCCCCCAAGCTTCTAACCAACCCAACACACGAAAAAGCACACAGATACCAGGTTGTACCTAAATTGGCTGGCAAGCAGCCGTTTATTTTAACAAACAAATAACTAACTATAAAATATAAATAAGTAAACAATAAACACCAGAACAAATAAATCCCATTTAACCTTACAAGCGTATTGACCATCAACCAAAATTACCCCCATTTCAATTAATATTGCAACAACCCTGTTTTAAACCTCAACAACCAGGGTGCAGGTCTCAGAAGGCATAATCCGTAATCCTCCAAACTCTAAATAAACACCACCTTGGCCCCTAGCCGCCCAGCACTGCCTCAGGGGCCATACTATCATACAACCATTAAAGAGGACCCAACCCCTGAGAATCCCCCTCACTATAAAACACCATTTTCCATGCCCAGGATCTTTGCCTTCCAAGACCCCAACCGCCATACGTCAAACAGACCAAACGACTTACCAAAAACCACTTCCTTCCTAAAGGAGGGCCTCCCATTTCGACTTCCCCCTTTTAAACCCCCCTCTTCCTAAACTTTCCAGCTAACACTGCCCCTCCCTCCACCACTTAACTTTTTACTACCCTGTTCTGGGGACTCACACCCTGTCATGCAGGCCCTGCACCTGCCCTGCACCTTATACAGCTTTCGTGGTCTACACGGTTGTTAAAACAGTTGATTTTAATGTCTTGTTGATGAATATTCAACTACTTCTTGACAGTCTCCATACTTCACACTCGATCACATTGTAATAAAATAATCAGTTAATGAGGAGATTGACAATAATTCATTCTCATGAAATTTAATTTACCAAGGTAGTTTACCCCCAAGGGGTAAATTACACAACAGGGACCTATTTATTACCTTTTTGATCTATGGAACCAATATAGGTAGTTTTGCCTCATATGACCCAAGATCTAAAGAATATAATGTTCCAAAGTAAAGAAGACAACAGAACTGATAATAAATGTGGAAATAGAAATTAGCAAACGTAGAAACTTTTTTTGTATCCTAGCCATCCCGTAATTCTAGCTGAAGGTGGAGGTTTAAGAATAATTAAAAATAAAAGATAGATAGGGATTTGTACATCACACAGAAAATAGTCAGAATCGAATTTTCACAAATCAATGGGGTTCATTAGGGGGGATAACTGGTGCTGGCATGGGTGGGAACGCTGTGCCCTCACTTTTTTCAGGAGTTTTTTTACAAAGAATTCTTTGGTGGTCCACAACTCTGGCGGGTCCGCCTCCCCCCCTGCAGGGTCAGAAGAAGGACCCCGTTGGGGGCGCACCGGCCAGAGCCACAGGCTATGTCTCCCATATTTATTCACAGGCTCAGGGAGGTTGGCGGGTTGTCTCCCTGAATACAAGCCACCCACTCTCCCATCCAGACCTCAGGTCTGCGCTGGGAGAGTGGGGGGGTTCTGGCATCATGACGTCACATCATGACGAAGTTTCTTCCCCTATGAGTGACACAGGCAGGGGTGTAAAGGGACAGGCACGTACCGTGCCCCCTCTTTTTTTTTACGACTACTCCCCTGATCTCAAAGAAGGAATAATTAGAGCAAAAGCTGCTTGTGTTTTCATCAAGGTGTAGAAATGGGAGTGGAGAGTGCATGGAAGCAGTACCAATTTAAGTGGGTTTTGGGTTAAATACCTTACAAAGCATGGAGGTTTGAAAACTATGTACAGGTGATCACTGCAGACTGTATTGTGTTGTGGGAAGAGGGGCTGTGATGCAAGTGTGGTGAGTAGAATTTGTGTCTCAGTGGAATCTGTGACAATTGGTCAGGGCTGAACAGTTGTTAAATGTAAAAATTTGTCTCAAAAAAAATGTCTCACATGCGGCTTATTTTTCAAATAAAACATCTTATCGTAATATAATGATTATACATGGAATGTTCATAAAAAAATAGAAATCATATGTCCTCCAGCCATAATATGTGAGTAATAGTTATCCATGTGAACTAGGTATGAAGACCAAGTTTGTTGCTACCTGTGTTCGAGGTGTGCTCCACTCATAATGTTGACATCAACTCCGGTTCTATGTCCAGAAGGTAAGTGCACTTGCAGGGGAAAAAAGGATTTTGGGACACAAATATTACAACTTCCTACTTGTAATGGGTTACAAAGCCAATGGCTTGGTTCTGAGCTTGGGTTTAAAATTTCCCTGACCATACTTTAATCCTTTAGTGCCCAACATAAGCTCATGTGGGTATGAAGCTTGCCAACACCAACGGCTTGGCCATCCTACTACAGACCTCTAATCAGATCTGAAGCACAGGAGAATCCAAGCTGAGTGACAGTGACATCAGGCTTTAGTGTTTGAACTGGCAAAGTCTAGTACTGGTCAGCTACGGGGCTTCTTCTGCTATGGGCCACTCCGCTTGAGTAGGAGTTGTAAATACAATGTGGAACAATGCTTTGCACTGTTTACATTTTAGGCCAAGTAATGTTACAAAATATTAGTATGGCTACTCCAATTCTAAATCCAGCAGCTCTGTTCAGTCTCTCTCCGTAAAAGTAAAGCACTGATATAGTAATCTATTAATGACCAATTTGTTCCTAAAAATGTGCATTTCTGGATCAGATCTCCACTAATAAGATCAGGCCTTCACTTTAAAAAATGAATAATATGTGATAAATTAATTGAAAAATTATCCCCATGTTGCATGTTCTGAAGGACATTAGAATATACTGAGTAAGTGAATGCAATGTAATTTAAAATGTTAATGATAGCAAACCTAGGAACAGACTGCTGATGTGCTACATGGTAATTTCTGTCCTTACAAACCCAACCTAAACCTAAAGCACATTTATTGAGGTAGTTAAGGGCGCCAATTCATTTTGAATGGAGTGGCAATGACTACAAAACACACCAATATGAAAGATATGACTTTTTAAAACAGCACACTGTAGTGCTGCTATTATTTTGGATTGATATGCCTCCTAAAATGAATAACTCTGCAGCACATGCACAGTAGTACACATTACTATGAGTTTGGTAAACATACATTTTTTAACACATTATTTTGACACAAATCTTGCAGCCCTATGTTGCACCTCAAGATTGTTTATGAATATGTAAATGTATATAGAGGTATATATATGTATAAATATATAGATGTATTCATAGATGTATGACTAGGTATGTGTGGGTCCTAATAATTAGACTGTATCTAATTAGCATGAAACAATACAGTACAGAAATGTTGTGTTTTAACATGAAACCTGTGTTATCTTGATCTGGCCATAGGGGCTTCCTAGGGGGTCTCCAAGTGTAGGACTTCACAGAGTAACACACAGGTGATACAACAGCTGCCAGGAGACAAGACCTATTTTCCCAGAACAAACAGACCACCAATATGGCCTTCAAAGGGCAATAAGTCCATTCAATTGAGGAAACAGGAGATGGAGGTGTAAGTGAACGGATGGACTGGGGTGATGACCCAGCTGGACATTTATAGACCCCGAAACATAGATTCCAGCTGGAGATTTTATTATCAAATTTAGTTGGGAGGTTCATCAAATGACAGTAACCAATCCCAATCTAGTGGGGTGGGTGCCAACTGATGGTCGTCATGCCAAACACACCTACTAACCAATCAAGGAGTCCCAATGTTACCTAACAGGACTTAACTATATAAAAAGGGGAGCTGGAATATAACGGAAAAAGGGGAATGATGGGAGCTCTTAGGGAATCAGGCTCATGGAGTACCCATCAACATCCATACAGGTAGCTATTACACCTTCTTGAATTGCATTCTATGTTATTTGATGTATTGTGTATTACTTATTTACTAGATTATTGTAGGGGTTACTACTAACAACTTGATGTTCATGTAATATATATATGTGACATTGATTCAAGTTCCTATGTGGTTAAATATCTGATAATATTGCTGTGTACTTTGTTTCACCTTGTTTTCTTAATTAAACTGTTTGAATGACTAGCTATTATTTGTGCATGAACCTTCTTTAATTGAATATCTACATGCATTGATAGGAATATAATTTCCCTATTTATGCAGATAAATAGATAAAATATTCCTAAATAACACCTATGGGGGCTTTAGGTAATTGGGTTTAAAAAAGCATTTGTCTTTGAAATCCTTAATCATTATTCAGTTATAAATGACTAATAAAGGACTCATATACTTTTCATCTTCCTCTACACAGAGTTTGGTAGGCTTAGCAACTTAGAAACTTATACATATTCTTTTTTTGGCAAAATGGTTAATTAAAACAGAACCTGGACTCTTCTCCTTCAGGTACAGTATAACCATCACATTACAACTGTAGATAAAAAAAACTTCACTTTCTGTGGGGAAAGTTAAAAAAATAAATCATTACCAGCCAGCTTCCACTTAACCAAACACCCTAGGCAAGGGTGAAGTCACAAACATTTTGGGATCCCGAGAACTCTTGTTCAGAAGATGCTCCTCCACTATGCAGTTAGTGTCTCTTTAAAAGATTTAGGGGCTTCATTTATCCCAGGATTTTGTAGGAAGGTTTGTGGTGACACCATTGCCTAGGTCAGCGGTTGCCAACCAGTGGTGCGTGGCTCTGGGCGGTGCGTCCCCCCGCGTGGTCAGGAGAAGGACCATGCAGGCAGCTATGGGTGCGGGTATTTTCTGTATGCCACCAGCTTAGCCATAATAGCTTGACAAGAAATTAAAGTTTAGTAGCTGTTTCATCTTGAATGATACTTTAAATGTCTCACTGATTAATTTAATTTACTGTTTGAATGTGGATGTGTTGACCTAGATAAAACACATTTGTGATCAAAGCCTAATTAATTTGGTAGCAATGATGAAGATACTTAGTACAAAAGATCACTGTGGTCGAGATCCAGATTCATAAAAGAATTCTCTTATTCATCATGTAATGAGGACAAACAGATTATCTAATATATCATGCATTTAACAGAAACAGTTAAAACTAAACAGAAAGCACAGTTCTAATCTATATTTTAACCCAATAATCAGATAAAATGTATTAACTTAGTTTGATTATAAGGGAACTGTATTTACATAAAATAAAAGACAACATATTGTACAAAGGAAAAAATGCAGATATAGTATGAGGCATATTAGGAAAACCAAACGTATACTGTATTGCTATGCACAAATTAATATGACCATTCCTAGGCTGGTTATTGGTAATAAAGAGACTAACGAAATATAACAAGCAATAATAAACTATGACAAGTTGTACAAATGTGCACTAAGGACCAATCATTACTGTTTGATGAAAAATATATAAAATTTAAATAACCATTCCATATGTTTAACAAAACCTGAATAGGAATTTTACTGCAAATATCATAGTTGAATGTCAAAAAAGAAAGGCATCTAGATTCAGCTGTGCAGTGATCAAGATGGGAAAAGGAAGATCAGAATCAATAAGTATTGCATTGATTACAGCTGTTATATTACCTTTCCAAAAAAACATTTTATTTTATTTATTTAGCCTGTCTAAACTTTACATTTACCATTGAACATTTAATTTTATTCCAGTTCAGGGAATGAGTTCTTTTCCAAAGGTACACACAGTTTAATCACCTTTCTTTCTTTTAATCACCTTTGGGGACCTCAATTAATCTACCTTTTACTTTGGCTTTATGACGAATATAGAAACAATATTGCAACGTTTTCAAGAAGCAGTAAAAAGAAATAACTTTTAAAATGAAACAGATCTCATTTAACAAATGGGCCTGCAGAAAGGTAAGTATATATACACTAAACAAGTGCTCCTCATTGCAAAGGAGAATTGTACTTAGCAATGATCTTGATCACTACCCTAGGCTTCATAACAGCCATATAGATTGCTTTGGCTTTAGGTATGGCTCCGATTCACAGAACCCTAAACTCACAGTTGATCCAGAGGATGGAAAACCCCCTTATAAAGCATGGCCTAATTTGCTACAAAAAGAAAAAAAATATTTCTTGATCCTCTATGGCAACTGGACATAGAATCTTTGGTTATAAATAATAGTAGCCAAATATTTTATGTGCATTAACAAAACATTTAGGTAGAAAGAACAAGCATATGTGGAACTCTATTCCAGATGGAATGATGAAAAAGGATAAGGGATTTTTAAGTTAATAAACTACAACAACAAGCTTTACAAATGGACATTATTGACTGACCATTATTGCTTGCTGAAAATGTATAAACTAAATAACTTTTCCATGTGTTTTACAAAAACAGAAAACAATTATTGCACATACTGTAGTTGAATGTCAAATAAAAGGCATACAGAATCAGCAGTGATTAAAATGGGGCAAAGAAGCTCAGAATAATTAGGACTTCAATTTATGACAACCCTTTTATTACCCTTCAAAATAACAAAATTATATTCTGTTTACAAAATTTCTATTCACAAAACATCTACAGAGGTGAAAAGAACCAAGGCCTGTGGAGGTCTATTCTACATTTTCACAGCCCTTACACAAAATGTTTCCCCAGTGTTTAACCTGGTCATGTTTGAAATTCCCATGCATTCCAATGGACCAGTCTACACCCGAGCGTTTGTAGAAGACACCTCTTTAATAGTTAAAGAGAACTCTGCTTGCTGTATTTTTAAAATGTTTAAATGCTTGTACGAACAAAAACACTTCTATTGAAATCAATGGGAGCGTTCACAAGCATTTAAAAATGTTTCCATTGAAAACAAATGAAGTTTACAGGCATTTAGAAACGTTTAAACATCTGCTTTAAAAGCCTAGAAACTCTTACAAACCCCCATAAAATCATTCTGAGCTTTTATAAGTGCTTTCAAGCTTGCTTTAAAACCCCTTTAAACGCTTGTATAAACTCCCATAAATGCATTCAAAAGTGGTAAGATGGAATGATGAAACATGATAAGGGATTTTTTGTAGGTGCAGAGAGAGGTGCTGCATAAAGATGCAATACCAATTCCAATATTAGTGATATTTTATGTATTTTTTATTCAAAAATTGCGATAACATACCTAAGATTGATGAGATTCTTTATTTCTACTTTTTATCAATTTTAAAATGAGCTTCTTGCTTTAAAGAAATTAAGTTGGTAATTTGCAATGCAGTTGCCATTCCCTGCTTGAATGCCACAGATGCATCTGGTCAGTTCCAGAAGTTTCTGGTAATAAAGCAGCAAGCCTATCCCTTCTCCTACATAAACCTATTGACTAGAGAATTAGCTAATCTTATTGATGGACCAAAAACAATGTGAAGGGGGTGGAGGAAAAAAGATGTCAAAAGAGGTCAAACATTATCCATAAGTGCTGGAGCTTGGTCAATTCAGAATAGCTTTTTTATTTCGGCACTGCTTGGACAATGTTAGCTGCTTCAGGCATGTGCAGGTGTTTCTAGGTGTCTACAGGGTATATCTGATAGCGACTATATTTTTAAAGTAGCACAGTATCTTGTGACTTTTTTATAAGCTAGTCAGTAAACTATTGAACCCTTCTTTTCTCATAAATTGGCATTGCATCTCACAAAACTTCATGACCTTATCAACAATAGCTTAAAAAGCTAATTTTCCTACAGTCATCAACATAAAAAAAAGCAGTTATCACCACCTGGTAGTGGTATTTCAATACATTTGTAAATTGATTTTTTTGAAGTACAAGATATCTATGTGCAGTAATGCTTTTAGTGACAGTAAATAGCACACGGTAATGAAAAAAGGAAAAACAAAACATTGATAATGGTTTTGTACAAACCATTCTTATAAATCAGAAACCACATTCATAATAAGATGCTGAAACAAGGTCACAGATTTTGAGTTTTGTTAAATTATTATTATTTTAAAATAGTGAAAATGTAGAGTTGGTGTTAAAGTGAAAATAAAATTGGGGTTGTGTTGGGACTTGAAAAAAAAAAGTTGATGGATATCAGTACAAACCTTCCACACCTACCAGTAATATACTGACAGATGCTTTGAAGTATTTGGGGTGGCAAAATTTGAAATTACAAAACAAAGAAAAATGTTGGTTTCTCCTTTTGGTAAGGTGCAGAATTATAATCTGCCTTCATTTTGGAAATAGCTAGAGTTTAGTGTAACATACCCGGGAAGGTAAGAGGGAAGTTCACTGGGATGTCTGCACTATTGCTAGGTTTGATTGAAGTTTGCTAGTTGCAAAATTCTGCTAGTTTTTACCTATAAATAAAGCGGACCTAAACTCAACATTTTCACTTTATATAAAAGGGTAGATAATCCTTATATGTAAAGGGAAATGTTATTTATTTTTTTAAGTGCAACACCCTTTTTTTTAAGGGCACTGTCCCTTTCAGCTCAAGACTAAATGAAAACGCAGAACATCCTGGGGCACCTACGTCACGCATCCCAGGAGGCTTTGGGTGCTCTTTTTGCACATGGGCGATCTCGGGCATGTGAAGAAGGGGAATTTTTCCCACTAAGTGGAAAGAGATGGTGATCTCTTGTATGGGCATTGAGATCAGCTCTCTTTTTTTTCGCCTTCACAGTGGGCCTCCCGTTCTGGATCGAGATCTGGTCTATCTGGAGACGTAGCAAGAAAAAGAGGGAAAAGAAGATTGAAGATGGCGGCACCCAGCGCTTCCTCCATGCCGGGACAAGGAGGAATTCTAAGGCAACACAGGATCGGATCGGTGGAAGGTCCAGCGCCATCAAGGGACTTGCTGGATTAAAGATAAGTGTAATTTTATTATTTTTAGTTTAGTTCTGCTTTAAGGTAACTACAATTCTGGAACCTATGAATTTCTACTAACTAGGAATACTTGCTTTAGCTGTCAATGAGTAAATTGTTCATAAATGTCCTATGCTTATTTTTGGCTGTATGCTAACCACCAGCACCACCACCAGGCTCCTTGGTTCATAGGAAATTTCAGATACCAGCTCTGTTTCATTAAAAGCCACCAGCACTTGAATTGATGTGCCCTGTCAATCATTTGTGTCTGTGACTCCTTGAATCTTCTTTAATCCACTCTTAACATCATATTTTGATGTCTAAAAGTCCTCTGAAGAAGCCAATATAGGCGAAACGTGTCAGAACACGAAATCCATTTTTCACCCCCCATGCGCTTATTTCTGCTTTAATAGGAGTCAATGTCTAGCTCTCCACATCCCCCACTGCATATTGCTCAGGGGATTGTAGGAACATGAAGTATATGTACTAAATGTGTGATGTAACACTGTATAAGTTTTGTCTACTTTTTAAATACACTGCTGCATTTAAAATACCCTACGTTCTCCTATTCTTTATTCATTTGCTATTGCACATCCATAGGAGTATACAGAACCTTAAACGTTAGAGGAGGTAAATTGGTATATCCTACACTAGATTCATCTATGCTTAATTTTAATAAACATTTTCTGGCTGACTGTCTTTGTAGTGTTAATAAAGTGATGACCCCTTCGTTTGCACAGAGAGAGATGACTTACCCTAAGCCCCTAATTACCTTGACCATTATTGTAACCATAACAGGTACATTCATGTTAATACATGATATATATTATTCACATACCTACTTCTCCTGCACCAAATAATTCGTGCTAAAGACCAACTGATCTGTACTAATAAATACTGGCACCTGGGTGCTGTCAGTAGAAACCTCAATCTTGACATTTTATATACAGGTTTAGTAAGTATGGCTTTTCTAAGTAACCTGGAATTAGTTATGAATTAGAAAACAGAATGTGGACATTATATAAAAAAAAAAATCAGCAAAAAAAGTTAAAAATATCTTGACTTACATACTTTCTTCCTGTGCATGAACTGTACCTGTATGCTACTGGCCTGGACAGCTGACTGAAGAGCCATGACCTGAAACTGTAACCCACTGTGGTCTGTAACCCTGTGAAGAGGTTTGTAGTGAAGACCATGCACGTCTCAAACTCTGCACTTCAGGATAAACTCAAGCCTGTATTGTCGATACCCCACCTGGCTCCTGGAATTTGGTTCAGGTCAGAAAATCATCTGCCTGCAACCCATTCGTGTTTTGTGTCCCAATTCTTTACTAGTTTTAGTATTAATCATTTTGGCAAATGCATAAAAGGAAAATTTTGCAGCAAGAGTTGACATATTTGTTTCAATGAAAGAAGACTATTGAAAATAAAGGCTATAAGTGAAACATATAACCTAATGACTGCTTTTGCTGATTAACTAAAAGACCACTATAGCAAAAAATGTTAAGTTCTGATAAATGTATGTGGTTACTATAAAGATAGCATTCACTGTATAAATTAATTTATTTTCATGTCAAATGTCTTAATTCATATTTTACCTCATGTACATGAATACCAAACTGTACAGCAAAAGTGACAGCTACAAGAGTTAAGAAGAAGCAAGTGAGCACTCCTAGGAGTGCTTACAATAGTATACTATTATGTTGTTTACGCCTCAAAAGCAAAAGAAAACCTAAAAGCTAAAACATATTACTTTTTGTAAATATACCGGAATGCTTTCACTGAAGAATAAACCATCACTGCTAACATTCAAAACAATAATCAACAAAAATGCAGATAAAATAAATATTGAGAAAAATGTCCATGGTGTTTTTTTTTTTTTTTTTTAAAACATTTGTTTAAAAGGGGAAAAAATTAAAACCTAATGGGCTTAATCTGTATGTTCCCAAGAGTGCAGAGAAGGAGAAGTAAAGTAATAAAAGGAATGGAGGAGCTCAGCTATGAGGAGAGATTAGCCAAACTAAATCTATTCTCCCTTAAGAAGAGACGTTTAAGGGGGATATGATCACCCTGTATAAATATATAAAAAACGGTCCATATAAAGAACTTCCTTCCCAATTATTCACTTTGAGATCATTACAAAGAACAAGAGGGCACTCTTTGGCCCTGATTTATTAAAGCTCTCCAAGGCTGGAGAGAATACACTTTCACCAGTGAAGCTGGGTGATCCAACATACCTGGGATGGATCTGATCCAGGATTCAAAGCATTTGCTAATAAATAGTAAATGACATTGAATGAATCCATTCCAAGTTTGCTAGATTACCCAGCTTCACTGATGAAAGTGTATTCTCTCCAGCCTTGGAAATCTTTAATAAATCAGGCCCTTTGTATCTGAAGGAAAAGAAGTTTAGGCTCCAGATATGGAAGGGATTCTTCACTGTAAGGTCTGTGAAAATGTTGAATCGGCTTCCTCAGGGAGTAGTTTCAGCAACTACTAAAGATTACTTTAGAAAAAGCTGGATGCTTTTCTAGAAGCACAGAAAATAAGTGGGTATTAGGGATTTAAAGTAGATATAACAGAGACTTTTGATCCAGGGGACATCCAATTGTCTCATGGAATTAGGAAGTATTTTTTTTACATGTTGGAACAAATTGTATCAGGGTTTTTTTGCCTTTCTCTGCATCAACTATCTTGGTTTTTATCTGGGATATGTTATTTTCCCTATTGGTTAAAATTGATTGACTTATGTCTTTTATCAACCTGACTAACTATGTAATTATGTATGTAAGTTGGGTATGATGGGTCTCTTGCTCCTAAATAGATGGTGCTGTGTCCTCATGTAAATTGTGTAACAAACTTATGTCTTCTTGTCTTCGATGGCAAGAGATTGTTACACATTTTACATGAACACAGCCCCATCTACTGGTATGACCTCAATATAAACTGAGATTCTTTTTCTAATGGCATTTCAGAAGACAAAAAAATTGTTTTAATTTGTATATTTATGGTACACATCTATCTAAGACTACCCAATTTTGTTACCATAAAGGAAGTAAAAAATGATGACTACATTGGCAGGATTTTCAGTTAGACAAATGTTTGCTGTTGGAGTTTTTTTTTTTGCATTACATTACTAAAAATGACCTAATAGCCATTCAGCATGCTTGGTTTGGGTTTACTTAAGTGCAAATACATCTTCAAACTAAAAAAAATTAAAAAGCGTAGGAAAAAGCAGAGTGCAGTACACAGCACGGTTCCTAGAATAGCCAAATGCCGCCATCATGTAAATTACAGAGGGAGCAAACAGTTAAGTGCAGCAATCAGTCTAACACTTCTGCAGAGAGTTCAGAATTTTGAGCATCCCTGTAAATAAGTGCATCTAATGAGCTAGATGGCTTTCATGGACACTTTGTCTTATTCACTACACTGATTAATACAAATGTTTTAGGCATTTGAGTAAAATAAATGTGCTCTCATTATTGAAAACAACTCTGACCCTTAAATACTGGGAATGCCAATTGATTTTAGGGGATCTGATTGACAGAAGCAAATGGTAACAAAAGGAAATTAGCAAGCTTTCAGTGGGCTGTACTAGAAAATAAAATGTAAAACATGAGCTTATTATGTAAGAATACACAGACGGACACCACGTAAATATCATGAGGCATCAAACAATTAAAGAGTGAAACAATATCATGAAAGATAGTAGGAAAATGAATTGCTTCAACCTTTTTCTTTATTGTAATTGGTGAAAAGCATAAAAAACAAACTTGAGTCCGCAGGTTTATGTACAGAACAATGTTGGAGATATTTAGGGTGAAATTTAAAGTATTATTAAGGTTTATTTGTTAAAGAGGTAGATCATTGTACAAAGGTAATGTTTACTTAGCTTAGTGAATAAGGTGAAACTGTTTTAAATTTGGATACCTAATTACATCCAATTAGCAGTAGATGACTTCAATAAAAACAACATAATGATGACAAATGAACAACTACTTTTACTCTAATGTTTCTTGAATGAATCAATCCTATTATATCTTACAAATGTGTATTTTACATGAGTATAAGCCCTGTGTGTTTTGAATGTGGCTTGTTGTAGGCTCGCTGTATTTAAACTCTACTTATAAAGCAGAAAACCTGACATTCAACAAAAATTCTCTGGTGGAAAATCTTTCAGGTCCATGTGTTTTCAAAGATAGTGATCGATTCTCTGCCAGAGTATCTCTGCCTTATAAATAGACCCTGTGCACCATGCATTTTGCTAAAATCCAAATTTCGGATGCACCAAGCAGGACTTTGAGCATTAAACACTGTTCAAATCTGTAGCATGCCCAATGTGTGCAAATTTGACAATACTAGATTTTTCTGAGATCAGTATATGAGATGCAGATATAATTACCGTATTTTTCGGACCATAAGACAAACTTTTTTCCCCCCAGAAGTGGGGGGAAAAAGTCACTGCGTCTTATGGTCCAAATGTATCAAAATGTATCCTTCCCAGCTGCTGTCCCGTCCCCCCTGTATAGCCCCCCCTCTGCCTTTTCTCCTGTCTCCTGTTCAGCGCGGCCGGAGTGACTGTGTCTCCTGTATCTTGCTCCCGGCGTCCTCCCACTCTCAGCATGATTGGCTGACAAAGTCATGCTGGGAGCATTCTCCCAACATGACTTTGTCAGCCAATCATGCTGAGAGTGTTCCCTGAATCACTCACAGCACACATAGTAAAATCACATATACGGTACACAACACAAACACAATGTAAACAAATGTTATATTGCAATCCGATTGTCATACATTGTATGACAATCGGATTACAACTGAAAGGAAATACTCACCCAGTGTCCGCAGCTCCGCTTGCTGGTATCTGTAGTGAGATGTATAGCACAATGCAGAAATCCTACATTGTACTGTGCATCTCTCCGGAGATACGAGCAGCTTCCAGCCTGTGCCTGTGTCTCTGTGTGAGGCAGGGAAATCCCCCCCTCACATCACTCGGAGGATGAGTCCTCTTCCAGTGATGTGAGGAAAATTTAAAGGCATATTACAATGTAATCTGCTTCTAAATGGTTTTTACAGTACAAAAACACCACACAACATAAAAATAAAAGTACCGCACATTTTTAATTTTATTTTTAGATTACATTGTTGTCTATTATTTCATTATTGTTTTAAATTATTATTTATATTTATGTATTATATTATAATTTATGATTTTAATATAATAAATAAATATAATTATCATACCCGGGAGTTAATCCTAAGAATTACAAACCCACAATACAAACAAAAATTTCTATGCAAAAAAAAAAATAGGATAGGATTTTATTAAAAGTACATTTTTTTTTTTACATGATTGTGTGTTTCAAACATTTTTTATATTCATGATATCTACTAGATCCTTGTTCGGACATATTTCTGTAACTTACAGGTCTAAAATGTAAAAAAAAAAAATTTCATGAAAAACAGTGTAATGCTTTTGGTACAGAAATCCAGACCTCAGTGTAACGCCCAGGAGGTTAATGTCTTTTGTTATAAAAGCAGAATTAAAGGGGCATTAACCCCTGTTTGTTTACCTGTCGTTTATAGGTAGGTAAGCAGAGAGGGGGTTTGGGCAATGAAAGCGCCCTAATACTTACAGATTCCATGATCCAAAGGGGTCCTGGTCCAGTACCGGATGCCCCGACATGGACGAGGCTTGCTGTTTGGTCCACCTTGATGGCGTCCTACGGAGTTCACAGAAGAAGCTCCAAAGATTTCCTGGGACCCAAAGCTGTCCCTCGTCATCCAATCAGTGAGCGGCGTGGGACACGTGATGATGTCACTGCACTGTGAGGAACTGAGCTTTCTAGATTCTGACTCTAGCAATGAGGAGTTCTTGGGGTTCTCATAAAACGAGCAGAACCTTTACCGGAAATCTTCAACTTTATTCTATTTTATTACTGAAGTCTCTCGTTATTGTGTTTTACAGTAATTTTGTCTTTTGCTGACTTTGTTAATAATGGTTCTAAATGCTGCTGTTTACTTTACAGGGTTTATTACATGTGTTTATGACTGTGATGTTGGTTTTTAATGCACATAAAATATTTTAGGACACTATTTGTTTCAGAATCTTTTTTTTCTTCATTTCCCTTCTCTAGAAAACTGGTGCGTCTTATGGTCCAGTGCGTCTTATGGTCCGAAAAATACGGTAGATATATATATGTATTACAAACTAATTTTAGTTGATAACTGTTTGCGGGCAATAAGCAACTGAAAACTGTTCCAGGCCATGTGAAAACACAGTTTTGATACTCTAGCTTTAGGTGGCATGAAAGAGTACCAGTCACACTCTACTTCAGAAAAAAATCTGAACATTAATTTTTTAATTAATTGAATTCTGCATTCTATTATTTATCAAGATGTCATGTTATAAGTGGATTGTTTAAAACCAAGTAGGCATGAGTTTTTGAAAACCATATCAATAAAAGCTCTAATAGTATTTTCAATGCTCAAAATAAATTAAACTATATTGCTCTGCTCACCGAGTTGTCTTTCACCAGGAAAGCGCAGCACTGGATGCCAGCCATTAACATTTTATGAGGATTCCATGCAACTGAATCAGCCCTAAGTGGAAATAAAATGTTAACTGTGAATCAAATTACAAAGCTTGCATTCCCAGATGGTGTGACCATGGGCATTGCATGACCCAGCCACCATTCCTGGCTGTATTGATTTACTACATACACAGAAATTGACCCTTAAAATTGTTCATGTGCCCACACTGTGGAAATTAAACTTCTACTTATATTAACAAGCATTGAAAGTGCTTTACAACAGCCCCCTCTAACTTTTCAAAGATCCTTAAAAACCACAAAAATAAAGATACACTATAAAACAATGACTGGTTGTTATATATTGAAGGACTGGCAGATGGTGTATTTGGAATTCAGATCAATTGCCAAACTGATGCAAGTATTCAGAACTAAATAAACAGGATATTCAAGCAAACTTTGTTAGCTTGTTGTAGGGAGTGTTCATGGGAAAATGTCCCTGACAACTACCAGCCAATGGGATCACATTACCAGTTATAGTTGCTTTAAAAGAAGGCAAGATTAGCACAAAAAGGGGGGGGGGGGTGTTATTGTTCCAGGATAGATCCAGCATATTTATTGGGGCAACTAAAAAGTATATGTATAGTTAAAAGGTTTTTATTTCTGTTTTAGGGGCAATAGGGAAGACATTTTAATGGCTTCCTCTGTCTCCCCTGGAGGGATCACTCAGATAAGAACTTAAATTCAATGAATGAAAGCTGAGGGCCAAGTACAGTTATGCCATAGGACAACCATAGGGCCTAGGACCAATTGCGCTTTTTTTCATTGGGCCTCCATAGGGTTGGGTGCTGGTATGAATGGGCCCCAAGCATTTTCAGTGCAGAAGAGCTGAACAGGAAAGTAAAAAAGGTGAGATTATTGAGAATGTAAATCCCCTTCCTCCCTATGTCATCAGTATAAATATAAATAAGGTCTTTTGATTACATACGTAACAGCATAATACAAAAAAATATGTGTGTAAGTTTTTGTGGAGCGGTTACAGTAGAGCTTTTAAAACATTGATGCACATTACATACACCTTGTCCTAAAATTAGCCTTGTTCCTATGCTTATGCCACTGATACAACAAAGATTTTTCAGTACATATTAGGTGAACTAATTGCACTTACCGATCAATGCCAGACAAGAGTTTTCTATATTTTCTTGACATTAAAGCTGATCCTCCCCAGGAAGCCTATGAATATAACCAAAATCAATATTACATACATTGTAAAGATATATAAGCTACACATAAAATTATCAATGGTTGGTAATATTGTGTAAAATCTGGGAGTGTATTTATAAATTCATTGCCCAATAATTCCAATTTTTTTTCATTTGGATTCATTAGTATCCATATATAGTGCTTTCTTGAATGCATACTAATGCTTATTAGTAATTGTTGCAAGGGGGTGCCGAGAAGTTCAACAATGCAGTTTTTGTTTCTCCTGGGAAAGAAAGGACAATTCTCCCCCAGTGTTTGTGACATCTCAGTGTAAATGTCCTTTGCTGACTTTCCCTGGAGAAACAAAAACTTCATGACGGCCCGTAACTCCAATGGCATGAAACTTGCTTGTGCCTCTGCCATCACAGCTTCTCACCAAAAGAAAAAACAGTTTTAAGAATCGCAAATACCTGATATTTGCACGGTTACATACTAAGATATTAGGCTGTCATATGCCCCCACACTCATTTTTCTATTTCATCTGTAAGGGGGCAAGGCCAGGAACTTCTCAGCACCCCCTTGTATATCTTCTCCATACATGTGAACATAAAAGTATCCTAATCTTTAACAGACAAATGTTTTAGAAATACACCCCTAGTGTATATTAACCCTAATCATTTACTTATCTTACTTGCTCATTTTTGGATAGTTAAATAGGAGGAGGAGTTAAGTAAGAAGAAGGGAGGAGATAAGGTGGGAGTTTTGTTGTTTGTAACCCATCAAAAATGAAGTATTCAGGGCTGAAACCACTTGCTTCTACTGTCAGAGCTCTGCCCTCAGAGGTGTCATATAGACACACGGTATATATTGCTGGCACATCAGCAGTTATTTTCCTGTACATGCAGTGTGTTTACAAAAATAAAACATGAGAAAATGTGCATGCATTTAAAAGATATGCTACAGAATAATTATTTTTTTTAACATATCTATTGTCATTTGTGAAACTTTAATAGATTAGAAATTAGGTAACATGAAATGCCTTTTAATATATCAAGGAGTGTTGAGTGTTTGTGAGCAACAGAGGCAACAATTTTTAATGAAATTCCGATTTTGGGGAATCAGGAATATTTTAAGCAGTAAAAATTGTGAAACTTCAATTGTAAAAGGAATGTGAATAGAATGTGACAAAGCAGATTATAAATGTTCAAGAAAAGGATGAAGGTGTAAAAGTTGTAGAACCACCCTGTTCTAGTCACATAATGCAATCCTTGGTGTCAGGAAGTTGGCGTAGACATTACTCCCTTGATTGTACTCTTAAACATGCTGGTATAGGATATACTTTTCTACAAAATGTAAGACTTTGAATACATAGTTACATAGTTAGGTTGAAAAAAGACATAAGTTCATCAAGTTCAACCACTAGGGAAATAAACATATTCCAGATAAAAACCCTATAGATACAGTGGATCCAGAGGAAGACAAACAAACCCCTGATTCAATTTGCTCCATCAGGGATAAAAAAAAATACTGCCTGATTCCCTGTGGCAATCAGATGTTTCCTGGTTCAAGAGTCCCTGGTATCTTTACTAAAATTTAATTTTAATTTTCCTAAAGCAATCGAAAGAACTTGCTGAAACTACTTCCTGAGGGAGCCTATTCCACAATTTTCATTTGATTCACCTGAAATGTTAATATCCAATTTAAACTGGCAGTTCACATGGACATTAAAGGATCATTCTACACAAATTAGATATAATTTATATAAGATGACCACTATCACCCACTTGTTTTCTATATTTATCAGAGACTCCTACTCTCAGTTTTCCCCATTTCTGGTCATTGCAAATCTAGACCAATGATTATAATAGTCAAAACTAAATTAAAATGTAGAACTCATTGTAATAGCAGAATCACATAAACAAAACCAGGAAGAATTCAAAATCTAAATGCTAAAAACTGCTGGGTCACTCAATAAGCTGCTGTCACTTGAGTTATTCTGAATCACTACAGTAGATTGATTAGAGAAAAAAAGTTGTGTTTGTTTTTAATATCTAATCCTGTGTAAGGGAAAGAAGAAAAAGGCTGAATTATTGTTTACCCATCACTTCATATTTAAAATGATTGCAAATTAAACTTACTTAGTGAGCATTGACTTTGCAAGTTGAGTTTCTTCCACTCATTTAGTAAATCAAACCAATTCAGTCAATTTCCAAATAGATGCATTAACACAGAATTTAAAGTTTATAAATATATGTTTTCTCTTTGCTTTAAAAGCAAATAAAAGCAAAAAAAAGATTAGGTAATGTAAGCTGTAAAATATATATTTTTCATGTCTACATCTTAACATTAAATATGTTTGTAAAGCTCGAGGTCTTTCTGATAAACCAAAATGAGCTAAAATGAACTGCACTTAGAGATCTAGAAGTTATAAAAAGCAGGGAATTTTACTAACATTTTAAAGCACACCATGTGATGATATTCAGTAATGCAAAAAGAGATAACACTACACATATTTTATAAAAATATATTTATGCCTGTAGATTTTAAGCTTGAAAACTGTCAACAATAAAACACAAAATCTGGAAATTTTAATGTATCTGGAAATATCAATGATGGAGTATGAGTTCACTCTTGTCTAAAAGTGTATATGTTTAGAAATATAAACATTTATAATAAGAATTGGATTTGTTTTTTGTTTCATCAGAATAGTGCATCATCTGGTAACTTACATCAACATGGAACCAAAGTTTATGTCTCTCACAGATGTCTGCTATATCATCCAGAGGATCGAATGCACCTAACACAGTAGTACCAGACGTGGCAATGACAAGGAATGGCACAGCTCCCTGTAAAAAATGGGCAGAAATCAAAATACAAATTTAGTTTTTTTTTTGTTTTAGACTTTGCCATCTGCAATCAAAGTCAAAAGTATAAATCCCCTTAAAACCTGCATAGCATTACGTCTTTCAACTAATGTTTAAAAAGAATACAAATATATTTCGCTTTCTATCTAGACCTGGGGTGTCAAACCCTGGCCCCCAACATCTTTTTTTTGCCCCCAAAGGAATCCCAAATATGAACTGCAGCTGACCCGCAGCTGCATTGAAATAGCACCGCTACTACAATTTCTGGAATCACTTGCGTTCAAGGACCACTGCCCTCTTTGCCTATGTGTGGCCCTGCATTGGACTGTTTTATAGACACAAATAATGCCAGGTATTTTAGTAGCGGCGCTATTCCATTGAAGAGGGAGTTTCAGCGGGGGGCCACTAATAGGATTTAGCTCCACATTGGCCGCGTCTGGCATTTCCAGCACTGCTCCTCAGCTGTACTTTTCTTTGCCACTCCAAGGCATGGACTTAAATGGTTGGATTTTCATAGAAGAATATTGGTATTATTATTGTTAGCCTGTGCAAAAAGGTTACCATTGAAACTTAACTCAGAAGGCTACAAATAGAGAAAGAGGCATAAGATGTTTTCTTAAAATAAAAAAATTAAGACTTTCTCTATTATAAGCTTGTTCCCGATTGTATGTAAAGCTAAACTTCTTTGTTTCCATTTGAAAAGGGTTTATATCTAATGAGAAGGAAAAATTTTCTCAATTTTTCTTTTTATAAATTTGAAGGTTGGCCCGCGACTTTGTCTAAGTGTTTAATTTTGTCCCTCTGTGTATTTGAGTTTGACACCCCTGATCTAGCGAACGAATACCTGTACTAAGACAAATACAAGGCCTACCATAGCTAACCAATAAACTTTATGCCCAGCCAAACACTTTTTATAAACAATATTTTTAGAATATATTTAAGAATATTTTAGGATCTGTTTATGCTGTTTGTGTTCATGAATCTTTTGTTCATGAATGTCAGAGTAAAATTGGAAACTCATGATGTGTACATTTCTTCTAGATCTTCATATTTTTTTAGTAGAGGTATCTTTTAACATAACTATTTGCTGATATTAGTGTAATATACATTTATTTATACCTAAATAAGCAAAGAAGGTACTCTGAGATGGGGAAACAGGATGGACTAAATCTGCTGACAATCCAACTAGTACTATATCAGTGCATATGCTCTGGTCTTTGAGCTTCTTGGTTAACTTCTACTCAATATATGCATCTACGGAGGTAAGTGAAGGTTTGATTCACTGGTTTGCTGAATGTTGAGAGTATGAAAATACATTAAATTCTAAAGCCTTAATATATGTAACTAGTATTACAATCTGTCTTGTTTGTAATTCCTGTATTGCTCTGTACATACAGCTGGACACAAGCTGGTAGAGAAGACAGAATGAAAATTAAGCTGTTACTTTAACTCAAAGACCTTACAGACAGGGGAAGTAAACAAATGGATAACCATCAATGTACTGCTACTCCTCTACCATCCAGTCTTAGGCTGTGGCGGCTCAATGACTAAGCTGTATTGCTTTTAGTTCAGTAAAGAAAATTGAGAAGTGAAAAGTAAGACTAGGCTGTCTATTTAAGGTGAGTGTAGGTAACCAATCGCTGAACAGAATTACAAATTCTTTGATGGGTAAAACGTTTCACATGTTTACATTCAAGCAATGTTTTAAGTAGCTTGCCTAAAGCTTTGTTTTAAATAATTTATAATAGGCACTCTAAAGCTTGACAGATCTATTCATACATTCATACATTATTGGATCACCCAGCTTCACCAATAAAGTGTATCCTCTCCGGTCTTTATCCTCTTCCGGAACTTTAATAAATATGACCCTATAACTTTCGGCATTTTTAAGTAATTTATTTTTATAAATACATTATTTTGATGTATTCATGCACTTTCTTTATAATTTAATACATTTCCTAGCATGAATCTGAAAGGTCTGGATAACTTGTGGTGGAAAAGTGCTTGGGTGGCAAGAGTGTGTTGGATATAAAATAAGTTTTTGGGGGAGGAGTTTGGAATTGGGAGGGTTCATGGGTTACAAAAACACTGGCACTTTGCTACAAATTATAAGTGTGGATCAGTGCCTCTTTTAAGAGCCCATCAAATGATTAATGATGATCCACTGACTTTATTACTTTCTGAGTCACTGGGCGAGAGTCAAGAATAGAACCTGTAAGTCACAAATTGCTCAAAGAACCCCTTGAAATCTCTGGGGAACCATAGTGTTGCACGGAACCTTAGTTGAGAAACACTGCACTAAGTTAATAAATGCAAGGGAAGGACACACAAAAATATAATTTTAAAAATGTATTTAAAGTAAACATGCACCTCTTCTTTTGCTCTTTGTATCTGCTTCTCAAGTTCTTCTGGAATCATCTTTCCCCTAAATAGCAAAAAGAAAGACACTTTAAAGATATAATAAACATTGATATGAATATATTTATATATATATATATATATATATATATATATATATATATATCAACCCTTATTTTGCTATGGAAATTCAATTAAATAAGAAAATATAAAAATATGAAAAAAAGTAACTGTAATAAAAATAATCACAAATAAACTTTAAAGTGACCCAGGTCTAAACAGAAAGATATTGCAAAGAGAAAGAACATTTTTACCATAAAAGCAGAGTAAAAAAAAAATCTCCCAAAGGAAATAGGAAAATATCAAAGGCATTATACACAGACTCAAAATGCCTTCAAAAAAGCGTTACAAATCAAGAAAAAAATAATTTCCCCTTCGACATATTACAGTAGGTAATCATGCTCAAGAGCAGAAAAATATAAGAAAAATATAATAAAAAATATAGACAGAAGGCATACATACAATACATAATTGATCAAAAATCTCATTGGACACCAATATTTTCTAATCCACACGCTTACACATTTATCAGAGCTACATATGATGAGTATAGTGAGGCTAGATAATCAATAAGTCATATATTTTGAGAAGCTGTGGTCACATTTATTATTAGAATTTGATTTACAGATAAAGACAAAAATAACTTTGAAGCTTGCTCTTCTGCACTTGTTAAGCCTTAATTTAGTGTGATGGATGGGTGGATGAATGTATGGAAAACCCTTTTGTTTTTACAATCTCTGTAAACCAGGCTAGGTGCTTCTACAGAGCTGGTTTACTTGGAACATATTAGTAAAATCTATGTTTCTGGCATATGATTTTAATTTGCCTCTGCTCATTCAGCCATATCAGGTCAATGTAAGCTTCATTTATCCATTTCACATTTATTGTAAACATCTCATTAAAACATAACATTGGGGTCTAACAGATATCTTGTTCAGTAAATCATAGGAAGATATACTTATGATACACTACCTATACTGCTGCAAAGTGGAGTTTTACTGTTACAGTTTCAGTAAACCATGCAATATATGCACAGCATAAAAAATATTATGTAATAAATATTTTTTTTAATCTCCCCGCGGGAAGCTTGATGAATCTTTACCTTCAATCACGGTGTATGCCCATCAAAGGTTTAGATCTGCTGGTGCACAATGTTTTATCAATCAAAACTCCTCACAGTCCACTGTATATTGTACTTATAGTAACCTATATGCAAACTAGCCTGTTTTTGGAGGACTGAAAACAAGACCAAATTATCAAAATAGCAGGATACTGATGACTACTGGACAATTAGAAGCTTGTGTGCAGTTTATCCATTTTGAGTGTGAGCTTAGAATTTTTTTTTTACTTTAATCCAGGTAATTGTAACCCCTTAAATAAGTCTGACACAGGCATATTATAAATATAGAACCCCCAACTCTACTGTATTATGGTGTATGTTTAACTAAACTGCATACCTTTTTTGTTCTGGATAGAGTAGGCAAGGGTTAAAACCATCTTGTTAGGAAGGCCAGATTTGTTGCCATATCTGAATAGTGAATATGTGTGTGTGCTTGGCATTGGCACTAATAAATCTGTTTAAAGAACAACAGTGCATAGGGAATTTGCTTGGTGCTTGTAAGCTCCTGTGATTCCACGTCTGATCTGCACTTGCTGTCGGACTTCGCTATATCTGTTGTCCTTGCAGCCAACCTGGCCTTGTGTCCAGACTTTACCTCTGCCTGCTGATTTGTTATCTTTGCTGCCCATTTGGTTCCTACTTCTGCCCTCCCTGATTACAACTCATCCAAGTTGCCAACCTGTAATCTGTACATGCCCAATATGAATTGCCCAGAATGTCTACAGTATCCAGAGAGTCTCTTGTTGCCCATGCCTTGGAACTGGAGAGAAAGATAGCCTTGTAATCAACTTGCCTCATCCGGGTACATAACACCCTTGTCAGTTTATTTTTTACTGCCTGTGCAACATTAGGGGAAATTTCCCTTCACTTCCTGTCCCAGAAATGCACCAGGACTTTAAAGAAGAACTGCTAAGTCCTCCCCCATCAGTTGAAACCAAGAGAAAGGTTTTCCTAAACTTTTGTTCTGGGGTCAACACAGGCAAGAGTAAATACTTTACAGAGAGTTTAACCTTTCTCTCTTCTGTTCCAAACAAATCAAAGGAAAGGTTTTGCCTAAAAATAAATTCTAAATGTCCCACTGTAACCTACAGTGGTCTTAGGATTTCACTATACCATGATACATTACGACTCAGTGCCCACTAAGGGCACAACACACTATTTGTGTTACACAGGAGGTATCATGGGTGAGAAGGGTGATGGAACTATAGCAGTGTAGTTTGCAGGCTGAAGATTTGCCTAGAAATGGTGGTACAGGCCCTGCAGCTCACATTCCTAAGTATTAAACCCAGGAGTTTATACTTTCAGTCCTGCCTTATAGTAAAACCAATAATGTCGAATAATAATAATAATCCCACATCATTGTTATCACCATTTGTAGTTTATCTTAAGTCTTAATGCATATGTACTTTCAGCATGACAGTCAATAAGAACCATTTTTTTTCAACTCTATTTTGCTTATATAGAAATCCTACCTGTCTTTGTCCCAACTAATGTCATTTGTGTGAAAACACATAATTCCCTCTAGTTTACAGTACAGTAGTGTTGTAAGCAGCCAAATTGCATGGATTTCCTGTTTGGAGGGAGAGCTGTGGGTAATGTAGGTAATAATGTATTGTGTTCTTTTTACTGGCAGTCTTCCTGTTTTGTTTACACTTGAAATAGAAGCTTATTTTCTTCACTTTCTACATCAAAAGGACTTCAGTGTGGCATATTTCCTGGTGGCTGGCTTGGCCCCCATAATAAAATGTAGTAAGTTCAACTCTTTCACATACCTATTTTTTAAATGCATTTCTCTTTAAGTAAGTAATAACGGTGCAGTAAATCTATGGATACAGAGGGGGCATTTTGATGTACTGTTCAGTTTTAACTACTTCTATATTCTAAATCACCAACAATCCTGTGTTTTAAACATGTAACTGGCATCATTGCATTAATATTCCTAAATTCTGTAAAGACAAGCTCAGGGAATATAATCCACACTTTAGCAGCATAGTTTTCTATTTCCCGGTATATGTGTATGATCACAATCCCACATTGCTACAATTATAAAATGAACAGTACAACTTTTTATATTAAAACAAAATTAAACTCAAGTGCTGGATTTTAACCACAGTACCATGGGGCAGAGTTTAATGAGTTTGCATTGATGGGATACAATAAATTCATCCATCCCCATGCTACTAATTATTGTACAGTATGTGCCAGTATGATCATGGGTAGAAATACAAATGCTCCTAATGAAAACTTTTTTGTGCACTAGCCTGAATTCAATTGAAGCCCTCTGTTATCTTCAATGTATTTTTATGGCCAGACAAAACAAATTTTAAAATGAAAATCTTTGCTAAGAAGAATATGATGTTTTTAGAGCTGAACTGCTAAATCTCTTCCTCCCCAAATATTTGCCTGCTCTGCTCAGATGGAAATTCTGTTCTATGTTCTGTATGGAAATTCAATTAGAGAGTGAAACAGTCACAAAAGAAAATACTAGTGATGAGTTCTCTCTTGAAAAAAATCCATAATGCTTTAAAAGCCAGTGTCACGGGTGCACCATGCATTTAGTGTTTATTTGAAAGCCAGTGTCATGGGTGCTGGATGAATTCATTATTTATTTGTTAAATAGACACAATAGAAGCTCAGTTTAAAAGCTTGTAATTTAAAAACATATTCTAAACAAACATTAAAGTACAAAACATATTTTTCATGAAGAACACAGGTTTTATTTATTAAGTTACACTAAAAAAAAAGTTGGTTTCCATCAATCTGATGGAGAAATATATGAATGTCCCTTTAAATGCTTTTTGCTTTTATTTTGGTAGATCACCTCCATCTAAAGCAGCAAGAATACACTGGTAAAATCCACAAATTTGTGTAATAAAAGAACAGACGTGATGGGTTGGGGTTCCATATATCAAAAATATAATGGATTTCTGCTGGATATGAAAAGCCAGGACTAGATCTCTAAAAAGAGATTTGTTGCAAAGTGTTGGCAATGCAAACAAACTTGTTCTCAAAAAGTCTCAGAAGAGATTTGTTTAATCATGTGAATCATGTTGAAAGTACACAGAGAAAAATGACCCACTGTGTGTATTTGTGCATATGTGTGTGGGTGGGCATACAATTAAATAGGCTTTGCAAGTAACTGGAGTTCAATGACTAAATATGCTTATATTAGGCTTGATTTATTTTTCAACAAAGTGGTGCATTTCACAAAAAGTACTTATAGTCTACTCTGGAAGCAGACTAATTCCAACAATTTTAATAAGGACACTAATTAGTTTACACATTTTTGTTCAATTTTGTATATCATTAAGACCTACTTAAAACTTTTATCACCAACACTACATTTCCTTCTGATAAATCTATCTGCCAGGGAAATTGATAATTGAAAATGCAAACTAGATTCCAACTCCAATTCGTTTTAAAGGGAAGTAACTGTCATGAATATGCTTATAAAGCATGTGAATGACACTTTGTGAAATTGCAAACACTTTGTATAATTAAAAAATGAAGTTTTAAATTGCGTATCCACTTACTGATGATCAGCCTTAACAAAATACACATTGTGTGTGCCAATACCAAGGAAAGCAGCTGCCTTCTTCATGGAGTAGTGACACTGTTGAAAACAAAATAATGACTGTATGTACAAAAGAAAAAAATTACAGTGAAATATCAGACTTACTCATATAAACTAGTGGGCAATGCATCCTGACATATTTGGCAAAAGCAGTTATATACTTATGTAAAGTATTGGCAACATGCTGTATGCATAACTTCCCAGCTGAAGAAGCCAAGCTCAAACATTGGCCTATATACAAGAAATATTACCAGCATCTGCAATGTATATGTAAATGTTTCAAGAATGAATCATAGCAGAAGACAATAAATTTCCCAATGTGGAAGAAATAATTTTCTTTAGATACAACTGATTGGTGTTTATAAATTCAGTACAATCTAGGTAAATTCTGGTATCTCTGGCACAGGAGAGTTTTCATTTTAGATGATCCTGGTGCCAGAAATGTGAGTTAAATGAATGAATGTGATTAAATAAGGAACAATACATTATTTTTTATAATTCTAAAGCAATAAAAGAAATACATTTTGCTGAGTTTCTGGCAGCCTTGAAACATATGATCTGTGTTTACATTAAAGGACTGACATGGTACCAATATTCTCGTACAATGGAAAACAACTAGTTTCAGCAAGTACTATATATAGATTGCTTTAAGGAAAAGCTGGATGCTTTTCTAGAAGCACAGAATTTAACTGGGTTAATAAAGCGTTAAAGTTAAAATAACAGAGATTTGATCCAGGGAACATCTTTTTGCCTCATAGAATCAGGAAGGAATTTTTGGGAGCAAATTGTACCAGGTTTTTTTGCCTTCCTCTGGATAAACTAGTGGGTTATAGTGGTCATCTAATATAAATTATATCTAATTTGTGTAGAATGATCCTTTAATGTATATCTGAACTGCCAGTTTCAATTGGATAACAACATTTCAGGTGTATCAAATGAAACTTGTGGAATCGGCTCCCCCAGGAAGTAGTTTCAGCAAGTTCTATAGATTGCTTTAGGAAAATGCTAGATTCTTTTCTAGAAGCACAGAATATAACTGGGTATTAAACCTCTAAAGTAAAGATAACAGAGACTCTTGATCCAGGAAAAGTGCGATTGCCACAGAGAATCAGGAAGTAATTTATTATCCCTGATGGAGCAAATTGAATCGGGTTTGTTTGCCTCCTCTGGATCAACTGTAGCTAAAGGGTTTTATATCTGGAATATGTTTATTTCCTTAGTGGTTGAACCTGATGGACTTACATCTTTTTTCAACCTGAATAACTATGTAACTAAGATTTGTATGCCTTTATTGTGACCTTTGAAGATGAATTTCTCCTTATTGGCCATAGGTAAATGAAAGATTCCTAAAAATGCTGGGGTTACACAGAGGCTTAGTGTTAGGTTTGGGCTATAAATTAAGTTACTTTAAAGAGGTCCTTTAGATAGGGCATCACCTCTCTGGAATTGGAAGATGCCTCCCTTTATAAATTGCTGATTTCGTAAGAATGCCTCCCAAGTAATGAAAGCTGATGTACTGATTTTTATATGACCAAAAAAGCCAAAAGTGAATGTTAATATAAAGCAATGGGCTGCACTTGGTAAATATAAGAGCATAAATCAACCAATAGGATTTTCTTTTTAAATTAATTCATAGAATTACAAGAAATGTTTAACTTTCCTACAAAATATTAAATTAAGAACCTACTAGTGTCAATATAGGCATTTTCCAATGCAGGTTACAATATTATATACAATATATTATATATATTATATGTATAATATACAATATATTATGCACACATAAGTATATATAAATAAAATATATAGTAAAGTTAATAATGAGTTTTAAATGACTATTGCCCATTGTTTACAGTTCTAAATATAACATTTTATTATTTATAGAAAACGATACCATAATTTAATACCATAAATAAGCATAACATAAAATAATTCAAAAACCAAAGAATTACACAAAAAAACAACAAAAAATCAATAGCTAACAACAGATAAAAAAACAGCAAAAAAGGAAAGAAAAGCACAGTACTAAATAAAGTTTTTAGGTTGAATTCCGGGTGCAAAAAAGCATAATTTAATACAGTTACAAATGCATTTAAAAAATACTTTTGGATAATATTAGCATAAGCTGAATTTGTCTCACTACTTTGGTATACTAGCCTTTTGTAATCCTGTAACAGTGGTATTAGGAGATGAAGGTGCAGCACTTTAAGCCAGTCAGGTTTTTATTGCACTACACAGTAGTGAGCAGAAGGATGACTTCATCCGTGTGCTACTGCTGTTTCATTGTCCAGTCACAGAATAGGCTAGTTTTCAGACCATGGTGTATTACTCAGTCTGTAAGTAGGTCAAAAAAGTGCAAGATAAGACTATACAGTTTGGTACAACTGCCTGGATCGAAGGACTGGCTGTACAGAATTTGTTTCCATGCATGTAATCTAAATCCCTGTTTACCTGGAGTTTAGTAATTTTTTATATACATACATATAATAAACTTAATAAATAAAACTGGAAATAAATATAAAGCATGGACATTCATTCTTTTTATCTTTTCTTTTTGAATAGCACTAGAAGAGTTTATCTTCTAGATATTAATATTAGTAAATATCACAAATCTTAATATCATAAATGTAAATTAAACTTTTTTATTTTCTAAGTTGAATAATGAATTAACACCACACGTGAGTTGCTAATATATACTTAGCTTATTATAATGACAGGTTATTAAGCCAAAATTATTCACAGTAATTAGGTAAAAATATCCAAACACTACAATTGTACAAAAATGTGAAAATAGAAGTTTAATTAACCTGTGAAATCTTGCTTACCTATTCCCTTGATAGGGAGATGCATGCAAAGAGATAGACTGTTACCTTGGGGATGTGTGCTCTATTTTAATTAATTTGCATTCACAGTCCTAGGTTTATTGTAAAATTCCACAAGCATACATATGCACATCTTATTGGATTTTTAAGCCATTATAACTGGCGTACTGGATGTAGAGAACCCTTTAAACCAACCTACAACCCTGCTAAATCAATGTTTTGAAGCTACATGAACAAAACCTGCACATTGTGTAATCACAAGGGGGCTCATGCACCGTTACTGTAGTTCTGTACTCCATATGTATGTACGAGTGATACTTTCTATTTTGTCACGTGTTTTATTAATATATTAGATGAAGGTGAGTCAAGGTAATCGGGAGGGCACTTTTTTCAGTTCTAAAAAACTAACACAGACTGATAAAACAGATGTGTTTTATCTAACTGTTAACAACACTGTTATTCGGCTCTCCCCTCAGGCACGTTGTCTTGGTGTCACCTTTGACTCGGCCCTCTCATTTACCCCCGATATTCAGAACATTTCCAGGTCCTGTCACTTTCACCTACGCAACATCTCCAAAATCCGCCCCTACCTGTCCCCTGAGACCACCAAATTGCCTTCAAATCCCTCCACAGTTCTTGTCCCACTTAAATTTCTGACCTGGTAAAAAATACTCCCCCAGCCGCTCTCTCCGCTCCTCCAATGACCTACTAATGTCTTCCTCACTCATAACCTCATCACACGCACAGATACAAGACTTCTCTAGAGCTGCCCTAACTCTCTGGAATGGTCTTCCTCGTCCTATTTGGCTTGCTCATTTAAAAGAGCACTCAAAACCCATTTTTTCAAACTTGGCTACCCATCTTCTCCTGTCTTTTGAAACCCTCACTACTTCCCAGCAATACATATCTCCCATCCTATTGTGTGTGAAATTCCCCCACCTACTAGATTGTAAGCTCTTCGGGGCAGGGTCCTCTTCTCCTGAATCACTGTCTGTATTAGTCTGGCATTTGCAATTCCTATTTAATGTACAGCGCTGCATAATATGTTGGCGCTATATAAATCCTGTTTATTAATAATATTAATATTAATAATAATAATATTATAACCACAATAATCTTCAAAAACCTCTCATCACAGCCAAATGCTAGGTTATGCTGATACTTTTAGATAGAGCTTGCTGTTAAGCTCCAGTCAAACACATGATGGACAGCCTTACTGGTCAATAAGGGATGTAGTGGACATAATAAGGCAACAAGTAGCTTTGGCAGTTTCAGAAAGCACTGAAGAACATTATGCCATATTAGAAAGGTTTGGGAGGCACCCCTATCTTCCCCCTGATGATAGGGTCTCTTTAGGTTTACCCTTTAAAATGTATGAGTTGCTAAATTGAAACAACAGCCTCCCACCAAAAAAAGCCTTTTGGCTTGTTATTTGCTCAAAAAGTTACATACAGCTTTAACAGATCGTTTCTCAGGCTTATGTAGCTAATTTTATTTAAACCCATACTCTGATGTAACATTTGGCTATACAAACAGTCTAGCTGGCATGGGCAATGAAATAGGTAACTTACAGGAAATACTTCCCCAAATTCATATATCACATAACCAATAAAATAAGGATTTATTTCTCTGATGGGATGTCTAGGCTTTTGGTTATGTGATCAGTAATTCAGGACGCCTGGAGCAGCCAGACTCTTACATATAGGCATGTTAAAAGTTTAATATGCTCAAAATTAAAAAAAAGTGGTGCGATGCATACAGAGAATACCACATAGGTGCTGATCCGAAAACAACTTTTATGTCTAATTGGGATTCAGAAAATATTTCCCAAATACACCCAGTGCAGGTTGTTTCCTAAACACAAAAAAACCTAATATGTCAATGCTAAGACGTTTACGGTAACAAATCAGATTTAAACTTACACTAAAGGCTTGAATTTGATAGGTAATACATCAATCAAAGAAAGGAGAATGTATTCTGTACAGTTTTAAAGCAGACACTCTCAACCCCTGCAAGAAGCTGGAATGACACATGGCTGCTGTAGATGTGGATGCAAGTAAAAAAAGAAATGGGAGGATGCATATAGCAGCTTATAAAAAACTGGGCCAACAGAAATTTTAGTATACAGGTAGTCCCCGTGTAAAGGACATCCAACATATGGGATGACTCCTAGATACGAACTGGGCTTTCCTGCTAGCTGGTGTGCAGGACGGAGGCTTGATAGGGGGTTGTTTGCATGACTTGCAGAAGAAATATTTCGCTATGCACAGAGGTTGTTATGGATCTCTTCTGCAGCGTCTTGTAACTTTTCAATGACAGAGACAAACTCTGCAGTTGTTTCTTTTTGCAAATCAAAGCACAGCTTGTTTCATTTGTCTAGTGAATATCTATGCTCTGTAAAGTTTTTTTTTTTGCTTTGTTTGTGAATAGCTCACAGTGAGGTATGTATACAGTAACTGATACCATGCTGCCTAATATTATGTTGAGACTAACATTTGTCCTAATTGCATGTATTAAAATAATGTACCTGTTCTGACTTACATACAAATTCAACTTAAGAACAAACCTACAGTCCCTATCTCATATGTAACCCAGGGACTACCTGTATTGTTTTTTTTTTCTTTTTTTACTTGCAAGTGGCACTGTGCTGACCTTTTATTTTGGTCACCTTTTAAAGTGGACTTTAGAAGTGTTAATTGTCCTAGTGCTCCTGCTCCTATTAAGGGTGAGAAATTAGGGGTGAGAACCAATGATGTCAATTTTATTTTGCTGGAGAGAAATATGCACTGTATGCATCTCCCTGCTACCTGGCGCCTACAGACAATATTGGTGAACAATCTCCACTGTATAATTTTTTGTTTCTGTTTTAAATTTCTCTCATTTTGATTTTTTTTTATTCCCTTTATGACATTGTCTTAATAATCCAACAAATAACCTTTGATCCTATTTTAACTCTGCTTCTTCTAAGGGGTTTAAGCATAAACTACTGTTCCCTTTTTATATAGCAGCACTCTTAACTCATTAAATGAAAATTACATTTCCCTGTTTTATATTTTCCCTAAACTGCCTTATATCAAATGCGGTTTTTATATAAACACACAATCTTCAAAATGCTGTGAACTGACTACTGAGACACTCATTCAGGAATTCCACTGATGTTCTGTATTGAATTCTGAATCAATGTATTTTATCACAAAAGCGAGAAAGTGAAAACGAGGTATAATGATAGCTTTCAATATTTATGATCATTCATAGACAGCCGCTCATTTACATACATTTAAACGAGACTAATTCCCAATGATCTCTGAATTGTACTTCCCAAAAGTGTATAGATCCTTGTGTTTATAACATAAACCAATATGGTTTTTAATAAACTGGTCTCTTCAGATTTATCAAACAAGAAGAAAGAAATGTTAATTACAATGGAATTGTTTGCCAAGGTTTTTGTTGTAATTTTTTTTCCCAAATGATTTTACAAACCATTTCTCAGACTTGGAAAGTTGGTGTCTTTGAATTTCACAGTCCAGGCTGTTAGCTGCATGAAATATTTAAAGCAGCTGTGGTACATTTGCTGGCAATTTTAGGACTATCACCTAAATAATAAATCTCTCTTTCATGTTGTCTTCCTTCTTTTCTTTCAGGTTTTATTCTTTTTTTATACCCTACATTTGTTTAAGTCGTTTTATTTTAAATACATTAGAAACTACTAATTATACTACAGGATGTAAAAACTAGATTGCTACATATAACTGCTACTTATAGTTTTTAAATCTTTCTTGTACCTAAATCAGGGTATTGAACAGTACACATGCTTCCGGTAAATTAACCTAATGTTATAAACTATGAATGCATGTGACCTTTTACGACAATTTAAACCTTATACAAGTACTACATTTAGAATGTTGTAAATCTTTTAGGATTAAATTTTCTATCAATTCCATTATATATTGGACTTTTATTTTTGTTACTAATAAGAAAAATGTCTATAAGGCTTTCAACCCAAGAAACACATTTTAAAGTTACAAATACATTCCAACTTAGGTTACGCTTTTTAGCTTTTACAAAAAGAATAATTTTATATATTAAATATCACATTAGTGATAAATTCTGTTCATTCCTTTTCTTTTTAACTAGTTTCTTGCAATAAATTGATTATAATATTTTCCAATGTATTTGTTAATAATTTTAATCATATATTATGAAAAATTATGTTTTAGCAGCGTTTTTTGTTGACAACTGAACTGCCAAAGACAACAGCTCTTAATTCATCTCTTTGGACGTAGCCAAGATCCTCAAGGCTTAAGCTACATACACACGCCCAATGGTTCTCATCTGATAATCGGCTCAGGGCTGATATCGGACGAGAATCTGGCCTGTGTACAGTGCCCATCGTTAGCACAATTCTAACACAAGGGAAGGGGGAGAGCACACAGCGGGGTGCTGCTCCGTTGTTCTCCCCCTCCCCTCTGCATGGAGCAGAATGGTGCTATATGTACAGCACTCGTTCATGCATCGCGCAGTCCCTAGTCATTGGAAAGGATAGTGAAAGATCCTTTTCAACGACTATAATTGCACGTGTGTATGCAGCTTTACTTACAAATTGCTAACTCAAAGAAATTAAATCGCTAGTTACAAACTTATCTCACCTCTATGGGCTTATCTACAAGTCGCTGAAGGAGGAATTGAATCGCTAGCTACAAATCTCTGATAATGGCTGGCATTAGCGATTCTTAACATGAATCATCAGTTTAGGTTTAAGATATGATGGCTGAGCTGGCCACCAAAATGGGAACATGTAGACTATATTATAGGAGGGGACAGTCGTAGAGGGCACAGTTAAAACCCGTCCGGTTTACAAATACATTCTGCACTATGCTTTATTTCATACCATATTAGCAGAGCCCAGAAGTGTGTGTCTTGTTACATATACTTGAGATGTCCCTTAGCTTAGAATGTAAGTAGAAGCTAAGTCAAAATTCACCCAATCATGTGCAAAGAAAATGTTACAAAACAGGATTTTTGCTTGCACATGATGATTGTTAGTTAGTTAGCACGGGTTACCTCATTTACTAAGCTAAGTCAAAATTTGCATATGACATATACTCTAATTCTTTATTAAATCGACCACAATAGATCTGCATACCTGATCTCATTTAATTCACCATTTGGAATAAATTTTTATAATTATCAGTTTAAGTTTAAAATAATATTCAGCTCAATTGATGTTTGGTGGTTTTGAGTGACATGTTACCAGGCCTATGCACTGGCATGTAAGAGGGGAGTGGATACACAGAATAGAAAGCTGAGTCCTCATTCACAAAGGCATAAAGAACAGGCAGCTGTCCAAAAATGTTTTGGCAGGCAATGGCTACTTGAAAATATTGGCAAATATCTAAATTGAAATTGTGTATCTATAGCCAAAACTGTCCTTGCCGTCTGTATATCCTTGGAAAATTCCAGTTGAATTTATTCACTACCTCATATTCTGGAGACTACACAAATATCTGGATTTCCTCTCACGTTTTTGATGATAATGATAACCAGAACAAATTAAGAGTCAATCTCCCAAATGGAACACTTGCAAAGCAGTTCAAACCAATGCATGTCAAAACCACTCGCTGCACATCCTGGATACTTAAACATGCAAGAAGATTTTCAACTTATTACATTTCCTTTCTATTCCTTTTTTTATTATGGGTTTAGTTGGGCTTTTAACGCCCTTTTAAGCTTAACCAAAACCTATGATAGGATATTATGATGACTACAATCTTCCCAGAAACCTTTATTTTGCACAACATAGGTTAATTAAATGTATATTTTATTGTTTATACAAATAAATTATAACTTGCCATATTCCAAATGTTCCTATATGATTACTACTTGAAACATTTGCATGTAAACTGGAACATGACAAAGTAAATAAAATATGAGGATGTGATACAGGTAGAGCTCAATTTTGGAATCCATTTGTAAATAATTTTTTCAAGTTTTAAAATTAAGAAAAAATGTAAATTATTATCTATTTCATAAATGTTAGCTTAAATTTATAATAAATGTACTCTTATGTGTTTTCATTTTAAAATTACATTTGTTTAGCTGATCAGTATGCATTTGGATTTATATCCTTGGGTGTTTATTTCAATTCTTTTTTCAATAACACATAAGTATAAAGAAAATATTCAGCAGTTAGGAAGAAAGTATAAGTAGTATAAGTATAAAGTAAAGAATCAGCCATGTATTAAGGCTAAAGGGAACTGAAAAAAGACTGAAGCATAAACTTGTTAAGGAGCCAAAAAAATCAGATTTGTTTGTGGAATAACCCTTGTACAAGGTAAGAAAATATCTAAGTAAGACTGACTTTGATGTGCAGTTCAAAATACATGCCGTAATACTAGAGCAAAGGTAGCTGTCATTTGCTATCATAACACACATTAAAGTTTAATCATTCATTAGGGTATTGCAATGACCTTATCATTGTAAGTTATCACTTCTTTTCTTTTATGTTGTTGTAGGGAGATAATCATACTTTAAAAATTTACTCTACCCAGATTTGCTTGGTATTTAAACCGAACCAAGCTGAAGCTAATCCTTTGTATTCTATTTGGCTTCTCCTGTGTATTTTATATTGCCGTTCAGATTTGGGGCCAATTTTTACAAATTTTGTGTGGTTCTAAAAGATCCAAAAGAAATCTGTTGTTCAAACTAACTAAAGTTAGTGTACAAAACAGACATGTGTTGCCAGGAACACTGTCAAGGCTTTCAACACCACAATTGCATTAGTTACAAGTTCATAACTAATTCAAACATCTGGCTTGTAAGTCAAGATAAAACTCTGTGAGAGCTCTCATTGGCTGGTGGCTATTGGGGCAGTTCCATAAAAACTTGCCCTCCATCTGACATACATGTGATTTTAGTAGTCTTAGGTCCAAAGTTGGATGTATTTAATATAGCTTCGCATAGCTGATACTAGTTACCAAGAAGATGTTAGCAGGTTAAAACACAGTCCTTACTGTCACTGTCCAGTTTTTTGAAAATGTTAACAAAAACTTTGGTAGTGAATTTTCAAAAGTATGATACGCAGTGCATTTATTGCAAATCTTCAGTAAGGTACTCCAATAGTGAACTTTCATTATTACTTTTAGAAGCATTACTTTTAACTTATCAGCATTCACTTTGAAAACAAGAGTTTAACCTCCATGGTATATTGTCTTAGCCCCATCCCCATTACTAATTTTCATGCAAAAACATCATCTACCAGTTGAATCAGTGTCAGTGAGGTTTCACCAGTGAAGAACTATTGCCTCCAAAGGATGGAACTTAGCCTAGGGATCTGGGAATGCAAGATTCTATTTGCAATGTGATACCAATATTACAACTAGCACTTTGCTGTTTTATGGGTTTAGCTAAATTTAAAGGTCATCCTGCAATTAAAGAAGTGTTAGTTCACATTGAGAACTTCAGCCATGGCATATTTTACCATGTGTGCCGATGTGAGGCTGGCATGAAAGATTTCACTGTTTTACTGAGGCAGTGTGTACATTAGCTGGTATCTATATAGTTTTCTTTAGTTAGTACACAAGTGTATATTTGCAGTCTTATTAAAATGCATGCATAATGTACCTCCTCTGATGTAAACATTACAAGTCGTGGAGAATTTGAAAGTCCATGTTCCTTAATGTCAGGACAGTATTTGTATCTTGCCATATTTACAGCATACATATTGGAGACCGACCCACCTACAGGAAAAAAAATTAAATGCTTATACAAACCATTCACATTCAGAACACATTCTGAGCTAGGGGAAAGCAGCACCAATCGGTCCAACATATTATTTTTTTATCTAAATAAATGCCTACTACTTTATCTAAATAAAAGCCTACTAGATGGTCAGCCTTTGTTGTCAATAAGAAGAAACAGAAGTTGGAATGGGCAAAATCCTAACTTCTTCAAGAAAAAGCATTAGTATTTGCATATTTTAACTCCTTGGGTTTCGGGGATTAAAGACAATTATCGATATGTCAGAGATTAGAGAGATATGATTTTTATATAATTTGTATATAATTTTTGTTCAAAGTTTAAAGTTCTTTTTCAACATATATATATATAGGATGTCTCTCTAATGGTAGACATGACAAAATGGCTATTACATTTTTATTTATTTCTGTGGCCTTGTTTTTCTGTGACATAAAACAGTAGCCCTGCCAACTGCCTTTCCAATGAGGGAAGATGCTACAGGGACAATTATCTCCTTTGAAAGATGTCTTCCCTACACCAGTCTTTGGAAACCATCATAAACTTTTGGATCAGCCTTTTCTGTTGGACCAGGTGTCACAGGAGAAAATGTGACTATGTTCAGGACTTCACATACAGAATTACCAACCCAATAATAGTTCAATTCTACCTATATGTTAAAATCTAAATATATACTTATAGTTTTATTAAATATGATAAGTTATGATATTTAGTTGTGACTACTTGAAAATGCGTTTAAGTTGATGTTGAAAACTAGCTGCAGTTAGTGAAAGTTTTTTAAGTTGATTGATGGCATAAGCTACATGATTTGATCCAATATATACTTTAAAATATACACTTTGGGACACTTCAACTCTGCACCCCCTTCCTACAACATCCAAGGGGGTCCTTGAAAAACTCAATGTTTTATTATGTGTGAACTAGTGTCCTGCAAACTCCCCCTTTTATCCACTAAGCCCATCTTTTTTTGACCCAACATTTTCACTGCTACAACATACAGAGGGGTAATAAAAAAGGCTAATACTTCTTTTTTTATGAACAGATCTTCCTTATTATTTAAAAATGTCTCGTCAACGTACATGAGGGAAAAAAATAGATGGTTAAAGCAGCAGTGACGGTTATAGCAATGCTTTTCCAGCTTTTTAGAGATTAATCGATCTCTGGTGATAGGATTCAAATTATTTTCAGGGCAGACAAAACCAGTAATGTAAAGAAGGCATTCTGTTTAACAGAAATATTATTTTAGCCATCTATTTATCTCCCCTTGGTTTATTGCTTTTCCTCCTCATTTTATTATTTTAGACTATATTTTATTAAAATGCTTAGATAAATTCAGTGTAAGTGTTAAGTATTAGAGTACATAGGAATATATAGAAACGTATGAATGAAAAAATTCTATCAATAGAACAATGACTGGATTCAGTAATACAGAGAAGTAGAATAAATATAATTATTCATTATAGACAACATTCTACCTAAATAACATTATGACTTTAAAAACAAAAGAATCATAACCTTTTTAGTTATCTTGTACTTTTTTTAGGTATCTTGAACTAAGACAGTAAAATATTTACAGGATTGTACATTTAAAAGCATTTTTCTCTATGTAATGTCCTCGTATGGATGACACAGGAGGATGCATATTGTTTCTTGTAACAATGGAGCTTTATTGTTTTAAATCAGACCTTAACTGAGAAACACAGAGACCACTAACTATTTTTTAGGATAGATTTTTTTTTTCTAGTAATTCCTATTCAAAGAAGGCATACCTTGCATGTGATAGGACAAAATGGGACAAATAATTGAAGTGTGCTCCCCCTTACTAATATTTATTTTAAAAAGCAAATAAGCATTCTGATGTTAGAAATAAAACAAATAACAAATAGATGGACGTGCAAAATAGTTAAATATATGTTAGGCTAGTTTTTTAAGTGACAGGTCTTTCAACTAACACCACAAGAATCAACAGATTTGATTACTTTAACGCAGGTATTTCATTAAATGTAAATATGCAATAATATTACAATGGATTAACACATTGGATTTCTAAAAAATAAAATAATATTGAAAGCAGAGCACCAGTCTTGTTAATGTAACACTTAGAAAAATGCAGTTTGCATGTACATAACACATAAAGGGCCAGATTTATTAAAGTTTCCCAGGACCCAGGAGAAGATAGATTATCATGGGAAAACCTGGATAATCCAGCAAATCTGGAATGGCCAAATATTTAAATAATTTATCAAATAATAGCAAGTGATTTTTTATAAATCCATGTTTGCTGGATCATTCAGTTTATTTCATAATAGTCTGTCCTCTCCAGTGTTGAAGTGCTTTAAAAATCAAGCCCAAAGTGTTTGTTTTTTTGGGGAGGTATCAAGCCTACAAGTGTAGAACATGTCCACTGAAAATTGTGTACCAGAAACATGTACAAAGTACAAGCTTTATTTGAAGAATAAGTAGGTAGCATCAACTTCAACAAAACTGCTTCTCTTCTAGACTAGAGAAGCTTCTGAGAAAGTTATCCTGCAGTGGAACCCCAAAACAAAAACTTGCATACATGACATTGTGTTATATTTGCAATCAAACATTTAAGGAGCAAAGTGCTTAGTGTTAAAGTGAAAACTAAAACTCCACTTTTAGGTTTGTAGGACCAGAAAGGACATTATTGCAGGATGGGACAGGAAATGTCCCTTCTGCAATAATGCTCTTTACCTGCCTGATTGCTCTGGGTTTGTGGCAATAAGCTGAGCTGCAAATGGGAACTCCTGCATTCCTGACTTCCATAGCACATGCCAGGATGGATGAACGTCGTCCGAGCATGGCCAATCCAGAAGAGGAAGGGGAAAAGGAATATGTGAGTGCCTGGCACTGGAACATGGACAGGAGAGTTGGCCAGGTTTAGTTTCACTTTAATGGGACTAATTAGATAGAAGATCCATGGACATACAGTAAATATGTCTTTGAATATTCTAATAATCCAGTTCATGGTATAGCTAGCAATAATTAGGTAACGAGTCACATTCAACTGATCTTGTTCTGTAAGGGTTCAATGTGACTATTATTACCTACACCAAATTCCATGTACACTATTTTACAGAATCAAATCAGCCACAAAGTGCCCATTTGTGCCATTTCATTGTGATGATATTTGGCAATGCATGTTGCATGCATTGGTGTGTTGCAGTACATTTTTTCATTCATTTATTTCTGTATGTGGTCCAGTTAAGAAGAATTTTGCTCACTTTTAGCTTCTGTAATACCTGGTCAAAAAGAACAACATTTACAAATGCAACAAATCCTCATTCTCATACTAAATGTTTTTTGTCTTTGTCGCCATTGGAGAAATTGCTATTAGTTCCTATCATTACTGCTAGTCATTAGAAAATGATATGGCTATAAAAAACTGTTGAAACCTTTTTTTTTTCTCTATATATGGTTAAATAAATGGTTTTAGTTGTAGCTGGGCTATAAAACAAAACATACATGGAACTTACCTGGACTAAATATACCATCAGCAGCCTTCCAACCAAGAAATTCTGACATTTTTAGTAAAACAGCCTCTTCAATTAGAATAAATACAGGGGAAACCTCATAAGTATATCTAAGGAAAGAATAACACAAAATCACTATAAAAAATTAAACATAAAATGGGTTTTATAATTGATCACTTAAATATAAAATTAGAAAATTACTATGCTACTTAATTTACCGGCTATGAATATTGGGTTTATATTACATTTACATGATTGCCTGCATTTTAGTTAAATGAGTCAGGTTCAAAGAGGTTAATACTGGAGCTGAATAGACAGAGGCAGATATTTATAAGTGAAGTATGTAATCAATGCCGAAGTCATCCTTACATTGAAAAAGGCTTGAAAGGTCAACAATTTGAGTTCTATTAGGTCTTTCTCAAATAGGGTTTATTGAAACTTGATTAGTTCTTCAGAGCTTGCTAAGGTTCTTTGAGCAATAAATGGTGGTGGATTAACCTTACTCATTCCACAAAGCCAGTGGAATGGAACCAGGGGATCCTTTTCCATTGGGTTTCAAGTAAGTATCCATTGGCAGTAAAGTTTCTTTAGGCATGTAAACATATAGGGCCTGACTTATTAAAGCTCTCCAAGCCTAGAGAGAATACACTGTAAATCTGGGTGATCCAGCAAACCTGGAATGGATTTCCTAAAAGTCATTTGCTGTTTGTTAGCAAATGTTTTCAGTCCTGGACCAGATATGTTCCTGATTTGCTGGATCACCCAGCTTCACACATGAAAATGTATCCTCTCCAGCCTTGATGAGCTTTAAAAAAATGAGGTCTATAGTCACTCTCTCACTCTCAGTGTAACAGCATTCCTTCTTCTAGCCACCAATTCAGTGGGAATACAGTCCTCTCATTCTATACCAGTAGAAAGGAGGCATTTCACCCATTGGGCATAAATATAAGGTAAGAACTTCTCAGCAGACCACCAATGTAAGTGAGTGAAGGAGCTTCCCTACTGGCAGCAAATGTAGGAGATTTTAACATCGTACAAATGGATTTTCTTTACTGACTACCAATGTTAGGGAAATTGCTCCCCTCATGAGATTCCCTTCCTCCAAATAACCATAAATGCAAAAGGAAACCTTTACAGCCAATTACCAATGAAAGGGAGCTGATTTTCACTGATCAATGAGAATCAGTTTTACAAATATTATTTATTTTTTACGTTTAATTATCTCTATATTGCTGAAAATAATTTTGCTGTAATGAGCATAGAGATGTTAAAATGATATGCTCCTTGTGTGCTAAATATACTAGCACCACATTCTTTTTTCTTTAAATATTATGCCAGTTACTATATTAAATACAATTACTATGATACATAATGGGCTATAGTAAAATAGTTTTTAGAGCTGGCTGTCTAAGACATGGACATTAGTTCAAAGGTTTCTTCTGTATTAATGTATCTGACACAATGCAAGAACGTTTGAAAGCAGAGAGTATAGGGAGGATTGTAGCAGAAAGCGTGGTCACATATTTTATTTAAGTTAAATGAATTAGCTGAGTGTTTGCTAATATATAAAATACAACTTACACACTTGGGTTTAAAGCTTCTGTAATAAACCTTGCTGCCAAGGCATAATGATCCATTCCAGCATACAACTGATTGAAAAATCTTGGATGACCTTGAAAAGAAGACATATATGTATTATTTACCAGTGAGAGAATAATAATATCTGGACATCAATTTGTATATCATGAATATTTCAATTAACTAACTTTATAAGAAAAAAAAAACAGTGTTCTTTTAGTAAAGGGCCATTCAGACCTAAGGTGAGCATTCTGCGGTCCCATCCACTCCGACCTAAAAATAAAGGAGTGGATGTGAACCAATTTTTGTGGTTGCGGCAGATCACAGAGCAGTTCCCATAAACGTCAAGTCACGTTTGGTCCTGCATTGCTGGTTAAAGATTCGTGCTGCAGCTAAATTCAAATCTGGTTTCCTGCAGTATGGATTGCTGCTGCCAGGCGCACAGCAGCAGTTTGCTATGATAGCCACCAACCACTCAGTTTTCCACCTCAGGTATGAAAATTACCCTTACAAAAAAAGGATCGAATGACTGCAGCAAAACAGATCTAGCAGTTTGTCCACACACCAATCTCCATAACCCACCAAACTAATACCAACCGTCCCCTTACCTTTATAATTAAATATAATTTGGGTAATGGCCCGCAGGCCTTATAATACAACAATTTAAATATTATTGAAATATATATAACATTTTTACAAAACTTCAATATAAACCATAACCTAAAATAAATAACTTAAACCATAAAATAAACATTGTACCTTATTAAGCATTGTTAACATTATTACAACAATTAACCATTTAGCCTTACAAGTTGCTGGTTTCGTTGGCACCCAATTACACAGGTGGTCTGCTTCATCAAAATAAAGGTAGATATAATTGCTCCCACCGGCCAAACCTCCCAGCTTGGGAATGACATAACCTTTCTTCAACCACAGACCACCACCAAATGTTACTGAACCACCATTTCACCAAACCAATGAGGACTCAAAGATGGGTCCCAACCGCAACATTTGACCAAATGACCAGTAACCCCCGAAGACCTCAACTGCTTACTCTTTTAACACCAGCCAACCAACGAAACCTAAAACCCAATCCAACCATCACAAAAGAAGGGGGCGGGTGGGAGGGAAACTTTATTTTTGCCCCTCTCTAAGCTAATGGCCTACCACTTCCTATTCCTGACCTTTTAACAACTTAACCCCACTTTCACCTCTGTACCCCCCCCCCCCTTAACCCCATCTCTGTAACGTCTGAAACTAAATAATTACCCTTTCCCAGCCTGCCCAGTCATGCTGTCCTTTCTTTATGCTCCTCTTACTTGCTGGTTGCAGGCCTGACTGGCCCAGGGCTTGTGCTTTTTAAAGCATTCATCATATATTTCTATTCCCACTGTCTCCCTTCAAATCTTACCCAATGAGTTACAATCTGATTGAAAAGTCTACTTTAGATTTACCAAAAACTATGTGGTACATAAATCTGCTTGTATTAAATGAATAGTTTGTTTAGTTACAGTAGTACTAAACTCTTACCAAAGACACTGTAGGATTGCATTACTTTTTTTTCCATAGACTTACATACACATACATTTTTTTCCATAGACTTTTGCCACTTGCAAACATTTAAAAATGCTTGTGTGTTTTTGAAAACAACATTTGAAAAAAACATGCAGATACCACCTGATATTGCACTTGGACGCCTGATGTTTGACAGTGGGTGCCGGGGGGACCACAAGTAGTCCATCCCAAGAATGCTTAGGGTGCCAATGCTGAAGGTAGCATGGTCATTTGAGAACAGGACTGTGGATAAACCATGCTGGCAAGGTTTAATGGAAAGCAGAAAATATTAAAAAGAAAGTGTTAAACTTTGACATTATGGGAATGTGTGCTACAACATATTGTACACATACATGTATCATTCACCCACAGCTGCTCTATAGAGATGGGCAGCAATGAGCAGTTCAGTACCACTCACTGCCATCTACTATCAATTCCGTGCAAGCTGGTTCTTTAATAACTGACACTGGGCTATGACCGGCCATTCGGGGTCACAAGATTGCTTGCTATAGCTGCAGGTCTGAACCTGCCTTAAGTCCTCATATTACATAGCTAATAAACTAAAATGTATAGGCTGGTATAGAGGGTGCTTTATACTTAACCACTGCTGCCCAGCCAAAGATAGAGGCAAACTCAGTGTGAAGCATTCTTTGTAATTAAATAATAATATAAAAACTATAAATAACAAACACGTATTAAAGCACAACTTCCCTTTTAGTGAATAAGAATAATTATAACAGTGTAATGCACATGTACACTAGGCACAAATCCTTGCTGGCTCTTTTTGCAAAGAAAAGGTAGGTATTTCAGTATCTAGGCTACATTTAAGGTTCATTTTAAATGGAAAACAATAGAAGGGTCGTTGAATTATATTTTTGTAAGGTTACAGAACCATATTCCTTTCCAATACTTGTAGAAAATTAAACTTTACAAACATTTATTGGTGTTTTTTTTATTATTAATATTTGGAAAGAATATGCAGAGCTTTAGATTTGAAAGCCCAGCACTTATCCTGCACCCCTAGAGAAGATAGGGAGGGTGTTTGTCTCCTATTTAACTCATTCAGATATGTAGGGGTGCAAATTGGGTTCTCTTAAGCCTAGTCATTACAAAGGCTAATTACATCTAAAACAGCTTTCTAAAATGAGACCAGTGCTCTCTATCTGCTGGTTACAAATGGCATATATAAAAATGTTGTGTAATTATTGTTTTCTTATAAAAGGGAATATTAAAATTGCTGTGAACATAATACATGAATTAACAAAATCTGCTGTTAGGAGCCATTGCATTCAGTGGAATTCACATTTGAAATGTTTTGATTGTGCTCTTAAATAAAATCATATATCAGCCATTTCACTGTTTGATGAATGATTTTTATCATGCCAGAATGAAAGTCACATAAATACACAACATATTCTTTAGCATTTAAAAAAAAAAAGTTTCCTAAGGTTCGGATGATTGAAAGTATTTAGATATAAACACAGGCTGTCATGTTCCCAATTAACCTTGTCATGTAAAAAGCCTTGCTTCTTGCATTAACTCACATTTACATCACTCAGACTGTCCACAAAGGATTCTGAGTTCTTTAGTGGTCAAATTGTGAATGACGTGCAGTCTAAAGCTTTATGCGCCAATATACTGCCATGTTTAGTTCAAGAAAAATACAAACACAGATTGCATTTTATTGCTTGAAAACTGTAAGCGGGAGACTGCTTGGAGAGGGAATATATTCAATATTTCTGCTTCTTATTAAAGCAGACCTTGTACCTGCTGGCTTGCTCATTCTTTTAAGAAGCCTTAACGCTGTACAAATATACCACTGCCTTTCAAATTTAAAATAAAACTTCTGTTAAACAGAAAATATTTGCATTTAAACTGCTTTGGGTAACTAAACCTACCTGCAAAATGGCTGTAATATAATATATTAAAATGAAACAAATGGGGTACCCTGTTTCCATGATTTGTGTGTTAAATAAGAAGGCTAGCCACCCCGTTGGGTAAGTAATATCATGTAAAGAGAGAAGGAGACACTACTGGAACGTATCTTGACCACGTTAATCCATACCTACCCCTGAAGAAGCCTATATAGGCGAAACGCGTCGGGTAAATTGAACTTCGAACGTTTAATTGGATCATTAGTGGTACACGAAAGTCATAATCTGTACAACTTCGATATCTCAACTCTGTGCTGCCACAATAGAGATTTAGGATATATTATTAAATGGTTTTTGTAATTATGTATGAATCTAATTGTTTTAAATACATAATTAACCTATTTAGCCACTAAACCCCGTCTCTTTCTCTCTCTTTTAATACAATATATTATATTACACTGTATTTCACCTTGTGAATCTATGTGCCTGCTATAAAATCCATAAAAGTAGCAATATTTTCATTATAAATCTGGCAATAATCAGCAGCAATATATGCTAGTGTATTTGAAGAGTAGTCAGATAAAACTATGTGTAACCTGTGTGGTCATAAAACTCCAACATCCAATAGGTGATTTAAGGTAATCTGCCAAAGTAAATTGCATTTCTTCATCTTTTTGACCATGCTTTTTTTAATTCACTACCATACACTACATACCAAGGAAATTAGATATTTGAATGGAGCATTTGCCTCCTACCCTTTCTATCTTCATTTCATTCTTTCTTCCATTTGTTTAAATAATCCAGTGTGGAAACATGAATACATGCAATTGTGTGATCAATAATACTTTATTCATATTCTTTATGATCCCCATTATTACAGAATGTGCAATACAAAGAGGCAGCTGCCTTCTGCACCACAGAAGATAGCAGATTTCTGTCCCTGGAAATATTCTTTTGTGATTGTTTCCAGTGTCAGAAGAATGATTGAATCCTGTATACTTAGCGCTGTTCTATTTTATAGAAAGGAGAGGGGAGGATAAGTGAGTGGCACCCTACTGTGCTCTCCTCCATCGAAAGTAAAGCAGTCATCCCTGCTTATTTATTTACTGAGTTGCCAGGATGGATTGATATCAACACCGGGAAACCTCTGTACACATGCTGGATTTTTTCCCAAGACAATCACAACTGTTTATTGTTTGGGCAACAATCATCTAGTATTAGTACTTAGCTTTAGGCCTCTTCATTTTTTAATAGAAAGTGCCAGAGCGCTATCATTCCAATAATTGATACATGATGCCAGAAATCTATAAAACAAAACTATTGCTTTCGGAAAATGTCATCAATGTTAAATGGTCATAAATATAGCTTTTATCCATATTTTTCTAGTTAATATAATAGTATAATCTTTGTATAATTCTAGCAATCTGTTGCATTACTACAGTATGATGTAACATTTTCAAGGTGCAATTCACAAAGCTCCTCTTTTCCTAGCTGTTTTTGTGATTACATATTTTAGATAGCAATTGTCTAAACTCTTTCATAATATTGTATTCAAGCAGTGACTTGTTTATTTTAAATTCTGCTTAGAGATGGTTTTAAGATAACCATTTGGTTGAGAAAATAACAGTTGCAAAAAAATATCAGTGGCACAGATTGTTTAAAACATACAAATATAAAAAGTATCTTCTGCTTGTAAAAATACAATACTATGATTGGTAGCCATTGTAGGATTTATAGAATGTCTGCTATACTCCTATATAACTGCATTATAAATACTGCATGCTTCTTCTTGCACATAATGAATGTTGCATTAGTTGATTGTTTTATTAGAGGCTGATACAGAGAATGTTTTGTCATGAGAATTAATTAAAATATTAAATCAAAACAAAATACTAGCATAAACTGCAGTAAAATTATTTGTGCATAATATAAGGCAAGGGATGCTAGCATTATCAATATATGAATTATTCATAGATCAGTAAACTAACATTGTTTTTGCTGATCAATAATATGTTTTAAAAATAAGGACTCCTTGGCATTTTAACAGTATAGGTCAAAACAAGCATCAGAAACAACATTATCATCAATAAGTTTTGACCTTGAACTGTGATTACACAAAAACATCTCATCATGCCATCAGCTTTTAATTCAACAAGCAAACATAAATAATACAGTATTGTGTTATCATAATCGACTTGATTTAGTGCCCTTTATTGATGAACATCTGCAGAGGAATGACAATGTCTTTTTTATTAGTTAAATTTTCTATGGAAGTTGATGGCAAGAAAGAGTAGAACATACATAATTAAAAAACAAAAATTAGAAAATAAACTTTGGATCCCAGTCTATCAGTGCTGGTATCTCAGTGTTGTTACTGCAACACCATCAACATTGGGCATGTCTGATTAAAGATAAGAAAGGGATTTATTTAGGGGTTACTATTTATGTTCTTTTTTTTTTGGTTCAAGCTAAACTAAACCTAAACATTAAAAAGAAATTAAAAGCAGATTCTTTATTGGGATTTGTTATATTATATTAATAATCTTTTCTATATTCAGCTCAGTATATGATCATGGCATACCCAGCTGTCAGGAATGTTAACACTCTTGTGTGTATGTGAAGGCATTACGCCTGGCCTGACCAACCAAGATGGCCAAAGATCTAGAAGTTGGAAGAGGGTCAAGTGAACATATGGGTGCTGGAAAATCAGTGAAGAGTGGTGAGTTTAGTAGATTAACTGCAAATACATAGGTACATTTCTTTTTTTTAATTTATTTATACTTTATAGTCTGAAAACTTTATCTTTGGAGTATAAGTGTATTATTAAGGCACAGTCACCTGTGAGGAAAGGGTAAAATCTTTGTCAGATTTTACTGCTCTTCAGAGTTCCCCTAACTTTCTGTTTTTGGGGCAATATTCTACCAGACACGAAGTTCTGAAAAATATGCATCAGGAAAGCAGACAACAATATAGCTGACAGAGGTTTTACCATTAATCGGCATAACTTTTCAATACTAAATAAATCTTTATCTTTTGTTGCTGTTGGATATTTTGCTTCACTTCCCGTCTGGTAAAAATGTTGATCCTTAGGCGGGATATGAGAGAACATCTTTTTTTTCCCAATTTAAATTTTTATTAAAGGTTTTTACTTTTCCTAAACAGTACTATACCAGTAACAATAAAACAGTACAATAAAATAAAAAAAGAAAACATAAAAAAGAAAATCTGTTAAACAAAATGTAACAACCAAAATAGGTTCCTAGTCAGAAACACTGTATATCAAATAATTAAATGTGAGGTTTGCATTAAAGTAAGAATATATATTTAAACAATATAGGGTGGGTTTTAGGACTTCAATAAGAGTACATCTTTAACTGAGCCTGGGGCAACTACCGTATTTTTTGCCATATAAGACGCACTTTTTCTTCCCCAAAACTTAGGGGGAAAAGTTAGTGCGTCCTATACGACAAATGTGTTAAAAAAAATAATTAAAATATTATACTCACCCGATACCCGATCCTGCGTGTGTCTCTGGCTGCAGCAGCGTGTGTTCTCTCCTCTGCCAGCATCGTGTCTTCTCCTGTCTGTAAAGCAAAGCGAAAGAAGCCGGCACAGCGCCACCTGCTGTTCCCTGTCCTAACTGCCGTACAATAGAAAAAAAGCACAGAGTGATCAGAAGGGGAATTTGAATGACAGAGTGATCAGAAGGGGAGTTTGAATGACAGAGTGATCAGAAAGGGAATTTGAAAGGTACAGAGTGATCAGAAAGGGAATTTGAATGGCACATGAGTGATCAGAAGGGGAATACCGGCATGAATGGCACATGAGTGATCAGAAGGGGAATAATCTTTCAGAAACTTTTTTTCTAGATTTTCCTCCTTTAAAATTGGGTGCGTCTTATATTCCGGAGCGTCTTATACGGCGAAAAATACGGTATACAACACCAACTGGAGTTCCAATCCTTCCCCACACTTTTCAAAACTAAAACAAAAAATTTGGCTATAGATACACTTTCAGCTTAATAATAATTTAAATGTTAAGAAACTTATTTAATTTAGAAGTATAAGTCTTTGAATCCATGTTTTTTTCCAATATTTTGAAAGTAGGACAAACCGGTAATTGGAGGTCGGTCAATTTGAATGCTATTGCTTTGCATAGTGCGGTCATCATTGTGAATCTGCTTACCTACAGGGTATGCACAAGATCATAAATGTACTGTTGCTTCTTCTAGGAGGCTTGGACAGAGTATTTAACCAAGCTGTATTGTGTGACAGCAGTATAGTATAGTAATGTACTGTACAGTGTATTACTAATTATAGTGAGGTCACTGAACTGGCTGGGTTTTCTAGGTTTGCCTAAGTCATATGACTAGCTGAACAAAATTTTAAAAAATTCCATCAGTAGGTAAACTATTTCCATTTGTGTAAATTCATGCTCTGTATACAGCTTTTTATGTGGTGTTCAACTTTAGTTATAAAGTTATAATTGCTAAACAACATTTTTGCAGGATGATATGACATTTACCAATAGGGAATGATACACAATAAAGAAGAAAACATGATAATTATCAGTCAATGAAAAGTCAAATAGTAATGCTCACAACATTCTGCAATTTATTTAGCATGGTTACCATGCAACAAATTAATTGTCTACTGTAAGAACATAGCACCACCTCATTAGTGAAGTTAATAAAGCCTGTCATTGCTTCAGGGCCAGTGTTAAAGAGAGGATGTTTAAGTCTTTCCAGCTGAGGGACAGACATTTTTCTAATGTGTATTTGTCTAAGAATTTCTTTTTGTAGGTGTAAATGGAAACTCCCTCCTTTAAAATAAAATGTAAAAACAAATAGGTGTGCATTGGTTAAAGAGAGGAAGATAAGAACTTGTGTTCCTGGCATAGAAACTATCAGCAAATACTGTAGGAAAATACTTAAATATAAAGGTTTTTACTGAGCAGCTCCCAACCTTGCCAACCACTTGGGCAATCAACCACTGCAATAGTTATTCATTAACCAGAGTTTCAAAATTTTAGAATGGGTGATACTGAACTGCTCATTATCCTCTCCATTGGTGGCCATGGATAAGATGCTACCGCAGGCGCATTTCACGGACATGAGGAAGCTGAATTTGCTATCCATATGAACAAACCCTAAGGGCTTTACCTTCTCCAACCATTCATCCTGAAACTAAGTTGTACTCATCCACCCCCCACTATCTTTTAGCAAAAGGTGCTAGAAATGTATAGTGTGGCAGGTAAAAGGTGTAGCCTAACTCCTCCAGGGTCGCACATTTAGGTTGAATAAATTGAATCTTTATTGCTAGAGTGGGTTTGAGATTAGGTGGGCCGCACAGGGGCCTGACTGTCTGAATTTAAACATTTTTAAACATAAAAAGGTTAACAAGTTCAGTTAAATAGAGGAAAATCTACTCCTACTATCCACAATGGTAAACATGGAAAATCAATTGACTGTGAATTAATATTCACTTTTAAATTATATAATTGTAGTAATTGATGATGTATCCAGGCAATGTAGAAATGTATCCATAAATGTTAAAATACTGTTAAGATAAAACCTAAATTGTTTCCTTCGATAGCCATTGACTTGTACCCTTTTTATATCATATATTCAAGCTGGAAACTCCCCCTTTTTATAAACCCAGAACCAAAGTCTGACTGGCACATTGCTCAAAGAAAGATATATGGTATTTGGTTTAGTTACCACTAAGAATCATTTTTCTTTGACTACCACAGTTTCTCCATTGTCTGGAAACATAATGACAGGCTAAATGGATTTCACCTAAAAACTATTTATACTGTTTAGAAAACATTACACTGTTCATCTAATTAAAATAGGAAATAATATATATATATATATATATATATATATATATCTTATAAAAATATGAAAAGGTGCAAATATTTGTATGTATAAAGTTGTTGAAGAAACCATATCTAATATCTTTCCTTCTGAGAATTAGAATGATTTAACCAATTGTGCAGCCAAGGCATATTTTCATTTAAATTATCAGTAAAGAAGAGAGTTTGGACTATGTTAGCCTTTTCGCCCAAGGACAGCTAGTGACAGCTTGGTAACAGAAAATGGTTGATAAAATACATACTATTCATTTTTTTTAATCCTTTCAACTCTGTGTTGATTTTTTAATTTATTTTTTCCAAAGCAAAACAGTTTTAAATGATAATCATATTGGTGTTATTGCTGTTAAACGTACATGTCTCCAATTGGTAAAATTTTTTTTTACAGTATTTTGGAGAAACACATTAAAGTTCATTTACGAAGAGAATTTATTTTATACCCTTACCAAGGTGAATTATCATCAACTTGCAGGGGATAATTAGCTTAGCTTAGAGCGGAACTAAACTAAAACAAAAAATACACTTACCTTTAATCCTGCAGATCCCTTGATGGCATTGGTCCTTCTTGTGATCCGGTCCCATGTCGCCCTCAAATTTCTCTTTGTCCTGGCACAGAGGAAGCGTTGGGCATTTTCTGTTTTCTCTCCCGGTTACTGCGTCACCCGATCTTGCACTGCGCAGATGCGTGAGGTCTGCAAGCATGCGTGAGATCGGCATCTCTTTCCACTTGTTGGAAAAAATGAAGGAGCAGCTAGCGCCTCCCAGGACGCATGATGTAGATATCCCAGGGGGCTCTGCGCTCCCATTTTAGTTTTTTTTTAATTTTTCTTATTTAGAAGGGTTGTCTACTCTTCTATGTAAAGTAAAAATGTTGAGATTAGGTATGCTTTAACAAATGCTTTGAAAATTTGCTTTACAAAGTATACCCAATCACATGCAAGAAACCTAAAAAAACGTGTGCCTTGCCCATGATTTGATGGCTGAAGTCTGCAGAAGCTTCCATGTCTATATGTGCCAGAAAGGAGCCAGAAAGACACTTAACGTATATATAATGCTTTCCTTTCCTGAGAGAAGGTAACACATTTTGTTTTACTAAAAAGAGTAAATAAATGTAATATAATACCATCCATTAATTTTACATTCATTTGAATACCTTAGTCAAAAAATGTTCTTACTTGTTTTGACACTGTATTTAATAGTATTTTGACACAGTTGTAGAAGTTTCTGATGAGGCTCTCCAATGTCTCTAATTTTTACATCCAGAAGCTTTTTAAGTTGTTCGGGTTCTTTCCATTCACAAACCTAGAAGCCACAATGGTGTCAATGTTAAAATTAACCCATGCATAGATATAAATTAGGGTATACAATTTTATATAATGCAAATGAAAAATCCATGTACACCAAAACTGGATGACATTTAAATTGCAGAAGCAATGCATTTAATATCTGTGCAATAAATTCATGTATCTCTTCTTATCCTTTCCTATTTTATCACCAACACTTACATTTTAATATGTATTGGTATGGAAATTTTGCAATGGAAATGTGTGTGATAGGTTTGGAATAGGAGTTGTCATGGCAGGGTCATTGGGTTTTTTTTTGTTGTTGTTTAAAACAAGAGCATTTAGTTAGTAGTTGGTATACATGCACTTTAGGCCTAAATATGTCATTGTAATATATATAAATATATAAAGAAACATATCAAATGGTAATAGTAAAAAAAACATTGTTAAAATGTAGTAACCTACTGCAACAAATCAGCAATTGTCTAACTTCACTAAATGTATATAAAAGGAAATCAGGTTGCACAATATCATAGCTTTGTGTCGTGTCTTAATTAATAAGCCTGCATATCGCTTGCTTTTGGCAAACAGAGTCAAGGAAACAGTTAATGTTACTCATAAAGCATAAGACATTTCTAAAGCCTATGTGAATTATCCATCTTTCTGCAGTGTTGCACAAAGCCATTAAACAAACTAGTTAACTGTAAAAACTTGCCCGGAGGAAGCTGAGGAGCAAAGAAAAATCACACTAACACATCACAATTTGTGAAGAAAATAATTGACTGTTGACAGAACAGTATTGGTTATCTATATGCTAAAAATAAAATGGCCATACATATGATGGTGTTCCTAAAATAAATGACTAACTTCATTAAAACGTAAAGTTATTTCAAAACTTTTAAAACATCACGTATGCTACTTGTCTTCAATTGTACCAACTGTCTACATAACAAACACAAATCCAATTTCAGAAACAAAAACAAGAAAATCCTGTTTGTTGTTTCCAAATGTGTGGAGGTTGCAATTGCAGATGAATTTTGAAAAATTTAGCCATCATTTGTGACCATACATATTGTTCTGTACCTGTAAATAGTAGGATATTCTGGCTGTCTGTAAAGAGATCAGACAATCTGCATATAGCAAATACAAAAAAAAATTGATAAAAAAAAAAAAAAAGTGTATAAGCACCTTTGCGTTCACCATCCAGATTCAGTCCAACTGCCACATTACCAGCCCTGCACCAAGGGGATGTAACATTTAAAGTATATCTAAGAATAAAACAAGTAGTATATTGCATCTTGCCAGTTCTCCTTTTGCAATAATTTTTTTGAATGTTCTTAAATACGGAAAATTATAAATATAATGTACAAAAAAAGTACAATATTTCTCGCTTAGAAATATATACAACAGGGTGACCTGCCTGTAAACCCTAAGCATGTAATAAAAACCTAAGTGATTCACAAATAACACACATAATAGGTATGAAGTAGGAAGCCACAAGGGCCAAACAGGCTTGCAGTACTTGTATCAAGCTGGAACCTCTTGTTCGTGTGTGGTGGCTGCTTTAGTTTACCATTTTTAGGATAATAGCATTTTCTGCAAGTACAAAAAATACCTGTTGATCATGCCAGAAACGCCTAGGCCCTGTCACGTCATGTGCACTGAAGTTCAATTGCAAACAAACGTTAATGGCATTTACAATACTCTTTTGTAAACTGCATGTCTCCTGCCCCCTTTTTAATTGTGATGATGAGAGAGGAAGAGTTTTAGTCCAATCGGACAATGGGGCAGAAAACTGGCAAGATCAGTCGTAAAAGAGGAAACAAAAAAATGCTTCTGTATGATTTTTTAATACTAATTGATACTAAATGATACTAAACGTATATATAATTTAACAGGAATTAACAGTACATATACCTTTTCTGTTACATCGGGTGCCTTATATACGATTTCACTCATCAGTAGTCTATAAACTTCTTCAACAAATTTTTCTCCAGAATTGCTATCAATTATTGGTCCATTTAAGATGACACCATCCACAAGAACTGCATTCTTCTTCATACTCCTTGCTTCCCCAGGGCTAGGATCAGCTAAAAACAAAATAAGTTCAATTAGAAATATATATTTTTTAATGAGTTGTATACTAGTATTAATAAACTATTGTTGGCATTATAATGAGGTGTTATTATGTTTTATTACCCATTTGGGGCGCCATGATATCTGAAGCTTATCATTTCATAAAATTTACAGTGTTAATTTCTGAAAGTCAAAGCTGTAAGATATTAATTAGCATCAATAAACACAACATGATGGGGCTAGTAATAATAGTGTAGCTATTATTAGTTTGAGCAATTTATAGTGTTAATATTATGAACAATGAATTGTGTTACGAACAATGAATCGAGGATATTATTTTATTTGTTTAGTCTTTATTGTTTTTAGTTTAATTCGTTTTTTATTGTTTTTATATATTTTTTAATTACAAATAGGTCTTGTATTATAAACTTTAGATTTTTTATGGCTTTTATGTTGTGCCTTGATTCAATAAAATTATTACTACAGAATTTTTAGAATTATTCAGATTCATTGGCATTCTAAACTAACTTATCTTTCAGGCAAAAAACAGCTATGCCTTTGTTTGCTACCTTTTGTGTTTGTCATATATAGATGACAAAACTGACCTACCAATCTTAAAATTGACAACTGGACCAAATTATTATAAATTCTGTGGTTTTTCTCATTGTTTAATTTTTTTAACATTTTGTGACCTGAGGCCGTTGATGGCTAGATGCCCAGGTCAAACTTAGTTGAATTGGTTAACTTGATAATAACCTTATAATTAATTTAAATCTAAATTATTTTACATTGTTTTAAAGTAATGTAATTGTATCTAACAATCACACAGGTAAAAAGATGGCACTGAAGATCCCATTGCAGCTTAAAGATGGCAGTATATACCTACAGGCTGGATGCCTATATTGTCAATATAACAAAAAACAGTCAAAATATACAGGGCAGGGTGCTGGAGAATGTTAATTTACAATATGTGAGCAAGAAGTAGGTTAATTTTTTTAAATTATTTTAAAAAAATACCTAGCATCTCCCCAGAAGCTATACAAGCCCTTTCACCAGATAATAGTTATTGTATGTATCACAAATACACTATAGCACCTACACTTGGGTTATGCATTGCATGACAAATGCTGATATCTCAGTAGATGTATGCTTTACCATAATAATTTCATCCTCAAAATGTCACAAAAGTTGGTTTCTCAGCTGCTTTCATTGCATGATGAGGGGATCAGTGGAAGTAGAGTTACCCGAGAGAACTTAAGAACTTAAAGAGCTTCTGCTAAGGACTCTGAGGATTAATTGGTCCACAGCTACTGAGCTATGTACAGGCATCTTTTTTAGCTAAAGCATATGAAATAAGGCTGCAAACATAACATGATAAAAAGCTTCCAGTTCAATAAAGGATTTCAATTAGTAAAAACAATTTTTACTACTTAAAACAAAATAAATGTTAGTTTTAAAGAACCTTATTCTCCATATGAGCATACTAAAGCCAAGTAAGTTTGGTAATTATTGTATTTATTTATAAGTTATGGTGAATTCACATTAATTTGTTCATGCAGATTTGTAATTGTAATACCCAATTTTTGAATATTAAAAGTCAAACTTTTGTACCAAATGCCTAAAAAAGGTACATTCCAAATTTAATTTTTTTTTTGCAGTTAATAATTTTCTTTTAAAATGGTCATTACTGAGTTTAAAAATAATTTTGCATTGAAAAGGACATTGTGCTAAAGGCCATAGGATAAATCAAATTTTTTGCTTATTATTATCAATTAACTCATCATCAAACTCATCTTATTAGACAAGAAGTAAAGTTCTATAATAAATTAAAAAAAATGTAAAATAATATTTTACATAGTCTGGCAACTTCATGCTTGAAAACTGGCAAAATATTTTTCTTTTCTTTAATAAATGGATTCTGAAAATATTAGCAGCGCATATGTTAAAAAAAAAAAAAATAAAGATTTTCTCTTTCACAGGGTGTATGCATACTTTTTAGGAGGATTGGGGTAATTATGTTGTTTTAGCAAAATCAATGTTTGAATAAGCACATAAGGATTTTTTGTCTAGAACACAGCTCAGTCTACGATCATGGCATAGCTGGCTGCCAGGAATTAATGGACTCCAGTTTGGCAAATCAAGATGGCCAAAAATCCCAAACCTAAAAGAGGACTGGAAGAAGATGTTGAAGTGAGTTTACTTAAAGCTTAAAGATGAGTTTACTTAAAGTCTTGTGAACAGGCAGGTGAATTTATTTTATTGCAGAAAAAGAATCCCACCCTAAATTTACAGTCTTTCTATATGAACAACTGCAGAATAGTTGGCATTTATTCTACCACTGAGGTACTTGCTCTATGGAGATCAGTCCTAATATATCCTCGTCCTACACAGTAGTATTGGTCAAACATCTGAACAATAGAATTTAATCACATGGATACTTTGTACCAGCCAATAAACTTGAAAATTGCAAAATCTTTCTGTCGCTACAAAATAGGACAGGCTCTTTTTTTTAATTTCTTCATTATTTTATAAAGCTATTCAAGTCTATCAAAGAAAAATATTTTTGTTTCCAATAATTTATTATCCAGGGCCGTAATAGTTTATTTAGGGCCAGAAGTACATTGTAATGAATTGACATATCTTACAGTCAGTTTTATTGTCTTAGGCCAGAAAAGCCATTTTAACATCTCATCAATTTAGACTGTCAATTTTCAATTATAGAGGATGGCAAAAATGTTAATATGGTAATGGTCACTGCTGTTATATAATGCTACCCCCAAGTTTGGATCCGAGCTAATTTGACCACAGATTGGAACTAGGAATTTGAGCAATTTAAGTTCTGATATAACGTTACATTGCCTGTTGGCTATAGGTATAGTAGGTCATTGAGCAATGACAGCTGCCACTGTCTGGTTGAGCTCTACTATACCAGTCATTGACAGGAATAGAAAGGCTCAGCCAGTCCTGTTATTGGACTATAACAACTGTAATCATCTAGCAGAGGGTTTGAGATGCTAAATGATGACAGCTGTCATAGTCTCTCTAAAACAGCTGTCATTGCCCAAATTAGCTATTTCCTACTATATATTTGACAAATATAGTATGCCTTAATAAACCAATACATATATGCATTTTATATTTCAAATGCCTTTATTTATGACAACCACATAATGGACCTAATTTATCAAAGCGTTCCAAGGCCAGAGAACAAAGACTATCATGAAAAAACCTGAGTGATCCAGCAAACCTAGAATGGATCTGGTCCAGGATTGAAAACATTTGTCCAAGAATTTACATAGGAACTCCATTCCAGGTTTGCTGGATCACCCAGGTTCACCAATGATTATCTATCCTCTTCAAGCATGTAGAGTTTTAATAAATCAGGCCCAATATGTAGGCATTTCTGAATAGTTGAGGCTGACATACCTTTTATCTGATATGAAACAAATTAGATGAAAGATGCAGTCATACAAAACCTACAGGAGCACATGCTTGCTACTCATACAGTATACCTAACTGGGCATGAGAAAAATGATAATTTTAGGTTTAAAGCATCATTTTTCTTAGATTTACTTATTATACAAATTATACTTAAATACAAAAAAGTCTGCTAGCAGATGAAGCTACTATATTGGCCAGGATAAGTACCATAACATATGAAATATAGTGGGACATACAGTAGTCCTCAATGCATGGGGCAGCTCCCTAAACTCTCCAGACTGCATGATTTCTATGATGAATCATAAAACGTTCAGGTATCATAAAGTATAAATGATTTAGTCATTTGTTATAAAACACAAAATTTCACATTTAGTTTCCAACACTGCGTAGTTAATTTATTAAACCTGCTGAAAATAATGCCAAAAATGTGCTCAGCATAAAAACAGCACAAAGGAGGAAAAAACAGTCATGTTAGCATATAAATAATAGAATATACTTATATGTGCTTTCTTGCAGTTAGAGGAAGAATGGCTGCATCTTCCCATAAAATGCACTTATTTGACAGTAATTAATTACCCTCCACCCCTTTGTTTTCAATTATTTAATATTTGAGTTGCCTGAAAGGAGAATATAAATCTCATTCTTTTCTGCACTATTTGCAAACATGTGTCAGCGCAGTGAAGCTTTAAAGCGACAATCATTCTCTGAAATCGTTCCTATCACACATCATTAACCCTTTCATCACCTGTGTAACCAGATCATGTTCTCCTGACAGTAAATATTACTTTTTTCTTTTCTTTTGGACGTTCAGGCTCAGTTGAGTTAAACTGGCAAGATAAAACATACCATTTTTTTTTTTTTTTTATAGTATGAGAAGTAATTCCAATAGGGAGATCCTGCCTGAGTTATAGCTAAAAAGACCGGTTAATCTGCAGACGTTGTGACAAGAGCAGTTTCATTCATTTCATATTTAACAACCTGAGAAGTGTTAAATTGCGCTGTGAAATATAGATAGAGAAGAGCGGAGTCACATTCTGGAACTTCAATTATGTAATGCAGGATTAGGAACAACTGACATATTATCAAAAAGAAATGGGCTAAACCTGGGATTAGGGATTACCAGCAGCAAGGTGAGTTCACACACTTAATTTTGTAGCTGTAATACCTAAAAGGGCACTAAGAAGATGACATCTAGGTAGAATATGTGCTACATGATAAGGATATAGAAACAAGAAAATAGTAACAGGGTAAATGGTGTAAGGAGAATAAACGTGGAGGATACTGCTGTTGTCAAATCGTATTACAGTACAAACTATGGAATATTTTAGGTAAATGTGATGTAGTGTTATTAAAAAGCTAAATATATAGGGCACAAGATACACTTAAAAATAATTAATGTCTGAATGAAGATACTAAATACTGAAAGGGTAAATTACAACACAGAGACCATGTCTATTCCACGCTCATGTGATACACTGCGCAGAAGTAGACAGCCGAATTAAACAAAATAATCACAAACACTTATGTAGTAGTGGTTAACACTGATATTTAGGTTTGTTTGATATTTATAAAGTGGATTTGCAATGCAACATTCTCTGGTGGAGAATCAATTACTACCATTTATTACACATGGACCTGATAGATTGCCAGCAGAGAATGTTGCTGAATTTCAGATTCACTGCTTTATAAATTAGAAGACCCCTTAGACTCCAGTTTCTTGCTAAATAGTGTATCACATTCTTCATCAGAAGAATTGTGTTTGTGTAGATTGACAAATGCAGCATGCTTTGGGATAATTTCACTTTGCAATTGAGATCAATTTAGGATTTTTTTATCCCTTTTTTTTTCTAGGTTCTTTTGGGGATTGTTTTGATGGTTTTGTGCTTGTGTCTGACATAATATATTAAGAATTCATTCACGGAAGGCATATGAAGTGTGGTTGGCCTCCTTCTAAGCTGCAGTTTACCTCCTTCTAAACCCCTTCTAAGATGCATCATCATGTTTTAGGCTGTTATTAAGATTTCATTGATCCACATCGAAAATTTAATGGCACAAGTAAGAAACCAGAAGTGCTGTATAAACGAGGTCTGACTGGTAATAAAGCATCTAAAGAACAGAAATTGTCAATATAAGTTGTTGGCTTTATGTTACTTAGTCTCCAATAGTAATGCAATCTTCTCCATACTGTGTATCACAATATAAACATCTATTTTACCAGAAACAACATATTTTATTATTAGTTTTACATAATTTTGGGCCAGAAATACAGTTGATGTAGAGCAGTGAGGAAGCAGTGGTCTTTCTGCAGATGTTAGACACTCTCCATAACACTCCAGTTAAAGGTTTGACTACCTAGAGCAGAGGTCAGCCAACTTTTTTGGCCACTAGGCCATTTCAGGGGTGGGCAGGAGCACACTAGTCCGGACTCTCCCGCCCTAATGGCTTCACCCTTGGACTTTAAGCACACTAGGCCGGATTCTCTCGCCCTAATGGCTTCGCCCTTGGACTTTAAAAAAGTCATAAAATCATACATAATAATAATACCAATATTAGTTATAGAATATTACCAAAATAATATGTTATGCACACAAATATCAACACAGATTATAACAAAATAAAACCATAAAAAATCTTTAGTTGAGCCAGTTATGCATATTGTATTAATTAGTAAAAGAATGTATTTCGAAGTACAAAATCCAAATGCAAACAAGGAATTAATAATAAAAGTTAATGTATCATGCTTTGCTTTATCAATATTTGCCTAGAACCAAGAATAAAGAAATCACAAGTCAAGATAAAATGATAAAAAGATTTTAATCTAATAATCTTGACTAGTGATAAGCCTGATTGATTCATTTTTTTTTTATTAACATGAAAATCTCAGAGAGTGAATGATTATTTAGAGGAAGGCATAATATTATAATTTTCCTGTTTTTAAGGGTTGCAGTGTGATTTTAGTTGTTGGTAATGCCTACTGTATATGATTACCGGTTATCTGTTAAATTATCAACAAGGAGGAAGGATCCCTTTATTGTAATCAACATTACCAGGGAAGTGAATGCATTAAATAACTTATTACGGCGAGCATGAAAATCTGCAGCACTTATTCCATTTTAAATGTAACTAATATTTGTTTAGAGACATTTTAATATATATTATTTATTTTAATATATATATTATTATTAATATTAAACAGGATTTATATAGCGCCAACATATTACGCAGCGCTGTACATTAAATAGGGATTGCAAATGACAGACTAATACAGACAGTGATACAGGAGGAGAGGACCGTGTCCCGAAGAGCTTACAATCTAGTAGGTGGGGGAATTTCACACACAATAGGAGGGGAGATATGTAGTGGTGGGAAGTAGTGATGGTTTCAAATGACAGAAGAAGCCGGGTAGACAAGTTTGAAAAAATGGGTTTTGAGCGCTCTTTTAAATGAGCAGAAAGTAGGAGCAAGCCGAATAGGACGAGGAAGACCATTCCAGAGAGTTGGAGCAGCTCTAGAGAAGTCTTGTATCCGCGCGTGTGACGAGGTTATGAGTGAGGAAGTCATTAGTAGGGGAGTATTTTTTAACCATGTCAGAAATGTAAGTGGGACAATAACTGTGTAGGGATTTGAAGGCAAAGCACAGGAGCTTGAATTTGATTCTAAGGTGATATATATATATATGAGACTTTTACTTTGTAACATCCAAACTATGCAATGGCATGGTAAAGGGAGAACGCATATTATTTTTAGAAACTTTTTCAAAAGTTGTTACTTTTCTAACAATACAAATGGTATGATATTTCAGATCTCTCTCTCTCTGACTATTAAAAACAGCTGATATGTTTGGCACTTTTTAAATACTTGTCAGTATTTGGTATCTATACATCATGGGCTGCATTATTCTACACACTCCCTCTTCATAGTTATACTACAAAGCCCAGGCCCACTCAGAACACAATAGTAATTGTGATGGGTATTGGATTTGGTAATGTTACCCAACTGGTAGGCTTTTTTTGTCCCTTTCTTCATCTAAATCAGCCAGATACCAAATGGCATATAGGTTGGCACCTGGAATCAGGTTGGCCAATCAATACACTAGATGTGTCAAGGTATCTAGTCTCTAAAATGTTTAATAGGTTGTCCAGATACCTAGGCCTTGAGCTGCATTTGGAGTCAAATGGGATCCTTAATATTATTTTACCACTGTAACATACATGTATTGTGCTGAAACAAACAACTCTATTCAATTCCATCAATCCAATTAAGAACATAACTAAATTTAGGCACTTTCTCATTTCTTACTGCAAGCAGGAATCAAAACAGAATTTGCAATCTCTTTATTAAGGTAACTGAAAATGCAAATTTCAGAAAGGGGAACTAATGGAAAAAGCGTACCAGTTTTCAACTTACTTCCACAGTGAATGGACAAGATTAAAGCTTACCTAAACTTAGAATTTTTAATTTACATTGAAGGGTAGACAACCCTTTTATTCACAGTAAAAAATTGTTTGTTAGTTTGTTAGTGTTTTTTTTTAAAAAGGGTGCAGCACCACCCCCTTAATTCTCGATCACCTAGGTGATCAAGAATGAACGTCACGCATACCGAGAGGCTTCTGGCTGCTCCTCTCATTAATAGGGGAAACAATTGCTGATCTCACGCATGCGCAGTAAGAACGGCAAGTTTTTTCCCAATCTACATCACCCGATCTCGCTCCTGGGTAGTGCGAGATCGGGTGATGTAGGAAGAAAAACACGAAAGAAGAAAATGTCAGCGCCTGGCTCTCCCTCCTCGCCTGGCTGAAGACAGATACCGGGACAACGAGGGCCCCCATGGAAGAAACCTCCCAGCGAATTGACTGATCTGTGGGGTTGAACATAAGTGCGATTTTTTGTTTTGGGTTAGTTTTGGGTTTACTTCTGTTTTAAGATAGAAAAGAATAGATTTTCCCAAAACTAGTAGTGATTAACCATGTTCTTCATATGAACTTCTAAGTAAGGTAAAGTGATTAAGAACTTTTGAGTAGTTATCAACTAAGTAAATTGGCAAATGTTATGATTCTTGTAAACAATGGCAATAGATTTGTCTCTTTTGCAGATTGGACAAGACTACATGTTTACAGATTTACCAGAAGCATAAAGTGATGAATAGGTGACAGTCCTAAATTGATCATGGATAAACTTAGGCAACTGTCATTGATATGTTTTTAAACTCTATGGGTAATTATATAAAGAATTTAATTAATGAATAATTGAAACAGGAAAGCTCAGTTATTAAAGTCCACATGTTACGGGAATACTTCAAATTACAGTATTATAATTCACTATGTAGAATGTTGATGATTTACTTTCCCCATAGTAATCCATAATAACTTTGTCACTACCTAATATTGAGCAGCTAGTCTTGTTTTGTTATGTCTATAGTATTTTTTTTTGGATGAGATTCAGCTCTGTATCTTATTTGACCTTTTTTCTGTGCCTGTCAGCCATCATTGCCAACTTTTTTTTCTAAGAACTGATTATTTCTTGTAGCCTAAGGTACTGTCAAAAATCCAATGCACACACTTTCATCTTTATTCCCTTGAAGCTGAAGTGCTAATCACATGACCATTTATAAATTGGGGCTTGAGCAGGTAATGTTTCAGAAACCAAAAAGATGTCAATCAAACTCTTCCCTTAAAGAGATAAATACAATTACAATTCAATAAAGTGACCACAGATGTGGTCTGCAATTTACTTGTACATTTCTATATAGTACTGTGATAAACAGAGGCATATATATATATATATATATACACTGAACATAGTTGATTCAATGTCAGCAGTTCTCTCAGTTCTGTTTCCAATGGAAAAAACTCAATACCCAAAGGCAAACAAAATGTATTTTCCTCTAGCAGATGCCTAGATTTATAAAATGTGTAATTGGCAATATCCTTTCATAATACATTACGGAAGTACAAAATTATTATTTAAGAACAAATACAAAAACTAAGCCATTGGAACAAATGATCTGAATTGAAAAAAAAACAATGCTAATGACACTTAGTCAAATTTCTATAATTACTACTGGATATACCTGGTATATATTTGCAAGGTTAATGTTTTCCAACCACACTATGCAGCTCACTGATATAAAATTGTACATTCGGAATGAAACATGCATCAAATGTATTTTTTATGGTGAGTTATATGAAAATAAAAACATTTTAGAAGGGTAAAATTTAAATATGACTCCCTTTAATCTTTTGTGATAGCTATTGTCTATTAATGATCTCCAATCTGTCTTGTGGTTCTTGTGAATAACATTCCTACTAGGTGCTTTGTCACACATTTTACAGGCAAAAATGCATAACATGAAAAAATCTACTGCTTTCTTTAGTCTTTACTTCCAATAAAAATGTAACAGTGCAAAGTGTCCTGCATGCTGCAAGTTGGGTACATTACCTGCAGCTTGCAACTTTAGTAAATACATACAACCTGTTTCCTACTGAAGCATGATGCTAAGTACTTTTCAACTACTGCTATAAAAAAGAAGATCAAGGTTGTATTTGTCCATAAAGGAAAATCCATCAATTTGCTATAGCTATTGGATCAATGACAATGAAATAAAGCACCGATTCTAAGCAGTAACTAACAATACTGACCACCACCTATGGATTATATTCTGGTACCTGCATACACATATTTTTAGATTTTAAAGTTGCAATGTAAAATATTGTGCAGGCATAAAATAAAAAACAATATGTAAGCTTGTAGTATTTCTTATACACATCTTTATTAGCAAAGTAACTCGGGCACTTGTGGGTATTTGGCACAGTAAAGTTGATTCTTTAGAATGACAAATGGGTGAAATATGTAGATATATGAATACCAGTGGGTGCTGAGAAGTTCCTGGCTTTGCCCCCTTCCAGATTAAATAGAAAAATGCGTGTGGTGGCATATGGCAGCCTAATATCTTAGTATGTAACTGTGCAAATATCAGGTCTTTGCGATTCTTAAAACAGTTTTTTCTTTTAGTGGGAAGCTGTGATGGCAGAGGCACAAGCAGGTTTCACGTCGTTGGAGTTACGGGCTGTCATGAGATTTTTGTTTCTCCACGAAAAGAAAGGACACTTCTCCTCCAGTGTTTTTGACATCTCAGTGTGAATGTCCTTTGCTGACTTTCCCTGGAGAAACAAAAACTTCATGACGGCCCGTAACTCCAACGACGTGAAACTTGCTTGTGCCTCTGCCATCACAGCTTCTCACTAAAAGAAAAAACTGTTTTAAGAATCGCAAAGACCTGATATTTGCACAGTTACATACTGAGATATTAGGCTGTCATATGCCCCTACACTCATTTTCTATTTTATCTGGAAGGAGGCAAAGCCAGGAACTTCTTAGTAGTGTACAAGGGAGCTTCAGTTTCTAATTGACTGACACACGGGAACCTGCTGCATTATCAACATGACCAAGAAATATCTTTTGTCATTTAGATTTCATAGTTTAAAGGTATGGGGCCCGATTTAATAAAGCTCTCCAAGGCTGGAGAGAATACGCTTTTATCAGTGAATCTGGGTAATCCAGCGAACCTGGAATGGATTTCCTAAAAGTCATTAGCTATTTGTTAGCAAATGTTTTCAATCCTGTACCAGATACATTCCAGGTTTGCTGGATCATGCAGCTTCACTGGTAAAAGTGTATTCTCTCCAGCCTTTGAGAACTTTAATAAATCAGGGCCATAGAGTACATGAAGAAAAGAGCTCTTTTTTTCTTGGGAATCAATGTAAAATTGACACACAGCATGCACTAGTTTTGTTCAAGATAAGCAGTAAATGAATACTATAAAAAAAAAAAAAACTTGTATTTTTTGAAACCCTGCCCTGGTAGAATTAAAATTTGACTAAAGCTTATTAACAAAGAAAATTAGCAAGAAAATAAGTTTGTCATTGTGGTCTAAAAGTCCTTTTACATTGAAAAGGTTTATGTTTGTATAAAAATTTTGGGAAAATGTATTGCCCAATTTACATGGTAAATCCGCATCCTCCTCTTGGTGGAGTTTCTTGTGATGTTGCCCTTACCACATCCTGAGAGTTCTAATTGCATTCTTAGTAAGATAAAAATAAGTGCAAATACAATATGAAGAGAGTGAGATCATCTTGTGTAGACTAGGTGGGCAGAGCTAGAAAAGCAGGTCTTAGGGTCATAGTCATATATCTCAACAAAACCAACTCTTCTTCATTCCAAAATACCAGTTTTTGGTCTTTACCGTTGCAGGTACAAAGGTCTTAGGGTCATAGTCATAAATGTCAACAAAACCTGATGCATTCTAAAATATGAATTTTTGATCTTTACCTTTGTATGTGCAAAGGTCTTAGGGTCATAGCCATATAGGTCAACAAACCCAACACTGCTACATTCTAAAATGCCAATTTTTGGTCTTTATGTATCAGAAATGGAACTATTATTTTGCAGAATAAAAACCATATAATAAGTGTACACTAATATATGTAATGCAGCACAAAATTTTAATAGCTTGCTGTATTAAATATGACCATGTGGGGAACAAATGCAGATGTTTCATATTAACAATTTTATACAAGTCTAGACAACCTATTTAAATATCAAATATCATATTAAATATCAAGATTAAAAAAAGAAATTATTGGTAAGATCCAACAGCATATCATCCAACAAGGTTTGTGTTTCTATGTAGACCATACAAATTGTTATACCTGTGGGTATACAACTTCTTCAAGCTATGTTCCTGTCTTTGGAATTTTGCCAGCATGACAATTGGCAATTTTTGTATACTTTTTTTATTACATTACACCAGGCAACTTGCCAGACTAATAAAAGTAAAAGAGCTTTACACTAAACGGTTATAGATTTTGTATCATATTGTTGTAACACCAGTCTGGGCACAATTCCAAAATAAAACTTTCCTACAAAGAAACATGTATCTTAAGTTTTAAAATATTGTTTACTAAACACTTATTACATTATGATTAATGATTTAGCTATTAATAAAATATTTATATACACAGTGTGCACAGTTTTTATTGCCTTCAAATAAATAAAGCACAGAAAATTATATATTTTTTGTGGCATCGTTGTAAAAATTCCTTAGTAATTAGCCACAGATTTTGTTTAATAATGAAAAATATTTAAAAATAGTATTCTTATAAATCCTATATTGTACATTTACGTATACTATATCTGCTAGATTTTGTAATGAAAACCCCAATGGAGAAGCATCTTAGATGTAAAATCTATTTTTTCAGTTTGGTGTATGTCACTACAATTTTTTAAACAAATCAGCTCTTCTGAACACAGAATAAAGTAGTTACACAGACAATAAGATTGATAACATAAAAACATTAAAAAAATGAATACATTGGGCCTAAGTCATTGAGGATCTCCAAGACTGGAGAAGATAGACTATCATGGAAGAACTTTTTGGATCCAGCAAACTTGGAAGAGATGTCCTAAAAATCATTTGTTATTAGATGGTAAATGTTTTCAGCCTGTACCAGGTTCTCCCATGAAAGTGTATCTTTTTGAGTCATGGAGAGCTTTAATAAATTAGGCCTAATGCATTTGTTTTGCACTGGATTATTGTGACCTACTGATGTGGTCTACTTAAAGCTATGCAGTTATCACAGAACTGTGAAAAAATAATATTAATAGACCATTAAAAGAAAAAAATAGTTATTTATGCTGCAGTATTTCTCTTAATCTAAATCTGTCTCCTGGAGTAGTTCCATGTCATTGCAATTAGGGATGAGCGAGCGAATTTAATAAATGCGAATTGGACCACAAATTGCTGCAAATTAGACCGCTCTCGCTTACCAAACATGTAGGTGAGAACAGCCTTTGTAAATTCGGACGTTGAGACCAAATTTTTGGAACCTGCAAGACCAATCGGGGGGCAGCTCCGCTCCCCTGATTGCTGTTGCAGCCCTGTACTATGTGTTCCTGGATAGAGTTTCTCTGTCCAGGAAAACAGTGTGAGTCTCACAGCTGGCTGCTCATGAATGAATGCAAGCATGGGAAAAATCCTCTGATTTTTCCCACAGCCGTGTTAATTTATAAACGCAAGCAGCATGACTCACTCTGAGAGGAGGAGTATGCCGACTGCATTTATAAGCGGAGCCATGAGAATCCTCCTCTCAGTGAGAGATCCCCAGGCACTACAGGTCAGAATGAGGGATCGCTCACTGACAGGAGGATTCCCACGGCTGTATTTATAAATGCAGCTGCCATAATCCTCCTATAGTGATTTCCATCGGAACCTCAAGGAAATTTTTGCGATAATGCATTTGGGACTTATGATCTCTAATTGCAATTGTCCTTAGTATTCTGAGTTTTTTGCATTCTGTATTCTGCACAAGAGAACTTTCACTCCTTGTAATTAAAAATACATTTGAGTAAAATTCCAGGGAAAATTAAAAATTACCTTTACACTGCATGGGTTTAATTGCTCATTTCTGCCCAAGGTAACACTAAAATTATTTTTACTTTCCTTAGCTCTCACTCCATCATGATTCCCTTCATCTTCTCCTAGGTGCTCTGTTCATCAGTTGCAGATTCTAATGTCATCACATGCAATGCAAGACAACATTCCTGCACTGTATGTCAGGGAGCCCACCTACAATCTGGTGTGTCAGACGGAAGGGGCGAGTGCTATATTGAGGTATGTAATAGGCTTTTTCCCGGGCAAAAGCTGAAGCTAAGCAAATATTGCCTAGACAAAAGAGAATATGTAATTTGGATTGAATCTTGCTTTTTCTTTTAAATTTGTGCAGTAATCTAGTGTGAAGCTTTGTCTTTGTGCAGAAGGTTTCAGTAATTAAAACCAGTCATTGCTGCTCTCTTCACTTGAGACTGGTTCTGTATCTGCTCCGTTTTGTAGTTTTTTGCAGGTAGACAGTAATGGGGTGGGCTGGCTGGGTCCCTCCTACAACTCTATTCATTAGACCTGATTTATTAAACCTCCCCAAGGCTGGAGAGGACACACCTTCAGCAGTAGAGCTGGGTGATTCAGCAAACCTAAAATAGATTTGCTAGCAAAACTGGTTTTGAATCCGGGACCAGATCCATTCCAGGTTTGCTGGATCGCCCAGCTTCATTGCTGAAAGTGTATCCTCTCCTGGCATGGAGAGCTTTAATAAATCAGGGCCACTGCACAAGCTTAGTAAATTGCTGTGATTATATCACTACTAATTGTGCAAGGTAATAACTAATAATAAGGATACTAGGTAATAATGTAATGATAAGATTGCAAATGCATTTAGTTCACAAAGTGAATTTATTTCCTATATCCTAAGTTTATCGATTATTATATTTAAATAAAGATTCTTGTTCCTAGAGTTCAGTACCTCCGTATAGCATAAAAGGGATTATACTGAATATTTATTCTCAAAAGCAAAGAAGCTTAAAGCAGTTCCATAATTAAGCACTGCAACCAGGCAGGATTTTTTTTTTTTTGCAGAAGGGACAGCAATTTGCTTACTATTATAAAACAATCTTACCTGTCCCAAGGTTGCTAAAGGTAAATGAACTCCCATGTGTCATCCTGGCCTGGCTGAGGACCAAATGGAGGACATGATGAAGATGGTGGCACTCATGATGAAACAAGTACAGGTCAGTGTAATTAAAAAAAATGTGACCAGGCAGATAAGTTTTTTTTATTGCAGAAGAGACAGGCGATGAACCTGCCTGCTTCCATTTTTTTACTTTACTTCTGCTATAGAAAAGTGCCTTCTCCACATCTCCACTGATTTCAAAAGTCTGCAGGTCTACAGATTTCTAAATATGGACACCCACGGAGGTACAGCTTTTTGTTCTTTGCATCTGACTCACCCACATGTTTCAAAAATGACAAGTTAAATAGAGACTTCAATTCCCACCTTAAAGCTATAAACAAAGCAGATTATATCTACAGAAAAATCACATTTTCAAATGATCAGTAAACCAAAAAGCTATAAGAAGGAAGTTTTCCAGTTGTTCTGCAAAGCTAAATTCTACACTGTCTGTTTATGGGTCTAAAAAGTGACAGTGTAGTCTAACTGACCAATCAGGAGCTTTTAAAAGTTCAAGTTTTTCTTTGCATATTGCTGTCCATGTAGTGAAGTAACATGTAGTTCAAAGTAAGCTTTGGGCACAGCATGTGTTTTAAAATGTTTGCCAAGTTTGAATTTCCCAGAGAACTGAAAGATTGACTTTAAATCCCCCTAATAGCTGAATTAGTTGAAAAAGTGGGCTTTAAGTACATGGCAAAAAGGAAACATTATAATAGTTCAAATGTATCACATATCAGTGTGTGTCTGGGCATGTGTCTTAAAGTGACTGTTATTGCCCTGTGTGTGTGGAACAAAAAATATAGCAAGGAAGGCTAATTATTTAAAAAAAAGTGAAGGAATTTTGGAGTCATAGTTGGTGGAACAGGTATGTACTTTAACATTCTTGTGCGCTGTGCTAATTCATTTTGAATGGGATATAAACCAACTGCAATGCAACTACAACACGTGTAACTACACAGTTAGCTTATCACCTGTAGTCATTAGGAAGTTTACATGCCAAATATAATATTTGTCTTTTTTCTACAGTAGAGCAGCCAAAAAAAAAGGATGTACAATACTTGGATTTGAGGTAATTATGTAGGAATTAGTTTTGACAATTTCACTTTAACAGTTCATAAATTTTTAGCTTGTCAAGGAATGGTAATTTACAGTGTTAACTAGAACCTTTCAAAAGTGACAGAAAGCATCAAGATGTTTGAAAGATTATATTCTTTTAGATAACAAAAATAAGGAATAACTTTTTTGTAGCTGTCATTACTTTAGTCTCAAGAATTCCATTTTCATTAGTTCTATAAACATCCCAAAAAAGTTTGTATATGTAGTTTATATAAACGATGTAAGTTTGCAAAGCATTGGACTATTCATGGTTTGGCAGATAACTTCCTTTTTGAAATAGGGGCTGATGTACAATCCAAAAGATAAGACTGGTATAATGTTGCAAATATTTCAGTATCTCGTTGGTTAGTGATAGATACAAAGTAAATATAAGAACCTACATGTGAAGTTAAGGAGTGCAAGCTATTGAAATTGGTATGATGAGTTGATCACCTGCTTAGTTCAATAATTGCCTGCCATATCCCCACAGTATTGTAGCAATTCAAAATATCCAGAAAGAAAGGGGACATAATTGGCACATGAAATGCAAGAGGGCACGATCTGAACATCAATTTTGCTCATAAATTGGACCATAGTATATCAAATGGTTTAACAGCTAACAGTATAGCATCTCACAACATTAGAGGGTGTCTCGACGCGTTTCACGGTCAATGCCGCTTCATCAGGATAATAACGTTGAGAGATAATTACTTATAGAATATATTATACATTACAGTATCTTGTCATCCTTATTCAAATGTAAATTGGGCCTCGAAGCAAACCAAGAGTCCATGATGAGGGTAAGTGCAAACCCATAGCCTTCTGAGGCTGATTGCAGGAGCTAAGAGCTGGGACCTGTGGTCTATCCCCTTCATTTTTGAAGTGGCAATTTATCTACATCTATAGAGGGATTCCCCTGTTATCGCCTATCGATTTGCACTTACCCTCACCATGAGCTTTTGGTTTGCTTTGAGGCCCTATATATATTTGAATGAAGATGACAAGATACTGTAATGTATAATACATACTATAAGTAATTATCATTCAAGGGTATTATCCTGATGAAGCAGCATTGACCGTGAAATGCGTCGAGACACCCTCTTATGTTGTGAGATGCTATACTGTTAGCTGTTAAACCATTTGATATACTATGGTCCAATTTATGAACAATGTTGATGTTCAGATCATGCCGCCTTGCATGTTAAGACAAATGGCATAATATTTTATTGGTGTTTATTATTTTTTAAATAAAAAAAATTGTTTTTTGATTTTATACATTTGCCAATTAAGTCCCCTTTCTTTCTGCATATTTTGAATTGCTAAGGAGTGCAAAACACGATAGCACATTTGTCATCATCTGAATCTTCTCTTATAAACTTTTGGTTGTTGTGCCTTTCCTTTAAGGGACAGCTGTGTGTTCTTAAATTTTCTGATATTTTCTTCCTGTCAAAGCTGAAATGTCGTCTAAGTGTCAGAGCACCCATGGGGACTGACCTATCTTCTGCCTCAGTACATTGTTCTGGTAGGAGAAGGACAACCTCTCTTTGTGCTCCAAACACAGTTTTTAGTTTCTTCCACAATAGAATAAATCTAATGCTTGGGACTAGATATCTCATGTTCTTGTGCACTGACCATAATGCTCATGCATGCCCCAAGCATGACACTGAAGCACAAAAGCACAACAGTGGCACATAATAGTACAGACCTGTCTGGAAACAAGCATGTTCGGGTGACAAAGTTAGGCCTCTGGGGTGACCCTGAATAACAGCATTAGCCACCCTTATAGGCTGATATAAAACGCACTGAACCTTTCAAGGTTCATTATAAACAACAGAAGGTTTAACACAAAAAGTGGAACAAAAAAAAAACACTAATATAAGGTATGCTGCTACATTTTGTTTTCTGCATGGAGGGTTTAATAACACTTTAAGTAATTCCTAAGGGATAATGTTTATTGTAAGAATGAAGACTTTGATTATTACAAATGTCCTCCTGTTTTCTGTCCCCGTTTTTCGAAATACTAATCCATCCTGAGAGAATATTATAACAAGGGCTTTTTTCTGGAGCTCGGCATGCTCGTTCTCTTCCCGCCATTAATAATCCAATAGGAGCTCCTCAACATCCAATAATGAAGCATATAAAAGGTTTCCTATAAACTAGGCATATGGTATATGAGCAAACTGTATCTGTTACAACAAAAAATCAAAGAACTGCTCATTCACACAATTGTAGCTAAACACTCAGTGTGACTATGAGAACAACATCTGTTTCTATGGAGCATGCTACTGCTATATTTAGATGAATGGTATACATCATAATAAAAATAAATGCACCATGCTGAAACATTTCTGCAACCAAAGCCAATTTTACTTATTACTAAGCTGTAGTTATTGCGTGATCATTACAACATAAAGTACTTTATTATCCCAAAGCAAAGCTTACATTTTTTTTATTTTAGTAAAGTGCTTGTATTACTTAAATCCTTATAGTATAGGAAAAACTATAATCGAGTATATATCCGAGTTTACTGAAAAAATGCAATGAGGGAATTTTAAGTGCATACTATCTTGTACAAAATCAGTAACATCAGTGAATGACTACTGTTCGGTATTGCACATTAAGGCCAAATACTGAACCATTCTGATAGTATTTTAGTTAATGAAGTATAGAATCTGGATACCACACTGGAAAAAATGTTTTAGACTCAACAGGTTAATCAGCAACTAAGCATAGGAGTTCACAATCTAAATGCAAAAAATGAGCAGTATATGACTACAGGACAATTATATTTTTAGCCTGGAAGCATGGTGTTTCTTTTTTGGTGCAATAGCATGATTGATTTCCCAATAATTACATTACATCAGTTGGATATCCTGTGGCTTATGTAATAAACCAGAGTGAATGCAAACAATTTAACTCATTGAGAAAAACCATTCCATATATTGGTAAACACAGATCAATACGCGTTTAACACTGGTCATGTCAGTGGTCGCTTTGTGCTATATGTTATATTATTTCCTGAGGTTTACTGCACCATGTTTACTGTATTCTTCTGATATCTGAGTTCTTTCAACAGGAATCACATGTACTAGATCAATAAAACAGAAACCATCAAATGTATCAATATGCCAAGAAAAAAACAGACACGAGGAGAAAGCACTGACCCTTACAACACACATTTAGATTAATCAATATCTAAGTAAAACAAGTTATGTATGAATTTATTAAAATGTATGATTTACAAAATCCTTTCCCCTCTAATTTGGTAAACCATGAATAGTTCTGGGACCAAAATCATAATTACAATTAAGGACCCGAAATTGTTAAACTGGCTACTTGCACTAAGAGCTTGTATGAACTGGAAGTGTGTTGTACTGCATCTCTGCAGAAATCAGGAGATAAGCTTGTAATTGCTAGGTAAACCAACCAGGACCACTCATTTAACAGATAATTTGACATTAACCAAGTTGGTTGGTGCTGCTCTTTCTCTGAACAGGATATGATCTAGCAATGTAAAATGGATATTTCCAGTACTTCTCTTTACTGTGAAATGGAAGGATATTTTATACAGATTTTATTATTTTAGGCAAAGTCAGGTAAGACTATATGGGAAAAAAAATAGTAAGGAGACATGATTTTATTGTATATTATGCACACGTTCAAATGCCACTTTTTCCTATGTGTCTGGTTCACATCTCTGTGATGTTTTTAATAAGAATTATTGTGGCATCAAGTCAATGTCAAACTCCTTATGACCACAATGTTATTTCTTCAGGATTTTTTCTGTTTGACTCTCCTATCCAAACACGACTGCCATGACTGCCTTCTCCAATAATCTGGGCTTCCAGTGAAACATTGGTCTTGATTTGCTGAATGATCGATTTGTTCGGTTTTCTTGCAGTTCATAGAATTCTTTGCCAACCCCAAAGCTTATAGGCATCAATACTTTCTCTGTCTTGCTACTTCACTGACAAACTTTTACATTCATAGAGAGTGACAGAAAATCCCATAGCCAGAACAATTTTGGTTTTAGTATTTATAGACAAATCAGTTTTTTTTAATGATCTTTCTCTAGGTCTTTTATCATTGCTCTACCAAGACCATGTATCAAATTTCTTGACAGCTGTATTCTTTGCTGTTAACATTTAAACCAAAGCAGCTGAAGCTGTTTTATTTTAATGTATTTGACATCAGTTTGGAAATTAGCTTCAGATAAGTGTGAATCCACTTAAACTCATTCTACTGCAATGTGAGCACATGGGTGCGAATGGGCCCAAATATCTATTTTATTTTACTGCAACATATCGGGACAGGCAAATATGCTGAAGAGGTATGAACTGTGATCATGGAGGTTCCTGGTCCATAAAATATTAGATGCTTCTAAAATGCTGCAAGGAACCCTTTTGGATTAAACATTTTAGTGGATGTCCACATAGTCCCTGCCATTGGACAAAATTGAATTGTTATTTTATTCTGAAATCCTTAATAATGTAAACCTACGTGTAACTCTTACAATACAAGATATATACAGGTCTTTACTTCATCATCAAGTGATATCTTAGAGTGTGTCGCCGTCCTTACCACCTATTAAACACAATGCTTTTAAATTTAACAGTGGCCTCTACCAAACATTTTGATTCCTTTAAATGAATTAGAATTTATTTTAAACATATTCTAATTCTGTAGCTGCAAATAATTTCCTTAATTATTAAGGAAATTATTAAAACATTTTGGATTTTGATCACTTTTTGTCTCTGTCACAAACTTTAAAAACATTCAAAAAACCTCTATCAGCGTACCCTGTCCAGTATCAAACCCCCAGTGGGTCTCCTTGGAAATCCATGCAGCCACGCCAGTGTCGGTTGAGGCACTATTGTGGATCCCCTATTGACAGCGATGGCATATATCAATCCTATTTTGGGACATTCACTAAGAGTCCGGGACTCAAAAAAATCAGTAGGGAGGCTCAATTCATCACAAACCCCATTGGCCTGCATTATTGTGAATCCATTGTTTGTACCGGGGATTGAGGAACCGAGACAATTCAGCTGGTGGGTGGCGAAAGATCACTTTAATAATCCATTTGGGATACTTCCCTTTATAATATTTAGAAACAAACAACGAAGCTTGCAAGTCGGAAATTTTTCACTACCTACAAATTAACACTTTGCACAGGTCATGTTGGGGGGGGGGGGTCTTCTGGCCCCTTCAACATGACCTGGTTTGAACAGTTATATGTACAGGACCCTCAAGTTAAGGGAATGCTCTCAGCTTTGTATAGTGACAAAGTACAGAAATCTGTGTCCACTCTGTCCTATATACCCCATTGGAGAGGCGATCTGGGCATGTCACTAGAGCAGGAGGACTGGGAAAAATGTTGGCACACTGTAGCATTATTGCATCGGCGGCGGAAACCAACTACAAATAATGATGTGATGGTATATGGTACCCATACATTTGGCAAAGATTAAACCCACCTGCTCTGGCCATTGTTTCAGGGGATGCAGAACAGCGGGAACACTATACCACTATTGGTGGGAATTTCCCAAGGTGAAAAGATTTTGGACACGTATATATCAAATGGCTTATACCATAGTGGGACGTTCTTTCCCTAAAAGTTCAGCGGAGGCGCTTCTCAACTTGAAGCCTTTGGTTTGGTGACCTACCTGTTCACATCAGCCAAAATGGTATTGGATAAGGTGTGGTGGTCTGCTATTCCAACAGTGACACAAGTAAAAAATAAAATGTTTCTTCATTTTGTGAATGATAAAATGAGGGCTATACTTACAGATCCCATGTCCAGATTTTAGGGGGTTTGGACCCATGGGATGGGACTGGTCATTAATATCTATATGACTACTAGTATATATTTTGGTGTATTCTAGCCAACTGTGGGACATGACCCCTCTTTCCTTTCCCCCTATTCCAGGGGTGTCAAACTCTGGCCCACGAGTCATATCTGGCCCGCAAGGTCCTTTTGTTTGGCACCCCAAAGAGTTCTGAAAATTATTTGCATCTGGCCTGCCACTACGTATTGCAACGAGTGTTGCCGCTACTACAATTCCTGGCATCACTTGCGTCTCTAGAGCAGCGGCCTGTTCTGTTCCATAGACGCAAGTAATGCCGGGAATTGTATATTCAGCATCACTCGCATCTATGGAACAGTCGTCTGTTTAATAACAATAGTCACTTTCAGTACCAGAGAGGTTTATCTACAAGTTTGGAAAAGAGAAGGTAAGGCTGGAGTTCAGCTCCAGTTATAACTTCTGACCCCCATAACTTTGAAGGTCAGCCATGATGGAAAGTAGAATAATTTGAATGGTAAAGTTGCAGCTGCTGTGCAGTGCGGAATGTGGGGGCAGAGGTGCTAGAGAAGACTTGAGGGTGGCTGTCAGAGAACATGGTGCAAATAAAGGGAAGGGGATGGAAGAACCAACAGAGAATGAAGTGTGGGTGGTATGGGTACATTATGCAGGGTATGTGGTGTGGATGATTCGAAATGGTTAAATATAGAGCTCTGACATAATGAAGTGCAGAGTTGTGGCTGCCAAAAAAGTAAATACAATTTTAAAAAATTCTTAGGCCCCTTTCTCTATTATTGGCTTGTTCCAGAATAAATGTTAAGCAATACCTCTCTGTTTCCATATTAAAATGTTTTATATTTAATGAGAAGGAAAAACTTTTTTTTCAGAAAATTTCAAGTTTGGCCCCCGAATTGGTCTAAGTTTTTAATTTCAGCCCTCTGTGTATGTGACTTTGACACCCCTGCCCTATTCCTATATTGTTAGTGTCTTATGTTTTGTGTTTCCTGGTGGTCTTTGGGGCCTCAGGGTATATTATTTGGTGACCATATGAAATGGGATCCCTGGATCCATAGTTTTAAGAAACTGCTAGTGTTATGGGCGATATGGATCTGTTGCAATTTATTGTTTAATGTATAATCCTATTTTTCTCCTTTGCATACTGTGAATTGATATATTGTTTGATACTTGAGCTTTGTAATTTACCAATATGTATATTTTTTGTAAAATTTAATAAAAACGTATAGAAACTAACATTCAAAACATGCTGTACAGACACTTATAATGATAGTTTACAGTGGAAGCCCCCTTCACTGTTCCTTGCATTAAAAAAAACTGTAAATGTTACATACTCATAACCCCTTTACACAGAAAGCTACACATCTAACACTGGTACTATGTATGCTACGTACACCTGACCCCTGCACTATGTAGATTACATACATGCAACCCCTACACTTTAGCTACACTGTCATTGTGCAGTGTACAGTGTCGGTTTGAATGCCCCAAATCCTTTACAATCCTAGCAAAGCCCCTGGAGAGGGGGGTCCATCCAAATATTTGCTGGGTTGGGTTTGTAGTAATGCCTGTGCTTCAGTTCCCATTGTATCCATTTTTACATTAATAGTTTACAGAATCTTTTGATGCCTAACCTAATACTTAAGAAGAATGGCTTATGATGCAGAATCGAAAAAACGTAAAGTGTAGGTTGAAGGAACCATAGATGAGGTGTTTCTTAATTCATAATTTTTATGTTTATCAAAAGTACATTTTATGTTTTATCAAAAGTACAGAACAAAATTCAAAAGATCATAAATACTATATATTAATACAATGAATATAGTATACCCCTAATTAATTCATCAGGGTGTTTATAATCCTAAAGTACTAGACATAGTATGCTGTCATAGGGAATGATAGAGGTACAGTCGCTGGGTTGATATCAGCGTTATTGGTTTCTTGTTTTGTATTAAACCGTATGGTGTCTTAACCTGACGTGTTTCGCCAATTTGGCTTCTTCAGGGGTAATAATTATCATGGTTATTAAATAGTTGAGAAATAATATGAGGCTGTGCCCAGGAGAGGATATAGGTGGTAAATATCGTCAAGGGATCAACTGTGCATACCTTGTGCTGGTAAGACTTACTCTTCTCTTACTTCTTCTCTTATTTCTCTTACTTCTCCTGGACAAGAAGTGAAAAGGACTCTCCACAACACACCAACAACTGAAAAATAAACTCATATGGGTTTCATACTTGTAGTATAAACTCGCTCCCTTGCTGGCTGGCTCATTGAGTTGTCACTTTCTTGCAGCTCTTTTGCTAGCAATTGAAACATTGTGATGAGCTACTATCATTTAAAAGGGAGCCTGTAGCTTACCCTTCTGGCTTGATAAAAATCCTATGAAGATCATATTAGTCATTGTTTTCTTCTGATTTTCATACTGATGATTTAATTTCCAGAGTGTGGACTGTGAAAACTTTTCAATGCGGCTATCTTACACTTTTGGGTTTACCAGAAAGCATGTCACCCTCTAATCACTTTGGTCCCTCTTGTTTCCCCAATGGCACTATAGGACACAGTGTTTGGGGAAGGAACCCCAATGCACAGCAGGATGTGTTGAACAGAAGCATAAACAAGGTGCCACCTAATTGGTTTCCTAAAAGACACCCTGATTAAGAAATCAGGGGTATACTATATTCATTGTATATATATATATATATAGTATTTATGATCTATTGAATTTTGTTCTGTAATTTTGATTAAACATAAAAAGGATTTCCTTAAGAACCACCTCATCCATGGTTTCTTTAACCTACACTGTACTTTCTGTATTATCTTTAACTGTATTCTAAAGGGCTGTCTTCCCTCCTTCCCTTTTCTCTTATACTTTATGATGCAGAATATTCAGAATCTCATTAGAGCTATATCATGTAAATAACACCTATAAGATGAAGTATACGATACTTTTTTATCATAATGTCTGCAGCAAATGTCCTAGAAAATTAAAGCCTTGATCTCAGCATTAAGTGATAATTATCTAACAAAGGGAGCTATGCAAAAGCAGCTTAGAAGAAAAATTAAGTCTTTGGCACTAGAGATATTAACCCATTGTACTTCATGGAAGCTGTGCTAACAATAACTGCTAAACACATTTACTGTGTGCAGACCTATTTGTTGAATAGCCACATTCTGTTCCCCTATAAAAAAATCTTTAAAGCTTAATCGTTAGTCAGATGTAGTGTTTTAAATGGAATTAACTGCAGAAGCCATATTTATTAGCCGGTTAGTTTCAAACATATTTTACACAATGCTGATTTTAATTTTTTTGGTAAAAAGTCAAGAATAATGTTTTCACAGAATAACAAATATTAGGGGTTTTATCCAAACAAATAGCATAATACAGAGAAAAAATGTGAACTGTCTAAAAAACGTAAAATATTGTTTTTTATGTGCCCCATTTATAGATGGTTTATTAGTTCATTTAGGGGGACGTAAAATAGAGGAATGTTTATCAATTTTTAAAGTTACCTAATGCTACCTCCCTACTACATACTACTACTCCCCAGTCCCATGAAGCCACCCAAAACATTTGTAATTCTGTCCATTTAGGTATATGATCTAGGCAACCCTGCCCGACAGAATAAACCGGCAAATAAGCTTGGTAACCTGATGACTGGACAACACAGGGGCAGAGCATATTGAAGTCATTATACTGCTTCCTCTTCTTTTCCCACTTGCTAGTACACCTTGAGAAATAGAAATGAAACACGTTCCCTGTGTTATGGAAATAGGGTAAGGGTAGGTAATATATAGTCTTACCACATGTGTCCTAAGCAACAATGGGGTACAAAGATGAACTGTGGACAAGGAGGTGCAAAGGTGACAAGTGAAAGGTTGTTTTAAGGGCAACTTTTCCTTAAAGGAGGTGATTTTTGTTTGTGGTAACAGGGATAGAAGGATATTTTTGTGCAGAGTAATTGAATTATTGCTTCTGAGCGTTGCTGTGGTTTTGCTTATTCCTGAGCCAAGCTCTCCGGATATTCCTGAGCCAGAACTTAATGCTAGACTGTACATTACATACCCCTGACTATTGCATGTTTTAAACTGGGCTGTGTGTCTGCACCCTGGGGGCCTACTGGACCTACTCCTGCACTCTGTACATTGGGCTATAGGTTCAATAGTCATGACCCCTCTGTATCCTGGAAATGCAACAGTCAGGACTGTACAAAGTGCTCTTTACTGTAGTCATAATACTAACGTAGAACTGGATAAGGTAAAACTCTGCAAATTTCCCTGAAAGGAAGACAATGACAACAGCCAAATGTAAAAATAGTCTAATGAAGAGGTTTCCAAACCCCAGTCCTCGGCCCGCTAGTGGGCCGTGGCCATCTGACACGTGGGCCATGGCTCTGGCCGGTGCACCCACCTGTGGGGTCAGAAAAAGGACCTCACTTGGGGGGGCACACCAGCCAGAGCCGCAGACCATGTCTCCCAGAGACATCGCAGGCTCAGGGAGGTGGGTTGTGTCTTTGAACACAACCCGCCCACTCACCCATCACAGGCTCACACCTGCAATTTGATAGTGGGCGGGTTCTTGCATCATGACACACCGCTCCCAGCGCATGCATGGTCCGGAGTGCCTGCATTTAGTAGTCCGCAATGGGCAAAAGGTTGGGGAGCATAGTTCCACAGCATAATAGACAAATATGTATATTCATCATCAAGGCAACAACATGTTTTTCTCTGTATTTAATTGTTCACAAATTCACATTTTTTGCTGAGCTTGTGGTATATCTGTCTGCTTTCTTCTCTAGACAGGGGAGTGTTAAAGAGATTGAGTTCCCTTCACAAAGCTAGAATGATTGTTTGCAGTAATTATAAATTAATAATAAGATATATTGTGCTGAATATAAAGATTGCTTTGTCAAATAAACATGCATTATATCTCAGTGAATTAAACCAGTGCATACATAATGGTAGAATTATTGTAAGCTTCTACAGAGCTACCAACATTTCCCAACCAGTAATGGTTTGACCTGCCAAAGCATTTTTCCCTTTGCATACAGAAGTTCTGTTGATATCACAAAATTCACTGTCCAGAAAACTTTTGGTTTAAGCAATGAGGTCATATCTGCAATGTATCTTGTACTGAATATAGTGAGGCCAGTGACTGACAAGGAGAGAAGTTTTGGCAGACTTGTTCCTATCATGATTGTTTACCCATTGATTAGTTGTTATTAAAAGAGTCTGCAGCACAGATGATGCCCTCTTTTTCTATACGCCTAACATAAAAACCTAGTAAAGCTAGTCTGCTAATTCTCTCGGTAGAACAGTTTACCCTGCTCTTTCCCCCAGCAGTAATTTGAAGTTTTGCATGCTTTTCATCTACAATAAAAGGAGCTCTATATCTACGAATAGGGTGCTCTGTAAGGAACTCTGGGAGTGGGAGCAAGGTGTGCTGTGAGCTAATAAGAAAGCCAAATTGAGTGACTTCCATCCATGTGCTAGAAACTGTGAAGAGGAATTGCTCCATAAAACCTAAACAACTTGGCTCACTGGAGGCATTTTATTGAAACCTGATTTACTGTGGTTTGTATATATGAATTCATAAATGTCCAGCTGGACATAAATTTACTTTAAGACCAGAAAATGTATGACGCAAGGCAGGAGGGGTAGCTTTTAGGAATTAACCAAACAGATGTTTTCTACTAAAGAAATACTTTGTAGTAATGTATAAGATATAACTAGAAAATCATTGTGCAAGTTAAGTTATTTAGGCTGCTTCTAGCTCTGTAAGTTATGCAGTCATTAAAAATATCTACATGTGTTATAGCGTACATGCACCTACATAAATGTGTGCTATTACAGTGTAATGAAATACAGGATAATGGGATTTGCAGCACCACTAGGTTTCTCAGCATGGAAACCCCACAGTAAGAGAACAAGATAATTATCACCTTGAGTTGATGAGTGCATTTGTTTTCACAACTATTTTCAGATTCTTCATTCGCTTTACAAGCTAATCTGTGGATGTGTTCATTCTTTGCAGTATTTTTTGTATTGCAATGTATGTTGTATAAATATTTTAGGCCTAAATGTAGTGGAACAATGACAAAGCTACTATTACTAATGGAATAGTTTTCCAGTTTAGAAAGTGGTAATTTTTGTATTGCAATGGCTTGTTAATCTTTCTTAAAGATATATATTATTTTAAAGGTGAACTTCAGGCTGAACTTCCTTTAAAGTATTTAAACCATTTTTTATACCAACAATATTCAGTAACAGCCTCCCTTACCCAGCTGAATTCATTGTTATAAGAACATCTGTGACACCCCTACTGATGAACAAGACTGGTCACATAATCTGCACTCTCCTGAGCCAAACAGTTTTCTTACCAGCCTTGACGTGTTGACTTCATAATGTCAGAGCTGTAGGCACCACCTGACTCTCTGGAGAAAGCCTTTCCCAGCAAATACTGTATATCAAGACAGTGCTTAACCCAGAATTTTTTTTAAGCCGGGTGGGAAGAGATTGTAGGCGGGTGGAAGCCCATGATTTATGACCCAAATCTTCAGTAACGACCCAAAACAGCCGGGTGGTTGCTGAAAAGTGCCGGGTGGTGCACCCAGCTAAAATGGGCTGGGGAGAACACTGCAAGAGGTGACATGGGTGCTGTCTGAACTGTCCCTAAACAGTGCTAAAGAGAGGGCTGTGATGCTCTATGTCTACTCATTTACTAGATTTTCCCAGCTCAGCCACACAACACAGTCTTGTTTGGCAGGGGAGGAGACCTAATTTTTCTCTGCTGTGGTTTAATAACACACAGGTTTTCTTTCATCTCCACCATGTGACTGGACAGTAAACAGAGAAACAGTACACCAATGAGCTTATCTATCTGTGTTTCTGCTCCCCTCTGTTTTCAGCATATTCCCTATTAACACATGACCACTACACCAATACTGGTTGGCTTATTATGCTCTGTTCCATTCTGAACTCTGCTGTACAAGGGATTGCTTGTAGTTGATTTGGGGACCCAAACAACCCAATGGACACTTTTTTCATGATTACCACAAAAAAAAGCATACTCGGCCGCAAAAAAAAATAATGAATGGACTGCATACACTAATTGAATGGAGTCGCTGATCCCCAGTATGCGGAGTATGGAATGGTCAGTATGTATTGACCATTTGCTGCTTTTGAAATCCTGATCTCCAGGGAACAATGTGGCCATTATGATTTGAAAAGAGAAGAACACAAAAGCAGTGATTTTTATCTCAGATCACCACTCTTTAAAATTACTTTACAGTTAAGATCCTAAGCAATAATTTTTAATAAATAACGTGTATTTCCAGGAAGGGGAACTCTCAGCATCACAGGCAAATATAAAATGCTTTTTAGCAGTGCAGACATAAGTTGGAGCACTTGCCTTTTGTTTTTTGCTTGTTTCCTGTTGCAGATTTTCCCTCATTAACTGTAACTGTCATTAGAACAGCAAAAAAAGGTAATTTCAGTAATAAATAGTTGATATCCTTTTCTGACCAGTGACAAAACTTTCCCTATCAACCTTTTGTGTACTATTGCACATTGTCATCTAAGTAGAAAAAGACAGGTGGTGCAGTATTGACATATCTCTCATTTACTTCTTGGCTTGGGGTCCTGTTAATAATAATAATGATAATAATAGCTCACATTTAAAAAGAAATTTACAGTGCAACGGAATGCTGACATTAACCTTTAACATAATCTGGGATTTACCTTTTCACTTGGAACAGTTACATTCACATAGTTGCCATATAACTGAATGCTGTGTGTGATGAAGTATGTCCAAGCAATTTCTCAATGTCTGCCCTCAGCTGACCTTCCGTCTTCTCCCAAGTAACCTACAAGTCCTCTCTGGACTGCTTTGTAACCGCTTCTGACGCTTCAAATTCTCTTCTGGCTACTTGTCAATCTTACTTTCCCCTCTACATTATCAGTTGCTCTTACATTTTGCTACTTCTCGGTTATGCTTCTTCATCATTTATATAGTGAATACATGAATACACATGCAAAATGTAAATTAATTCTATATTTCTTAGTTCAATTGCTTTTCTATACCCTTTCTCATTCTATTTGCATGCATAAAAGGAGTAAAAAAAAAACTGAATTAAAATTAAATTTACATTTTTACAGTCTGAATTAATCAATGCACTGTAATCAGTATATATGTTTCAGTTTGTAAATGTCATGTTTTATGAACCAGTGTCATACATTAGCGCAAGCACTGTGCATTTGTGTCCTTGAACAGACACCTTGTGTATTGCTTTATAGTCAGTTCAAGCTATTGGAAAAATAAACAATGCTCGGTTGTGAGTATTAATAAACTATGCTAATAATGTCTTCCGTCTATTTTCTGAATGTGAAATATGAGATAGTTAGGTATCATTTTCACCTGCTGGCAAAGTACCTATAAAAGTTTAAACACTTGTGTTTGTATGCCTATAAAACACTGTCAAATGTGCAGAAATAATAGTGTCAACCCTGTATATACAAGGGCAGCTTCCCTGCGTTCCTCAAAGTGAAAACTTAATCACGGCTTGAAATTTAGGGCCTTTTCCAATATGACCTAATTCACCCAACACTCATGGCCTGTTTTAATGTTTTCCCCACTTTTCCCCAAAAGGCATTTGAGAAGTAATTCCCTCAAACTCTTTCTTAAAGAGTAACAGATGAAACTTTGCTGAAGTTTTAATGGTAGGCCACAAGGACCTGTACCAAGAATCCTAGAAGTATGGATCCTAGCAGAAGTGTGAAGTGGTTAGTGAATATGATCAGTCAATAGGTAGAAAGCAATGGTGGCCAGATTTTTAGGGGATAAGTCCTAGGTCATCATCTATCAGAGTAACCAACACTAAGGAAGAAGCCTCCTAAGGTTAAATTCTAGCAGAAATGTGAAGTTGTTATACGTTTATTAGTTTAAAAGAGTTTTTTTTTTTACAGGTTATCCTACAATGACATCATATCTCCTATTCTGTAACACACTTTCCAGCATAGTAATATTCTGATACAACTGTTTTCTTTTATCCACTGCAAAATGTAACAAATGTATCATATTACTGTACATGTTACAGAGTAAGAGATACTTGTTGGCCGGGCATCTTCCTAATGATTGCAATGAGTCTGCAATCATTGAATAGAGTGTGCAATCTCCGGGGCACTTCAGGGTAATTAACCTGTAGTGCCTTGAGGATAGTAGTGGAACTGCAGAATTTATCTGCAGTTCAGTTCCCACAGTCACATGAACGTGGGAATTTTGCGGTCACAGCTGTGACTGCAGGCAATCCCCAGGCACTAAAGGTTGAATGGGGACAAGTTTCCTCATTCATCACATCTAGTGCCCTGTGTTCTTGTATAAAGCAATCAGGATCACTGTTGCAGTCCTGTAGTATGTGTTCCTGGTAGAGTTTCTCTATTCAAGAACACAGGACTCCCTGTGTTCTTGGATAGAGAATCTCTATCCAAGAACACATACAACTAGTAAAGGGCTGCAAGAGCAATCTGATTGCTCTTGCAGCCCTTAACAGTCCCTAAAAAACCAATCGAATAGCTGTCGAATGGAATAGTGAGATATTTCGTGAACACTACTAATATGTACCACAATAATGCAATATAGGGGGAAATAACTTAAAAGAAACAGCACTTTCTGGAAAATATTTTTTTATCCTGGTGCGTTAGCTTTGTGAATTGAGCCTCGTTCTCCCGACTATCTAAGAAAGTAAAAGACAACTTCAGCAAAAAAAAAAAGTCACGTGATACACGCCTGCTCTGTCCTCCAGTATTCTGGAATATTAAAAATCCTATAAATGAACAGGTAAAGTGCCAAGGTTTTTTTTATGAATTATTTTTTTTCCAGTAATAAAAACAAAGATGAACAGCAAATGCAACATACTACAATAAAAGTATAGCAACACCTATAATAGTTAAAAAGGACAATTGAGATGCCAAGGCAGATCTTCCACTTAAAGGATTGTTGCACCTTGTTGCATACATCCATACAATATAATTTCCTATATGGGATGGAATTAATGTTGAACTTTTGACCCAATCCAAAGATTTTCAATGCAGTAACTGTGACAAAGTTATTGCCCCCTTTTCCTACCCAAAGGGCCAGAACAATAATAATAATAACAACAATATTTAAAAATATACTGTATTTCATCTTTTAACTTGAACTTGAAATATATTTGATCTGCATACTAGACATTTTCTCCCTGAAAACTTTGAGATTGAGTCTCTTTTTAAATTACGCAGTATATAAATACAGTGACGCTGCTTTGGTGTAGATTGAAAATTCACCTAAACCACAGCATTAAGCAGATTGTAAGCTTAAAGAAAATACAATTTAAGTGGACATACCACTAAGAAACTATGTAATCCGCCATTGCTGAACCCATTTCAAACAATGCAAATTGCCTGGAAGTAAAGCTGTTTTTTAGGTTTCAGTAGTGTCAGTTACAGACATGAAAGCAACCTGCAGATAATAACCATGTGCCAGGTTTTGTGGCAATTAGCTGAACAACTAATCTGCATAATCATGCTGGGTCAGAATTGAAAGGGCATTAACCTCCATGGTGTAATGATTATTTTGTATTTTTACTCGGTACATTTGATATGTAAAAATACTTACAATTTAAAATTTCCTGCCAGTCCTGCCCCCTGAACGCATACCGCCTGGCCCCATACAAGTCGCATATATGGCCGGCATCTGCATCCCTTAGCCTTGCGTCTTCAATGCTCGAAGGCCAGGAAGCGAGGCTAGGGTAGGCAGATGTCGGGCATCGCCGGTGGTACGCTGGTTTTGGCTGGGCACGACCAAGTGGACCTAGATGCCAGGATGCCGTTGGCTCAACCATGTAAGTCCTCAATACCACCCCCAGTGTGGCTTGGGGTTACTGTTTTCTGTAATGAAATTTCACCCCGAGCTACACTTGGGAACACCGCCAGGGGGGTTAAAGACTAAAGAAAGACAACCAACTAGGCAACCTATATGTTTTGGAATCAGGTCAGAAATGGCAGTTTATATAATCTCCTCCCCCTTCTCCAACACACACTGGTCTTTGGGTACCTATTCCAGTCTCTAGAGGTAATGTGTGGCCTGCCAGACCCGGTGAGGGTGCATGCATGCCAGTGGAACCGCCACTTCCTGTGGCCTGGGAGCTACCTTTATTACTTGCCATGCCATGGGACCCCTGATTGGTCAGAGAACAGGGAGGGATTTCTATTGATATCTGTGTAGCTGTTGGGGATTTTGTCTACCTTCTTGTTGCATTACCGTACAAGGAAAGCTGCTTGGCAGGGAAATGGCAAACAACAATAACCCAACAGAGGTCCTAACCTTTTAGTAAAAACCTATGGAAAAACACCTAACTTGCAACCTCTGATCTCACTAAAGAGAGTCTGGGTCACCAAAGAGAGAAAATTGGTTAATCTCTAAAATAAGCATTAAATAAAAAACAGCTTTTTCATCTGAACTTTTCCTCTTTACCATTAAACATGTGCATTATATTCATTATAGTCTTTTATATTATTTCCTTGTAGGTTTGTTTATTAATGGCTCAATCTGAACATGCACATTGTTCCATATTCTTAAACATAACAAAAATTAAAAGTATTATTTGCAGATAGAAACTTTTATCTTGCACAGGTTTTTATTAATTACATAATAATTTTGGACACAGACCTGATGGGCCTGATTTATTAAACCTCTTTAAGGCTGAAGAGGATACACTTTCATCAGTGAAGCTGGGTGATCCAGCAAACCTGATCCAGCAAACTATTTCCTATATTTTTTGGATACAGAAGAATTAGAACCCCTGTCAATTAAAAGGAAATATGAAAACCACAAGGACTAGTAAGCTAAATTATAATACATTTTTGGGTTTAGCCTTGCTTTAAGTTTGTTAATGTTTTCAGCTTTTTACATTTCACCTTTTGGGCTTTTTTTTACCTTTATTTAGATGGTATTTTAGGAGAACATCCAAGCCCTGCCAGCATTATGCTGTTCCATCACACCTGGTGCCCTACCATCAACTGCTTTTAGAATTCTTTGAACCCTCATGTACACAAGCAGTTGTCAGTTTTCTTGGTCGCTATGAAAAGCATCTCAGCAGGGACAGAGCAGCTTTGCACTACTCTGTTCAAAATTAAGAAGTAAAGCTTGGTAAAAGCAAAGCTCAGACAGACTCTTAATGGCCATCTACACTTGTCCTTATAAATCCTTTAAGAAATGGCTAAACATATTTATAGTTTTTCGGCTGGTGGCACAGTATGTGTAAGAGATATATAACTGACTACAGCATCTTTTAGGACAGGGCTGATCAGCTTCAGTACTCGAAGGCCACTAATAAGCCAGGATTTTCATATAAATACAGAAAACATTTTCTATGTTAGAGAATCACAAAAAATGTGCAAGTATCCTAGTCTTCAAGGACTGGAATTCAACAGCCCAGATTTAGACATAGTACATCATCTCGGTACACTGTACAGTATGCTGGAAACATGCTTGGGATTAGTCCAATCCTTACAATAATAATCCATATCTATGAATATGAGTTACTAATTCGGCAAATGTATATGAACTGACCTTCATACCTGCTGTGGGCAGGAATCACTGTTTGTACACATATAGGTGTGATGTGAAGGTGCAGCTTTTGCTCCACCTGCAAGGTGTGGGGCTTCATATTAGGAGAACGCTGCCAGGGTAACATAAGGCCAGCCATTATAATTGTTGTGCCCAGGTGAGCCAGGGGATTCTGTTGGGTGATGGTAGGATATTTCATTAATACGCCTTCCTGGGCAGACGTCTGGATTAGCGAAAGACTGGGTCAGAACACCAGGGATGCTCTCTGTGTCAAGCTCAACAATCACTGATTTACCTAAGACTCAGAGATCACACAATGTGGTGCGATTAATTCTGAAAGGTATCTCAATGGACATGCTGTACAATACAATAAAATACATGTGATGTTACCTGTATTAGGACAAATGTAAGCAGGTGTATTGATGCCATGGATATTCTGCAGGAGGCTAAATGACTGACAAACATTTAAATCTACAGAATCTGGCCATTTAAGAATGGCTACTCAGTGGTAAATCTTTCGTAGAAAATACCAAAATACTGTACAAGATATTATTTGTATGAGAATAGGGACCTGCTCGGACTAGCGCATTGTGTTAAGGTAAAGTTCTGTGATATTGCATCCATTGGTGAGTTGACTTAGCATTCTTTGTAACCCATTGGCACTCAAAACACACCTTACTAATGTTCTATAGTTCAGATATAAAAAATGGCACTAAATTTGTGTGCAATGTACTGCATTAGGGCAGTAAAACGATGTTTATGGCAACTTGCGTCTTGTTTGTCAAATGCAAATTCTTGTGCGTTGACATGCGTTGCATTAGGACGAATGGGCTTCCAATGAACACTAATATGCATAAGAAGAAGCACCGTTTTCTAACAAAAGTGTTAGACCACAGGTACATTGTTTTAGTGAGTTAAACTTTGAATGGCACTATAGTGCGGCAGCACATGTTTTCACATATTGCAGAAATTGGCCTTTATTGTCAAATTTACCGAGGCAGCTTAGGCAAACTGATTTATCTTTTTCTAACACATACTATTCCTTTACATTTATATCAGGCTCCATTGCTTTGGCTACAATAATATTTCAAAAATAGAGGATAGGGTGTACCCCAGAAGTATTGAAGTATTTAAATTTCAATAGAATGGCCTGACCCTTTGCTTGATTAGAACACAGGTATAGGGGACAACAGAAAACAGGATGAAAAAGAATAATATATATATATCGGCTACAATAACTTTTTCACAACTGTGCAAAACTATTTCAAGTCACCCCATCACATTCAGAAAACTTAACCAAACTCGCTAGTAGTCTTATTTTTTCTGAATAATGTCTTTTACTCATTCATTCAATGACTGAACTAAACAGAACATGGCCTGTTCCTATCACAACTGATACTTTACAAAGTTGCACAAGATGTCACTATAAATTTACACTTATCTGTTAACTAAAACACAAATCAGCCCACATTTTCACTATGTAATGTAAGAATGCCATACAACACAAATAGCCACAGACATATTAAACAATGAATAAATGAAAATCCTCATCATGTCATTGCAAAAGCTAACTTGTATATTGATCTAGGCTGCTGCATGCTGCCTAATGAATTGATGCTGGAAGAATAGAGAAGAACAGTCTGTTACCCTCCATCTGCAAGGCAGTGTGTATATTCTGGCTGCTGCTCATTGATGACTCTGGTTGTTGAAGGTGACTTTTCCTTGCTTCGCCTAAGGGCTCCCCAAATGATATCCCAGTCCCTGGGGAAATCAGTGCTGGTGCTCAGTGCACAAGTGAATAATTTACAGGTGTCTGGTGTCAGTGTCCCTGTCTCCACCCTGGGCTCTGTCCTGTGCTGCAGCTGCTGCCTTGGTGCTTTTCTCCAATAGCAAAGCAGGGCATCTATTAATACAAATACCAGCTGGCCCTTATCCAGTCTGTACAGAATGGGAGGATAAAAAAGTCCAGACCAGATGGCCAGGAGGGAGGGACAGTAACACTTAAAGCTGCAACACACAAAGATAGCACTGACCTATGCTGCACTAAGTTTTCATGTTGGAATGCTTTCAAGCTACCTGCCTATAATACTGTACTCTGCAATTTCTGGAATTTGAAGTTAAACAACTACTATAATGAAGAATATTGTATTCACCTAACCAAATGTGAATATTACATGTAATAATAGTTTTCAGCATATCATTTTTTCATTTTTATTGCATTTTTGCAGACTAAGCTATCCTGCAGAAAAAAAATGACAGAGGGTCAGAGAAACTGTGTCATTGCTAGGGATGCTTAAAAAGGAACTAAAATGAAAAGTGCCAGAAAAAAAAAGGGCAGTCCGATCCGTCCGGGGGTGTCCTGCATTGGGATCCCAAGGCGCCACCATCTTCTCCTCTTCTTCCTGGTTCTTCATCCTACGTTACCAGACCCAGACACGAGATCCAGTGACGTAGGATGGGAAAAAAAAGTGCTGATCTCACCAGGCATGCGTGAGATCCGCAAATTTATCTTTATGCGCAAAAAGGCTCCTTCTGTGCATGCCTGAGCATCCTAGGCCTTTTTCGTGCCTAAGAGCACCCAAGAGCCTCCCAGGATGCATGACGTAGGTATTTCAGGAGGCTATGTGCTCCTATTCATTAATTAGAATTATAGGGTGGTGCTGCACCTTTTTTTTTAAATAAAAGGGTGTTGCACTAAAAAAAAAAACTTTTATGTAAAGTGAAATTTCTGAGTAGGTACGCTTTAAGCTATTAAAGCAACAGTGATTTTTTTTTTAATTTTAGTTAAAATGTAAAAAAAAGTTGATTCCTGAAAACATACCTGATGGTGTAAACGTTTGTTTCAGCTGTGCTCACTGACATATTTGCTGGTCAGTTTGGTCTTTCAGTAAATGTGAAAAAATAAAATAGAACTAATTGCATATGGAATTAAAAAGGGATTAATGTTAAACACTGTTACTAGATGTTTTAACAGTATTTGGTTATAAATAAGAAAAAAAAATTCATACCAACAGCCCTTTGACTGTTTGAGTCCCAGGAACCATATTTAAATTGTACACAGTTGTACAAATTGTATTTGCCCCTACACAGTTTTAAAATTATGATGTTAATCTTCATTTATTTAACACAAAATATTATATAGTGCTGTTCAATAAATAAAGGCTGCAGATGACAAACCTACATAACAGAAAAGTACAAGAAATGACGCAGGAGGAGAGGACCATGGCCAACAGAGCTTACAATCTAAGGTGGCACTCAGACTTTTCTGGGTTTTGGCACTATTGCTGGATCCACCAACTGTCAGTTGACAGTTGAGGTCCAAAACTAAGACAAGGAAATTAATTGATGAGCTTATACGTCTGATCCCTCTACAGAAGGCTTCATTCGAGAGTGCTTTAGAATGGTTGTGCATTGTGTTTACATGGGTCATTTAATACCATTGTGGTCATTTTTGTTAGTACAGAGATTTGGGTAGAGCTTTTTCTTCCTAAATCTCTGAAGAACTATTCATAGCAGTAAATGACTGCTAGAACAATTTAATTTTGAATGGTTGCCAGCCTGCCACATCCACACAGTATGTATACACAAAAACAAGATTAATAATACAAAAACATACATTGATAAGATTATTTACATCAAGTTGATTTACATACATTAACTGCAACAAAACTATCAGCCAACTAGTAATTCATCCCCAGCACATGCACGAAAAGCCGAGATTGATAGGTTGACCCAGACTACCAAACCTGACGCTGAGCATGTGCAGCTTTCTCACATTTACCTGGTGTGATCAGGCAGGTAAGACAGGTTCTTACAAATGAGACATTGCCTGTCTATTTCTGCCCTTAGCACCTGTCTGATCCTTCAGGTTATAAATTATGACTTTAGGTTCACTTTGAACTTGTAACACTGGTATTCACAATGAACAAGGTATTTACCCACATTGCTTTACATTTGATACAATCATTCATACTGACCTCAGATGTAATCAGTTGAGGGCCACATGTCCACAGGCCATGCATGCACAGTTTTGTACATGAATGTCTGTTGTCTAATGTGATATTTACACGTGATAAACAGACAATTGCCAGAACAAATATGTCAGGATGGACCATTTGCTGTACCTGAGAATCAACATGGTTTGTCATCTTTGGATGTTGTTGACTGTTTTTTTAACAATTATCTAGACATTTGTCTGTAATCATTCATTGTAAATTACAGTGTATGTATGTAATTTAGGAAGGAGCAGTGGCTTTCAACAGATATCTTTAGGTAGAAACTAGAGAATAAGTGCCCCCCCCCCCCCACACACACACACACACATTCTTTGTTAACATAAAAAATCTCATATTTTTAAGGATTTTGCGACCAATGCATAAATAAAAAAATGCATAGGTGTATGAAAAGAAACACCAATATTGCACATGGCTGATTTCCCTTAGATAAAGGCTTTCTCATTTATTCTTATTCCATGTTTTCCAATGCCACTGACATGGAGTTTATATCATATGACAATTTCCTGCAGGGTATGACAGTTTTACATTCCCACACCTAATCATGACATGTACTGGAAAGTATTAATAAGTTAGAAAGGTAACACAAATGTCTGTATGTAATATTTCATAATATAGCTGATACTATTGCCAGAACAGACTGGAACAAGCGTGAAAGGCAGTGGCCTGGCAGTGTGAGGTGTTTAAGCATTTTATTTATAGTTTCAACTTCATAAAATCTCATACAATGTTGCTATGTGCTTACTTAACTGATCTCTGACCTAACCTTTGACATTCTGTCCTCCCAATAAAATTCTAAATAGACTCCTAATTTGACATGTATTAACTCACAAATCATTAGAGATGAGTATCACCTGTCCCTGTTATATAAATGTGCCTAATTAAAGTATCCTAAAATAAATTAAAATATCCTAACCCAAAACCAAAAATCTCATATATTGCACTTAACAGGTCCTTATATGTGGTGGCTGCATTTATTTTTATTTTCAAGCTTCTATTAGTTTATTTTAACATGGTGATTCTGCTAGTAACACACCTGGCTGTAAGATGACAATGTTCTTACATTCTACTGTATCAAGACACTACTTTTTTTAGGCTATGTTTAGACTGATGGTGTGGTTGTGGAACAGTTACCCACTTTTTAATGCCTCATGAATCATTGCCTCAGTTAGGACACTACATGTAGCAACTACCCACAGGGGCCCCATAGAGAATGAATGGGGGTAGCAGCGAGTGGTTCAGTACCGTTCACTGCTACCTACTGTCAAATCTACAAAGACTGGTTCTTAAACTATATATCCTCATATACTTTATAGCTGAACTCCAGACAAATATAAAATGCAAAATAGCTTTGCATGAAATGTATTGTGGTATGAAAGCTCATTACTTTTAAGAGGATTTTCACCTGGTGGTTGGGCTAATGTAGAAACCAAGTGTGTTGCTGTGCACAGCTAATTGTATTGGATTATCATATTTAAATGAATGTTTCATGTGTGTTGTATGCATGGCCTAAGATTTGGATTAGTTAGATTTTTCAGTTGTGAATGCGGGTATGAGAGCAACCAAGTGCAAATCTTGAGGCCTAGGTGTGGTTAGCCTCTTCTTGCCTCAGTTTGCTGTGTGCCTGGGAGCTGTCACCATGTCTGAAATTAGCCTTAAGGTGCAATATGTTGCATTTTTATTTTTGCTACAGTTTAAAACAGCCTTTCGCAACCCTTTTAAACATAAGGAAACCCTTGAAATAACTTTCAGTTTTTAAGGAACCCCTATTATCATTACTGTATTCACAGCTCACAGTACCTTGGGCTTGTAGTAGGAAGAATACCTGGTGCTACTATATTGTGATTCCTACCGTCATTTTTTGTTCCTACCTCACATTCTATTTATAGCCTACTACTCCAGAAACTTCTTTTTTTTACCTTAGTAACCATTATAGCATTATACCAACCACCCCTACTAAAAAAAACTACCTCACCTTCTATTTCATGAAGATTCCCATTCAAAAAAATTACTCACCTTCTATTTCATTAAAATTCCCATTAAGATTAGCCGTTGAACAGCAGAAACAATCATACCCTTGTTGTTACGAGAGTTTTATACTGGAGTGCTGCAAAGTGAAGAAACGTCGTCATGATATCTCCTTCAACATGGTTTCCTGGTTGAGGAAAATTCTTGCCGCAAGTGCGATGGCCCAGGGATGTTGACGAACAAGAAGGTTGGTGGACATAATGTGCCGGTATGGAGGTGCAAAAGAAGGGGTTGCCAGTCTGTTCAATCAGTAAGAAAGGGGAACAAATTCTTCCATTACATTGATATGAACAGAAGACTCCACTGTAATTTGGACACGTACACCAAATGATGGTAACAATCAACTCTTCTGTGCTGTGCTGAAAAGTGTCAATAGTACGAGTAATAGGGGACATAAGTAGCAAGCAGTACAAGCCCCCTTTTCTACATGCCCCATTATTTTAATTTCGGCACACTCTGCTGACAGATTCTGGGCACACCCCAAACCTTTATCCCTAATATTGTCACTGATACTTTCTCTACTCACTATGAGAATGAGAAAATGCTTTTTCTTGAGATAAACTTTAACATATTAAGTTTATTTATGACATTTTAGTGACTGGATTTACATATACTTTAAATGACTTACACAAAAAAAAAAAGTTAAACTATTTTTGTTGTGTTTATATTTCAATTTATTTATGTTTGTGTTGAGTTTGCAAGACAGAATAACCTCTCCATCACGCTTTCTGCTGACAGCTTTGCCTTCTTTCATTATGCCTGGCCTTGTGCCAGGATGAACCCACTGACTTCCTCTTCCAAACTCATGAATTGAATAGCAAGTAATTCTTGTTTTTTTTTCCTCCTTTAGTTTTTACATGGATGTTCCGTAATTTCAGAGCTTGTTGAAGTTCACAGCACATTGCACTTCCAGTTTTGAATAACAAGTGGAACATTTGGACTGCAGTTTTGTTTAGTCTTGTAAATGTTAGTAGTTTATAGAGTAAGTAAAATGTGATATAAAGTGTGAACCTCAATTAGCATTTTGCTCCTTTCCTAATATAAAACAGCTGTAGACATCTGGTTATTTAAACAAGCTATACTGTTCTGTGTCAAAAGGTTACACAGCTTAGAATCAAATTAATTATCTGCTGTGGAAATCATTTCTATATTTAATGTAGAAGAAAGATGACGTGTGAGTATAAGCTGAAATAAGAATTATAACAATAGCATTGAACACCTACATATTCAAGCATGTGTACAGTATGTTTGTATAAGTATATAATACAACTTAATAACTAATAAAAATATCATCTTGCAACAAATACATATTTGTTAATTATTAGGGTGTTTGTAAGGAAGTAATATGTATATGGTTTTACAAAAGAATTTTCCCTTTCTTTTCCCAGTGATTCGGCTTTATGATTAATAAAAAGGTGCCTGCTTAAATTGCAATGGGGTCATTTTTGCAGCAGACTGATAGGAAAAATGTTGATACTGCAGGTAACTGAGGCCTGGCATGTGACCATCCAAAATTATTTTCAGTGTTAAAAGCAGTTAGCAAAAAACATTTACATTTTTTAGGGCCCTAATACAAAGTGTGTGTGTGTGTGTGTGTGTGTGGCGGGGGCATGGTGGGGCATTCCTGCTCCCTGCAATAGAAGTTACCACAGGTGTCAAGAGTCCATGGTATTTCTTGTCTGATGGACTACATTCATTATCCAGCCCACTCTTATCCTTTAGTACTGTCCAGACTCTCCCCTTCCACCTTTTGCTTTTTGCCCTGTCATTTATTCTCAGCTTCATTGGTGGGTGTTTCTTCAGGGTGTCCATCTTGGAATGGCTTGCCTAAGTGCTGATACAGTGTAGGAGAGGCAGTGCTGTGAGCTGAGAAGTCCCCTAACCTTGCTGAAGTTTACTATTCTGCTGTCATAGTGTTGGTTTCTTGCAAACGTCTGTGAGATTTACAGAGCTGTTCAGTAAGTCATGGTACTACAGGTATGTGTTTTTGGCTTTCAGCAGTGGCAGAGAGGAACTGATAACAGGTAAGTGAAAAAAAGCATGGCGGACTAGCTCAACATAGGGGACAGGAGTTGTGGAGCAGGTTTTACATTTGCCCAGAAATCAATGTTAACACAGGAGAGTGTTCTCATTTTAGTAAATGAGAGAAATAAAATGGTTGCCTGCACACTATTATGTTCAGCATGGCTGCAGGACCCAGGAAAATTCAGCTGCAACTGGTGGGGGGAATATTACACTTATCATAAATGCCTTAAAGGCATATAGTTATTATCCCCTGGGGAGCTCTAGTAACAGCTTATTTCCCCACAATAATAGGCTCTAATCAGTGAATCAGAACTATGGTTTCCCTGGTTACCCATAGCTATTTTAACGACAGAGAGAGCATTGCGTTCAATAATATATTGTCTAACCAAGAAACAAAACATACTCTATATACACTTTGACTTGATTGTTTGTGAGACAGGGAGATGAAACAGTTTGGCCAAGGGAAAATAGCTAAATTGTTTTTAAAGCAGACCTGTCTAGCTCTGTGTCTGTGGGGATTAGGACCTGAACAATTTTTAGTAGTTTTCTAACAAACAGAAGTGAATTTAGTAAGTTGTGGTCTTCAAAGATGTTTACATGGAAATCCTGGCCTGTATATCACTTTGTGGGCATCCCTGATTTAAAGATTTAACCCACCTAAACCCCTTGTAGCAGGCTAAAAGACAGTATTTGGAATGTGGAGAAGAGCAGGATGGAAGCTGACTCTTTTAGAGAAATGAACTTGGCAAGTGTGAGATGTGTATAATTGCTGGACTGGGTATCTAATGACTGAAGGAGATATTTTGAGGAAGGACTTTGGCATCAGAGCTGGATAGTCACAGTACAATAGAGGATAACCCTTCATTTTGGAAAAAAAGGGCTCTAATTATAAAACAGGGATTCTGTCATTCCTCAAAACATTCACTGGTGGAAGCCCCATCAATGTATCAGAGTGATTAATTTTCAAAAGTAAAAGGGAAATTCGGGACAGTTCCTAGGAAATATACAGAGTCCATTAATTTTTTTAATCAGTCATTAGTAAGCACCTGCTTCAAGTCTCCGCTTACTGTCCAGTTACAGAGTGGAGGAAGGAGAAGATCTGCAAATGTTACACAGAAAAATCAGATCTCCTTCCCTGCCAGACTGGGATGTTTAGTGTGGCAGAGCTGTAAACATTTTAGAGGAACTCATACAGAAATACAAATCATTTGGCAGGCAAATGTTTCTATACCCAGGGTGTTTTTCATGTAGCTGTGTATTTGATTAACCAGTATACCTAAATGTTGCATGTTCTGTTCTAAGGCATTAGGCACAAGTGCTCAGGCTGCATTCAACAAAGTGATTAATTGTTGCAATGCAAATGCAGTTTTATTGCCAATAAATGACTTGGACACAGTATATAACACATTTTTACTTATCAGCAGTTTCTCACACTGTGCCTTAGTAGCTATGTGCAGTATGCTGGACACTTTGATGTTCAGTGTAATGAAGGTGTTGATTACATGTCATGCCTGTGGATAAAAGCTTGCTCTTAGCCCTTCTCTTTTCCCTAAGCATTCTCTTTACTACTAGTACTGAAGGAAAGCAGAGGGAGGACATGACACACACAGATCAAATCGTTTATTACACTACACATTGCAAACACTAAAAGGAGACAAATCATTTATAGTCAAGCAAACAATTTTAAACAAAAACAGAATCACATACAGAAGTCATGATTTGCCCATTTAGAGCAAAGTAACAGATTTTCCTAACAGTCTGTTTTTTCTATACTCCCATTATATGATTAGTAATTCTTTTTCTGATCATGAAACAACTTGACTTGGGGTTAGCTCTGTGTGACCCCGAAGGAGTTTCAGGGGTTCACCCATACAGACTAAGCGGGGGCCTGACTATATTGTAAAAGGAAGAAGTGATTGAGTGTCCTTCTCTCCGCATATGGCAACACAGGTTTTTCACTGTGCCCTGCATAATTTAGGTCTTCTCAGACCATAAACTGATCCTGTGTCTAAAAAAACATTTTTTTAATATAGTAGTTATTTTAAAGTGGACCTATCACCACAATTTTTACTGTATATAGGAGGGTAGATAACCCTTCTATATAAAGGAAAATGCGTTTTTTTTTTATTTTTTTTACATTAAATGTCTTTTTTTGGAAGACTGAATGGGAGTGCAGAGCCTCCTGCTATACGCATGTGACGAATTCCTTGGACTGCTCTTTTTGCACTGTCATTAAAAAAAGAAAGATGCCAAATTCACACATGAGCAGTGAGATCGATATTTCCTTTTTTACAAATACGGCGGCATATGTCACCTTACCTTGGACCTGCACAGTACGAGATCGGATGATGTAGGCAGAAGACGGACGAAGATGGCGGCACCCGGCGCAGACAAAGCAACGTGGGACTGTATGGAAGACAGCTCCAGGGGGTTCGCCAGATCTGCCCAAGTAAAGGTGTCATTTTTTTATTTTAACTTTAGTTCTGCTTTAAATACAAAAAGTACAATAGATTACTAATAATAAACCAAAGAACAAATAGTTCTAGTACTAAGGGAGTTTCACTTGAATTAGGCACAAATGCCAAAGACAGAAAGTTATCTTTCTATGCCATATAAATGTATGCTATAAGATTATGTTAAATACCAATTTCAACGTGTTAACATTTATTGGATTTTTTCATATTTTTGGTTTCATGTTTTATTTTATGTTGATATATTAGATTTTATGTTATAATATTTCATACTTCCAATCTAGATATGTAAAGAAACACTTGCACATACACAAAATGACATAGGCAAATGTTGTTTGATTGTGGATTGAATGATTCACATTTAACCACATAGGTCAACAGAGGTGGAAAGTAGGTAAAGGGTGGAAAAATGATAACTACAAAGTGAAACTTACATAAGGAGTGGGCATGTAAATATGGGTGGATATTGATATCAGAACAGGTGAGAGTTAAAGATCACAATGCATTAAGTGCTGATGTCACTTACGGGGTTAAAATTCACTTTATTATGACATAAGTGCAATTAAATTGTTAGAATCAAATATGTTAGGTATTTCTGGATTATATCTCCTCATTTAAAAGAGTTCTTTTATCTATAGTTCTATTTCCTGAAGTAGCAGTAATGAGGTGAGGTGAGCACTTTGCCTCAAGAGGTGCCGTGATTTGTGATAAAAGGGGAGTTAGAGTAACTCACAGTCTAGTCTTTCTACTTAAACAAAAAAAAGTTTCAATGAGGTTCACAAAATACAGAAAAGTAGATGACTAGGAATAAAGTAATTGCAGAAAAAGGGATGACCCCTCAACCTAAAATAAAAGCCACTTGAAATGACTGCTGCCTTGTCTGGTATGTTTTATATTTTAATGCATTATTATCATGTTGGTATATGGTATTTATTCATTTTCTGCAGTATGTTACAGGTAATGCTTTAGGTATAAATGTAACACTTTATGTGCATGAAATGTGTAATGAAACTCAAAATATTCTTACTGCAGCTTATTTTTTATTAATTAAAAAAAAAAATAATAGTCACAGCATTGTTTTTATAGCACCAACATATTATGTAGAGCTTTACAATGTCCATACATATACAGTATTAGAAGCACAGTCCAAGGCTAAGTTTTTGAGAGGTTGCTAATTATCTAACTGCAACAGAGCCTGGAGGAAACTCATGCAAACACAGGGAAAACCTTGAAATTCCTTGTAGATTGTGTCCTGTTCAAGATTCAATCTGGAACATAGCGCAGCAAAGGCAGGAATGCTAGCCACTAAACCAAAAATTATAATGAACCATAATCAATGGCATTTACAGCTGGCCATGGGAGTGAACTGCAGTTTATAGGATACCTAAAAGAAAAATAAACTCTTTGGTGCATGGTGAGCTTTTGCCATATTGAGCATGTATGCACAGCATACTTGCTGACTAAGGCACATACTTACCTGTGTATAGTCACTCTGCAGGGATGACAGGTCCTGTGTCTATGCCGCTGTACACAGAGACAAGGCCCCTGATTCATCAAGCAGAATCGGATTATCGCTTGCGCATTCGTATTCGCGATCCGAAATCGTATTCGGCCGAATCGTATTCAGCAACTGAAAAAGCTTGCGGCCGGAGCCGCGCATCTCCAGCAGCTTTACACTGGCGAGCTTGTATTAAAAGTCACTGTTCCCTAAAAAATCATTCTTTCTAATGGCACACACATTACCCATAGCCCTAAAAAAAAATGTTTGCGCTGTTTAAATGTTTTTAAC
>NC_092862.1:105958474-106029527 GCF_032062135.1 Pyxicephalus adspersus | reverse complement strand
AGCAGGTGCGCGCTAATTAATTGCTATGATCTCACCATTGAGCTTAACAGATCCTCCTTAATCGCGCAGCTGAAATCTAATCGCCTTATTTGGCAGATTCGCGCCCCCTATTGCTGATTATTATGAAGGCAGGAATCCGGCTGGCAGTGAGGCGAGTGTACGCGCACACTCGAGTCCGGACCGCGGTAAACCGCGATCGATGGCCGCGCGTACTTTCGCGCTTCCAGCGAGCGCGGATTTTATTGATGAATCAGGGGCAAGCTCTACACCACGTGATGCATGCACCATATAGTGTAAGGCAGTGGTCCCCAACCTTTTGCACGTCGCAGACCACTAAATGCACGGACTTCGGACTGCGCTTGTGTGGGGAGCCATGTGTCACTCAAAGGGGAAGAAACTTCCCCTCAGAGTGACGTCATAGTGCCAGAACCCGCTCATTCTCCCATTGCAGGGCTGAGCCTGCAATGGGAAAGTGGGTGAGTTGTATCCAGAGACAAAACCTGCCCACCAACCTGAGCTTCCGATCTGAGCTCTGAGGTACGCGGCTCTGGCCGGTGCACCTCTTTCTTCTCACCCCACTGGTGGGTGAGCCAGCCAGGGCCACGGCCCACCCGTCAGATGGCCCTGTCAGATGAGGTTGGGGACCTCTGGTGTAGAGCTTCAACAATAGGCCACCAGGAACCAGGGATTTATTTATTTTTTGACAAAAGAGACATTGCATGTAAAACATTCATAAACGGAGTACTTTCTCCTGCAATATTGTACCTTTCTCATCTACCTCTGTTTTCTGCTATCAGAACTGCTGCTCCACTATTCTCTTCTCATTGTTGCTTGTGAATTCTATACATATATATATATATATATATATATATACGTATAGTAGACCTGCTATTGCCTACCCTGGGTAATAATTGCTTTGCTATAACAAAATCTTTCTAATTGTACACGTGTGTCTAGGTGTCGTACTTTATAAGAAATGCAATTACTAACTATGTCTTCCTTCTACTTGACATGCCTAGTGCCACAGATTGCATCTTCGGCAATGCAATAAAGTAATACAGTTACAGTATCATCAAAAGGAATGCAGATTTTCTTTTTCTCATTTACTGTTAAGTGTATTATGAAAAAATGCACCACTGACATTACTTTAGATGAGGCTGCTATTTGTTGCCCTGTTTACACAAAAAGAAGCCAGCTTATCTCTGGGGTGTTAGGAATGCCTTCTTCATATTACACTTGTCTGTGAAAGGAAGGGGAAAGTGTGGTTCAAAAGTGACTGGCCTTCTTGATAGCAGGGAAAATGTTGGATAACCCTGTCTACCACACCTTTACAATTAGAAAAAAGAAGGGCAAACAAAAAAAAAACAAAAGAAAATCATTAAGGTTAGAAAGATTTTGCATCATCTTATCTTTATCTGCTATATTTTTATATATATTTTATTTATATTTATATTATTATGAGTGAATGTTGAACAGTGAAAGTTCAGGTCAAACACAGTGCAAGATCGAACCCATTCTGAACCCTGTCCCTATACTCCACCTTTTCATTGACAAAGATACTGCTGCTAAACAGTTAAAGCTCAAAACAGTGAAGAGTTTAGTAATGTAGACATTGTCATTATACAATTTAATTACATAGAACCGCCACTAAAATCCAGCTTTTTTCCCTAATCCCTATGAATATACAGTTTCTTGTTCAGAAATTGTGCAAGATACTTCAGCAGTAGTAAGACATTACTGATTGAAGGTATTAGTGTATTTTAGTGTCAGAAAAAAACATGTAGCAAGAAAACAAATGGAAATATTTATATATATTTTTCTGCATCCTATACCTACCCTTCCCCTGTAAAAGTTTTCTCTCTCTCTGTTCTACATGTATCACCATTCATCAAAAGAAAATGCTAAACTCCAGGAAAAGAGTTAAATACTTAAAAAGCCATTTTTTATTGGCTACTTTATATCTGCCCATAAAGTTGTTTTTATGTTATAAAATTCTGCTGTTTTCTACTGATCGGATTTTTACTAGCTACTGTTTATTGATTATATATTTTCTAATACCTGTGTTTATAACCCTGATAAAGGTAGTGTGCTTTTAATTAGCAGACTAAACAAGCTGGCTAATTTTAACAATATATCAACAATATTTTGGCACTATTATCTTTAATCCTTTCTTTAGTCTCCATGTTTGTCTGCACAGTTATTGTAACATAGTCTTTTAAGGTAAAATTGGAAAAAGTTTGCTTAGGGTTAAAGTTAATATTGGGAGCTATCTTTCAGTGGTGAGTACAGTAACAGTGGAGAAGGGAAGAAAAAAAAGGGTGGTTTAGAGAGGCATGTGTGCTAGAGAAATAATACATTTATTTCCAATCACTTAACATAAGATTATTTATGATATATTAGTTGTATATAGCTTAATACCATCAGTGTCTATAATGATTCGTACACATAATGAAATAATGAGTCCCATAAGTTTTACACACAATGCAGTACCTGTCTATTTACATGTTACTGTTTTAAGAAGTGAGTAAAAAAGAACATATACTACATTTTTCTGTCCAAGCTGATTGTTCTTCCTGGCTTCTGAAGTAGTCTTGTTAGTGAGTTGGTATACTATGGGCAATATATAAACAGATTTTGTAAATTACTAATAAAATGTAAATTAAAGTTTAGTTGAACTCAATCCAGGACTGAAGATTTTAATATTGTTTTAAAAGCCTTGGTTGCCAAATATCAATCCTTACACAGCTTTTGTTGCTCCCCAACTTTAGATATAAATCTGAAGAAAATAATCAGAATAGAGGTATGACTCTTATCTGTGTGACGGTGTCTGTACAGTGGACCAATCAGCAATGCTTACTGACCTTGGCTTTGCTTCCTAAAACATGTCATTGGCCAGGATGACCTCCTACTTAACTCTACTTAACCCAGCCTCCCTCTTGACCCCAGTTAGACAAAAAGAAATCAAAAAACCTAAATGTCCCGTATTCTTACCTGAAACAGCAGTTCCATGGCACACTGGATCCTTGGTCCTATTTTATCTCTATTGCAGAGTATATGGGTCCTTCTTTGACCTTCCTTCCAACATTGGATTGCTTGTTTCCCTTAACAAAGCAGACACTGCAATGGGTCCCATGGTGAACCCTTTACAGCCAACCATTGTAAAGATCTGCAGTGTGCAGGATACTGAAAGTGGAACTAAACTCTGGTGGGTGGTGAATTTCTGCCTTAATCAGCAAGTTCCCGGTATGAGCTTTAATATTACCATAAGAAATGCTGGTTCAACAAAAACATAATTCTGTGCTGGTTTAAGGGAACATTTTAAATGATAGAAGTGTGGAAGTGCAAAGATGCACAGTTAGAGTTCAAATGTCAGTCTTATCCAAAGTTTCACTTTTTCTTTTCAGTTCTCTGACTCCATCTAAACTCTATGCGTTTGTCTGTTTCTATGAATCAGGAGAAGTTCTACACTTAATGGGATGATTTAAGCCAGTACAGGTTCTCTTAACCTGAATGATATCAATATTCTGTGTCCTAGATTTTGTGCTTCTCCCACTTTCTCTGGCCTTTTATTCTCTGTTTGCTCACACTAGTTAGGAAGCTGTTGCCAGCCTATGTTTAGGAGTGTTAAATGGTCCAAGCCTGGCAAGCTAGATCCCCAGCTGGCATCTGCAATGCATGTCTTATAAAAGCAACTCAGTGACTTCCATCATATGCATGAAACTCAAAGCCCAACTTAAATTGTTTTTATTTAATATGTTTGCCATCTTTTTTTTTTTAATAAAAGTTTAAATTGCTTTTTTCCAAGTTTTTCCATGTGATTAATGCTAAGCAGCTTGATACTGGGGAATAAAACAATCCTCCACCTTCTGTCTGACATAACCGACAGCTGGCCAGGTTCAAGTAAATTAAATTTAAGTGTAAATCTAAGTATATTTCAGTTAGCTCTTTGCACACATGTGTTTTGTTGCAGTGTACTGTGCAGTAATGTGAGTCTGCAGTATGGTGCATTGCAATGCCATTCATTTTTCTTAGCACCCATATGCACTAGCATAATACGCTGCAGTGCACTTGCATTGTAACACACCAGCAGTGCACAGATGTGCAGTCAATTGACAACCTCCCACTGCCACTTTGCATTGCAGAATTGATCAAATGCCCTCCTTGCCTGCCTATACATGTGATCTCCTTTTTTAAACCCTAACAACTGAACTGCATTCTTAGATTTGGAGAGAGATTACCACTGATATATCTATGGTAGCAAAAAGTAAAAAAATATGCAGAATGGATGTGTAAAGTCCAGCAAACCCCAGCCACCAGTTAGATTTCAATTTAATGATCAAATCAACTGTATTTGCTTTTTGCATTGCTGAAAGTTAAGCTATAAAATCCTTACTGCACTGTTTAGCAAGTAAATGTACACAAAGTTTATTCATTACAAAAGGACTGTTTTCAATAACACATTAATTGGATAACATACAAAAGGCAAATACAAAAATTCAACCTTGCTCCTTTCAGGGGTCTGTTTTATTATTATTAATAAACAGTATTTATATAGTACCAACATATTGCACAGCGATGTACACTAAAGCAGATAACAGACAGATAGAAATAGTGACACGAAGGGAGGGGAGGACCCTGCCCAGAAGAATTTACAATCCAAGAGTCTATTTATAAAGCAGTAAATCTAGCAATCCCTAAAACATTCCCTGGTGAAGATTATTTGGCCACCTTGTGACCCACATATTTTTGCAGGTGTTTTAAAGCATTTGCAAGCAGCACCAATACAAGTCTATGGAGGTGGCAAACCATAGCATCCAAAAAAGGCATGGCAATGCTGCCACCAGTCAAAAAAAGGAGACATGAGCATACCCATTTAATCCAATGTGAACAATTTTTTTTTTCTAGTGCAAAAATCACTAGTGTGAACCGAACCTAAGATTGATAAAGTATAACTATATTCATACATATTAGTGTATTGGATGCATATGATAACTATATTATTGTATTAGTGACCATGGTAAGAAATAACTGAGTCTTTTTTTCCTAATAATCACAACAAATAAACCTGTTTGTTAAGGATCACTGCACTTTTTAGTTTGCCCATTGCACATGTATACTAGATGTGTCCCATTGTATTATCCATATACACGAAATTATTCCACAAATATAGCTTCTCGTGTTCTAAATACGGGAAGCTTACTCATTTCCATGAAAATGAATATTTATATCAAACAATTCCCAAACTTGCAGCAGCAGCACATTTTTAAGATGGTAATAGACATGTATAGGTTGAAATGCTCATTCTCGCTGATACATAATTTGCATCTTAGGAAAAATAAGTACAATATTAAGTGAGGAGAACCTAGATAAGCCTTGCAATTGTTTGCTTCATAAAGTATGACAGTATTGTGCATATCATATCAGGATGTCCTAAATGGTGTCCAGAGACCAAGAGTAGGAGCTATTTACATACTCTTTGGGGAAGTGTGGATATATTTATTTGGCCTGTACTTTGTATATTTCATATCTGAGAAACAATTATCTTCTTTAGTATTATGCCACAGGGATTTTTTTACCACTAAAAATTTACAGCATTTCATTAACAGGGCTCTCCCACTGTTTTGAATAGATACCAGGCCTGGCTGAGGCCACATTGATACCCAGGTATTTTGAAATGCAGGTTGCCACTCCAACTCGACTTAACCAAATATAAGACCTTCCACTTTTTGTATAAAAGTCAAGATAAATATTATTTGTACCGAGTTCTTCTAATATGAGATTCTCTGATATTCCAGGGATGTGCTCATTTCAGGCTAGAGTATTTGTGATAGATCCAGTGGATATTTGTCCAGATTATGTGGATGAGGGCTGTAGGGATCCTGTCAGGGAAAAGTGAGTGGGTACACTGGCCACCTCTTAGCTTTTGTCTACTGGTAATAGAGATATCGTGAATGTATATAGCAGTTTGCTAAGGTCCAAAGGATTTTTTCAGGGGAGCAGTAGGTGTGTTGACTGACCACTGCTCTGCAATTCAAGTTTTCATGCCTAAAAAAGAGAAGGTATATGCTGGAGTACAGTGTGTCGGTCTGTATTACTCGTATTACCATTCTGAAGAGCTTGTATCCAGGCAAAGACTATAGGCCTGATTTAATATAGTTCCCCAAGACTGGAGACGATAGACTATCATGGGAGAACCTGGGTGATACAGCAACCTTAAACTAATCTGGTCCAGGATTGAAAATATTTGTCAACTAATAGCAAAGGATTTTAGGAAATCCTTTCCAGATTTGCTGGATTATCCAGGTTCTCCCATGATAATCTATTTTGAGGAGCTTTAACTAAATCAGGCCCAATGTCTCTGCAGCTGACAAACAAACACCATACTTGGGGAGTAGACCTGTCTTACCACTGTTGTGCTAGACTTCCTGTATGAGAAGAAGCTTTGTGTGAGAAAAAGGTTTGCTGGACTGACTTTGATGGATATAAAGATGGGCTTGTTCACTCTGAAACTGATATTTAGCAAGCTGACTGCCTCATTTTGCTAGCCATGTACTATCATTTGCTCAAGCTTTATATAGCCATTAAATGGCAAACTCCAAGCTGAAAAGTTGATTTCCATAGACCCATAAATTCTCGAGAAATAGACCCTGAAAAACTAGAAAGATCAAATTACACTGAATATTTAAAGAATCCTTGATTCTAATGTATTAATCTCTGCCTTTTAAAGTACTGGAAGGCTCTCTGTAACCATTAACCTTCAGTCAACATCAGACTGCTCTCCATGGGTGAGTGTTCCTTTTAGAAGTATACATTCTTCTACTGTAAATGCAAGCAAGCAACCAGTATAATATAATGTGTATTGACGTTTCCTTTTAATCTATTTATTTTTAAAGATGTCTTTTTATACATTTTATATGAATTTTACAACAATACAAACATACATGTAATAAAACAAAAACACAATTAGAACAAATGTTCAGGTTGAATGAAACCAAGGATCCCAAATACCATCAAACTGTTTTGACCGACCTCTGTTATCATCAAATTTGTAAAGGGATAATATTAAATCAATCTGCTTTTTCTACTGTCCAAGAGTTGAAGAAGAAGGTCTCTTCCATGTTAGTAGGGTGACCTTTTGCTTTTTATTTTTAGACGTAAGTCTAAAAAGATGTCTGCTTTATGTAAATAATATTAAAAGGATGTGGTAATGTTTTAAAGTAAATGTCACTAACCTTGGCAATTTATACTGAGCATAAAATGAGAGAGTAAAGCCAAGCTTAACTTTTAGAAAAAAAAAAAAAAAAAAATAGTGTGATCTGCATAAACATTTTGCTGATTGTATCTCAGAATCTGCTAATTACTTGTCATGCATAGGTAACTTTTGCAATGTTACCATATTCTCAGTTTGAATTGCTTAGGTTTGTGATGGTTTTATTTTCCAAGCCCTTGTTTTATGTACAATTTATTATATGCTGTATCTGCACAGATGAAGGCATGCTGGTTCCTTGCATACATAGGACCTACTTTCTGCTGTAGGGTTGCTAGAATTTGTCTCAGTTTAGTTCTAGGTTCATGCAAAAAAATCTGATTTGTAAAATGCAAATCAAAAAATGAAGTTTAGCTTGCCAACTTTTCAGAAAGTAACTCAGGCTTTATAAAGTTTATTTTGCCTTCATCTGGATCAACTATGTCTAAAGGGTTTTATCTAGGATATGGTATTTCTTTAGTGGTTGAACTTGATAGATTTGTTGTTTTTCAATCTAAGTAACTATTTACCTGCTTGGTATGAAAACAGCATTTGTGAGCATTTATGGGTACATCTATTTTTATTTGCGTTTCAAAAGGTAAGTTCCAACAGTACAGTAAAGACTGCAAAGTAAAATAAACTAAATAGTTTTGGCATACCAAGTTACCACCTCTGCTCCCCCCACCCTACTCACTGTCATTGTACATATATGTAGATACACCCCCAGCTTAGTCCTGATGCACAATACAGAAAACACCTTTATTTCTGGCACTCCAACATGAGAACAGCTGCTCCTGTGCAGTGATTCTTCTTTCCTTGGTCAATCTCAATGTCTAATATTCTGTGAATGGCCAAAGAGAGAAAGGTAATACAAATTACAGCAGTGCAGCACTGAATGCGTGGCTATTCTCCTTGTCAGAGTACCAGATGTACAACGGAACTGGAGAAGTTTCTACTACTACTGAGAAAGTGCTTCCTACTGCCTGCAATCATCCTATCTTTAGCAATTGGAACTCTTTTTTTTTATTCTAAAAGGCACAAATTTTGCTGAATATTGTGATATGTTTGGAATGTGATTTGTGGAAACTTTGAAGTTATTGAAAGCTCCACTTTATGGTGCAGTAAAAAAGCAAACATGTATTTTATTGCAGTTTACCTGTCCTCAGATATGGTGGCTGCATTTGGTTTCCTTTTATGTCTTAGTTTCTGTTATTTGTACCATTTTTTTTAGCAGAAACACTCTTCCTATTCTTGGGTGACAATGCTCTCTAACTATACGATATCTATGCAGAATGAAGCCCCTTTTACACTTGCGGTGGGAAACCATCAAGTCTGCTGCTCTTAGGTGCATAGAAAAAAGCTGCTATGTTCCCAGGGAAGGCAAACCAGACCACAGGTAACAGGTTTGCACAAGGTTGTGGTTGCAGTGCAGTTTCTTTCTCCAGATGTGGAAAAGCACCCATGTGCCTAAGGCTACGTACACACTTGCAATGCTTCTCGTCTGATCGACTCAGGGCTGATATCTGATGAGAATCCGGCGTGTGGACAGCATCCGTCGTCCATCATCTGAACAACTGAACGATGGACGACGAACACTCGTCGCAAAGCGAAGGGGGAGAGTGCGCAGCGGGGTGTCGTTTTGTCGTTCTCCCCCTCCCCTCTCCATAGAGCAGAACGGTGCTGTATGTACAGCGCTCCTTCATGCATCCTGCAGTCCTTAGTTGCTGGAAAGGATCGTGAAAGTTTAAAATCGTGCTTTTAAAGTTTTGTTTTGTGTACCCAGCTTTAGGAGGCCCAAACAGGATGTTATCAGCTGACAAAATTTCTGGCAAGATGAACTGATATTTTTTACAATTCTCAAATGGATATACCCAAACCCATTTACTATGATAGATTTAACTGACAATAAAATATTCAAATACAAGCAGTTCATAGTAATGGTTTGCATACCGTTTAAGTATTTTATTAAATTGAATAATAGCAATACCATAACCTATAAGTATATTATTTTTTAGACTTACCAGCTTTTACTGTTGTTTTAACAGATACAAAAGCACCAGAAATACCATTTTGTAAAGTATATATCATTAAGCAAATTAAACTACAAGGAGATACAAGATGAATTACTCAGCAGGGACCCATTTGTTATTGTCTACAAGCCATTCACAGTCATTGATATGAGCCTTTCTAAAGATATAAAAGTCCCTTTCTGGAGCAGCCAGACTGATTTATTGCTGCTTGTTCCGAGATAACATAATGATGGTAAAGTCTTTTACATGCTGTACTGTCTTTAATGCAAAAGAAAGGCTACTATTATTGAGCTGCACACCCACTAACATGCAGGAAAATGTAAACATTAGAGCTGATTGCAGTGAAGATTCAGTATCCTAAACTACATCTGAAGAATATATTAATATGTTTGGTAATTGTCCAGCAGTTCAGGAATGCTTAGGATACACAGGCAGGTAAAGATAACATTCCTAATATTAAACAGTATTTATTTAGCGACAATAAGGGACAAAAATGACAAATACAAACAAAAACACGCAGGAGAGGACCCTGACCAGAAGGACTTACTGTCTAGGATTCTCTAAAATAGAAGAAAGCCAAATAATAAAAAAACATTTAAAATATAAAAAAGCAACTTTTGTGTAACATTTTTTACTTTCAATCCAGAATCTTTCAATACCTGCAGTACTACATTTCCACCACAAGATGCCCTCAGTCTGATGGCAGGCATTTTTTTAAGCCATTTCCTTTGAAGCAAACTGCTGCTTTTGCTTTCACTGTTCAGTTACAGGCTGGGACTGGTCTAGCACAAAGTGATGGGCTCAACTCCCTCTCATTTTGCTTATCAGCATTCTCCTTGTGCGACTTTCCCTTTCACAGCCCAGCCATATTAAACAGTAAATGCCCCAAGGGGTTCATGCCAAATCAAGTACAGGTACTACCTACATAAATTTAATGATCCAATAATGATCATAGACCTACAAAAACTTGTGTTATATTTTAAAATATATTTTTAATTATTTATTAATTGAATATACTAATAACTTTGCAATAACTTGCATGCACATGCAGTGAGGTTGAAGTTGGGGTGTACTGCCACCATAGGTTTCAGGCAAATCCGGAGAATTGTGATCCTAGCAAAATAATAGCAAATCCACCTGGGATACCTTATTAACAATATTATTGTACTGAAAAGTCTTTGCTGTGGCATTTGTGGTCTCCTAATTCTGGTGCCTGTATATATTTCACGTCCAATATACATTTTGCATGTTTCACTGTTTGAAACTGCCCTGCCATAGGTCAGTTAACACTGCTGCATCCACTGCAGTATTATAAATCTTGTATATTGTCTGTTCCTTCTTTGTAGGTAGTTTGGGCTTAGCTTTACGTTTTTAAATTGTCTTGGTGCTACTTACTTCTACACTGGTTTATTATCTGTTCTCTCTTCATTGTAATGAGAGCTTGATATTAACCGGTCTGCAACAGGACAGGACTACTTGCCTATTTCCACCAAACGGTCTAATTGGGAAAATGGAATTGCATATAATTCAGATGTATTTTAGGAAAAACGAAAAAAAAAATACACACTTTCATTGTATCCTGGCTGACAGGTATTTTTTTTATTTTATTTTATTTAGTTTTAGGTTACTGAACAGATTTTTTATTACTAATATAAAGTTCAAATCTTTCCCTGTTCTATTAAAAACTAATAAGAAAATCTATATATATACTATACATACTGTACACTTTAAGGCAAAGATTAGAGGGGCATTTTTGACAGCAGAACTGCTGCAGTCCACTGCTGTCAATCAGACCAAGAATAAGCAGTGGTAAATCCTTTTTGTATGGGTGTTTGCCTTCAGTGCAGTTGTGTTTTAGTTTTTCAGAAGCTACTTGCAGCATCTCAGGGAGGTCTGGCTTTTTTCTTTTTTTTTTTTGGATTTGAAACTTCTTGCTAAAGGTTTGGAATACAAAATCAGAAGAGCAGTTATCCATGATGTATTGCATCTAACACAAGACAAACTCAAAAAAAAAATAACTGTTGTCAACTGCATACTGGAATTACATGGAAATGGCTGTGACAACACTTCTAGACATCTAGAGGTTAAAAGTCAGCACCTAGGAGTGGTTAACTATGTAATTGTCAACCATGTAAACTGAGCCTAATAATAAAGGAAAAAAAGGTGCTCAATAATATTTGGTTCAATAGAATAAAAGTATTTATAATATCCAAACCTCCAAATGATACAGCATTGCAGAAAAATAATCTACTCTCCACATGTTATTATGAATTTAATTGGTGAACATTTAAAGGTCTCTTTCAAAACTGATTCCTCCCTTTTGCTATACCACAAAATCCAATTTCTTTATCATACCATATAAACTCCAAGTGTACTGCACAGTTGTTTATGCTAGATAACATCTACAATCTACCTCTGCTTTCTCCTTTCTAGTTTAAAATGACCTTTATTTTTCTGCAAGGTCACAAGTAAGCTGTGACACTGAAGCAATTCATACTTATGTCTTTTTAACTATCTGCAGATTTTTCTTTTTCCTCTTTTATTTTTCTCTCATCCTCACGTCTCTTTCCATCATTGTCTCTCATTGCTCATAATACATATTTTTTAAACGAGGCAATGATACGAAAATGGTTTTCCACCAGCTCAGGCAGTTCATCGTTCTGTAAGGTATGTATTGATTACAGTGTGTCAAATACATTACTGTCCTTACAGCTTGGATTTGTACTTGGTTTTCAGCCCAGAAAACTGAGTCGTATCATGAACAATTGGCTGAAGATTCATTCTGGTATTATAAATCATGTCAAGGATTGGACACCTATGCTGTCTTTAAATGTGATATTGAATTCATCTCTATAATACTATATCCAGGAGGAAGATACCATAAATAAGATTTCTTCAATATAAATCACTAACCCATTGCTGGAGACTTTAGTTTTGCATGAACCAGCAAATGTCATTGGAGAAGCTTTATGGAGTCAGCAAGTTTAAACAAAAATGTACAATTAGCAGGTATATTCAAAAAATTGCAAGTTTAAAAATAACCTTTTCTTAAAGGGGTTGTATAAACAAAATATCATATAGATTAATTGTATAGCTTTAAATGTATCTTTTACATACCCACAAAGGTGCCTATCCTCGGTATCACTCAATGGCAGACTGACTGTGGCCATTGTCAAGAATTGTGTCAGTGCAGCCTTCTATTAAGGATAGTACATGGCTAGCAAAAGTAACATTTTTTTACTTGTCAGGGACAAAACTCTAATTAAACCCTAGAACTCTAACTAATCTATAGACATAAAAAAACATTGTGGGGTGCTGGGCAGATAATGAATGCAGGAAAACATGCTTTCAGGAAACTGCTTGGGAGAAAGTGGAGTAAACTTGCTTTGTGGAAAAGAGCTTGGAAAAGAGCTTAGAAAAAATACTATGGCAAAAGTGCTTGGGAACAATTTGACTGTTAACCAAGTGAAATCACACAACCATTTATTCTCCTATTGTTGCCAATAAAATTTGCTTTTTTTTCACCAAGAAACATGATGTTTGTTATTTTGTCTACTTTTGAGAGAGTCTTCAGTGCCAAAGGGATTACAATGTCTGCCACCAGTGTGGCGACTTTGATGTTTAATAAAACATATTATTCTTTTGTTGATTTGGCGATTTGCTTCAGCCAACACCAACCACCCTAAGACCACCACCACAACAACCCACAGCACAATTAGAATTAAACTAATCCAAAAAATAGATTCAGACTGCCCCAAAATGTCTGGTGTTAATAAAGATGGCTAAAGAAACCATTCTGAATCAGAATTTCGAAATCCGGTCAGATTTCTTGACCAGTGTTAACGAATTTGAGCTGACCCAGATTCCTGTCATGTTTACCCCCATTGCAGGTAATTATACAAAATAACAAAATGAAACATAAAGTAGCTGTAGCACAAAATTTGTATATATATTGTTATTTAGGAATATTTTATCTGCATAAATATGGAAATTATATCCCCTATTAATGCATATAGATATTTAATTAAAGAAGGTTCATGCACAAATAATAGCTAGTCATTCAAACAGTTTAATTAAGAAAACAAGGTAAGACAAAGTACACAGCAATATTGTCAGATATTTAAACACATAGGAACTTCAATTATTGATACATATATATATCACATGGACATAGTTATTAGTAGTTACCCCTGTAAGAATCTAGTAACTCCTCAGTACACAATACAGTAATTATAAAACAGCAACGTAATGCAGTAATACTATAGACACCCAAAGGAATATAATCAGGAATATCTTATAGCTACCTGCTAAGAGGTTAATGGGTATCTCGGGGGCCTACGTCCTTCCGAAGATAACCCCATAACATCTTACCTAGGGAGACCCTCAGGAGACAAAGAGGACCAGCCCGCCAGAGAGAAGAGCAAAAGCAAGAGAGCAAGATTCTCTCAGTTCCCCTTTTTACATAGTTAATTCCAATTAGGTAACCTTGAGGCTCTTGGATTGGTTCCTCAATGTGATCTGTAAGATTACTATTGGTTACTGTAACTTCAGGAATTTACTAGGCCTCCTAGCTAAGTTGATATGGGAAGCTGCAGACAAAGCCAGGTGGGGGTCATCTAATTTTAGTTGTCACCAAAAAGGTCTGGATGGGCAATTAACCCAACCCATCTGTTCAAATACTTCTGTGAAGTCCTATACTTCGAGACCCCCTAGGAGGGCCCTATGGCCAGTACAAAGAAAAACAGGTTTCGTGTTTACACACAACATTGCTGCACCTATACACATACATTATATACACACACATATATATATATATATATATATATATATATACCTCTATATACGTATACATATCTATTTATATATTCATAAACAATCTTGAGGTGCAATAATATATAAATCCTAGTAAACAGTTTATGTCCAAATATAAGCCTCAAACAAATTCCAACATATTAACTCAAAACCTGCCTGTCTTCCATACAGCTTCTATATCAGAAATGAAGCATGCATAGTATGAGCAACCATATGAGAGATTTAGTAACTTTTTACCAAAGTGCTTGGTCTTAAGGAAACTTTAGCAAGACATTGCAGAACATGAAGCAAAATGACCAAAGTTATCTAAAAGGTGTGACATTAGGGCCAGGTTTTATGCAGCCATAATTTTTCATGTCTACTATAGTGCCAATACAGCCCAGATAAAATTAAAAGTGTGTATTCAGCCTGCCACAACATATTTAATGTGTATTAAATACTTGAAAGGAATTATTTGGTGTATAGTTTAGATATTTCAAATGTTGTATACTAATCTTGCATTATGAAGGCCTATGATTAGATCTTTTGTCACCTAAACCTCATCATAGGTATCACTTAATAATTGTCATTGTAAAGGATATTTCACAGACAAAGCAAAATGAGAGGGAGTTGAGCCCATCACTCTGTGCTCGACCAGACCCAGCCTGTAACTGAACAGTGAAAGCAGAAGCAGCAGTTTGGTTCAAAAGAAATAGGTTAAAACATGCCTGCCATCAATTCTGGATTGAAATTAAAAAAAATTTACACCACAGTTGCTTTTTATATTCTAAATATTTTTTTTTCATTATCTGGCTTTCTTTTAGTTAAACTTCTGTTTAAAGAGGATCATAGGTAGTAAGTCTATGTACATAACGCAATAATTATAGTTGGAAAAGATCTTTCATGATCCTTTCCAAGGACAAACAACTGCATTAGGCATGAACGAGTGTTGAACATACAGCACCATTCTGCTCTATGGAGAGGGAAGGGGGAGATCGACTCGCAGCACCGCTCTATACTCTCTCAGCCTTTACTTCCAATACAATCGTTTGTTGTCTATCGTCCGTTGATTCACTAGGAGGGTCGTTTGGACAATGGATGACGAGCAATGTACACATGCAAGATTCTCGTCCAATATCAGCCCTGAGCCGATTATCGGACAAGAACCATTGCACGTGTGTATGTAGCCTTATCCCTCTTTATATCTGACCGCAAGACTCGAGGCTTTTTAACTGAACCTTTCACATCTTTGTGATCTTTGTGTGAAATCATATCGATTTGTGTTAACACTATACTGACATTGATGTACATCAATAAAGATTTCATTTAGCTTCGTTACACAGTTTTTGTTATATATCTGGCCCTACCCTGAAGACGCCAATATGGCAAAATCCGTCAGAATCGAGACCCATTTTTCTGTTCTTTTAATGGATAATATATTTCCTAGCAAATAAAAAAAATATTTCATAAATACTTTTTGAATGTAAAAATGTAATTCTGTATAGAAATGTTCAAATTTTTTTATTAATCTGTTTCGTTACCAAAAAAAAAGTTTTCTTGGATTTGGTACCTTTTCTCAATATGAGTTAAAATACATCTATTTAATGTCTATTTTCCTTAGGCAAAACATCAGTTTATCAAACTAAGGTGGATATCCAGTTTGGACATATTTTTTGGACTCCGCACTTATTTCTAGCACATAATGATACACCTCCTAATACTGTGTTAATCTCCAATTTTCACCAGAAGAATCAAACTATATTTGCTCATGCACAATCCAGAGTTAGTATTACTTCTTGGACTGAGAGGCCAGTTTAGAGATGACATATTAACCCAGGTGACAACTACTTTTTTTTTGCAAAAAAAAGTGTGCAGCACCTCCATTTTCCTTCTTGATCACTGCAGCAAAGGCACAAAGCCTCCCACGATACTTATATCACGAATCCCAGAAGGCTCCTCGCTGTTCCTTCTGTGCATGCCCTAATCTCTTTCATCAATGGAAAAAAAAATTGCATCTAATGCATGTAATGCAATGGGATGGGCAATCTTTTTCTCCAGTCTACGTCACCCGATCTCACACTGCGAGATCGGGTGACGCAGAAACAAGAACCCGGAAGGAGAGAAGAAGATGTAGGCGCCCCGCGCTTCCTCTGCCCTGGGTCGAAGACTGATACCGGGAAGATGCGGGACCTGATGGAAGAAACTTCCTGACGGATAGACTTGTCTGCAGGATTAAAGGTAAGTGTGTTTTTTTTATTTTGTGTTTAGTTTGGCTTTAATTAACTGTAAGGTCTACCTTAAAGGACAAAAAAGATAAAAGACATTAGTTCTTTGCTATGTTTTGTCCATATTTTGTCAAATATTATATTCTTCTACATGCAACTGTAGGTATTATAAAATACATTTTGTAAAGAAATGATCTGTATTTCAGATGTGTTTAAATTTAAATACATAATTTCCAGAGTGTTAACTTTGTGGAGCTAGAAAGTGGCTGTTTTAAAAAGGTGCTCATTAAAATGATCCTGGTCTAAAGACATCATTTGAAAACCAAACTCCTAATAAAACATAGCAAGCCCATGAATAATAAATACTCCAAAGGCAAAAGACATCACTTGAAAGTCATACAATAATCAAAAACTGTTTACAAAGGTCATCATTTTCTGTAAGCTAAACTCGCATAGCATGGCTAATGTTAATGATGCATATTTGCATTTCTCCCCTGATCTATTAAACAGAAATAAAAAGCCCTATTTATTTTATTGTGTTGAACTTCCTCCACCAGAGCTGAAATATATTATTCCAATACTCCTACTTACCATATAATTGCAGGTAGGGCTCTGCTCCAGAATTATTCAGGTACTGAGATGTTCTCCTGTTTCTCTGCTCTATCATAAACATTTGAGTTAATATGCCAATAAAAATGTATAAGTCATTGGTGATATCCATGATTACCTATCAGGGTTTAAAGTCCACTTTACGTAAAATACCAACTAACTTACAAGGAGATGATATTAACATCATTTATAGGTATATATTTAAGGAACTCTGGTGCTCCTTGGTAGAAAAATGTATTTAAAGGAAACCATGTAGGAAATATGTAGGCTACTACTGCTAATTTCTCATTGTAAAATTGCTATTTACATGGTATCTTAGCTGATTCAATGGTTTCAAATACATTTTTGCATCAACTATTACAAACAGATTTTCAACTTGGCATACTAACATTACCTGTTGTATGATTGTTTAGTAAAGGAAAGCTTAGATGGTGGTCAGCTTAGATTTTAAGGAGGTCTGCAGTTGCAACTTTTATGTTTCTTTTAGCAAGGACTTGCTGCAGTTACTAGTTGTGGTCCAATAGATTCAATCTAAATAAATTTTGTCTTGGAACAGAACAAATGTCAGACTTTGAGTGATCTTAGTTCTAATTTGAAATTACAGAAGGTAATGGTAGGTTGTTTACATTATAGTGGGCCACTGTATGATAACAGCTTGGAAGACAGACTGGCTGAGTCCTTCTCTGCCTATCATCGACAGATATAACAAGCTCAGCCTATTCCTGCATTAGAGTATGACATATGTCATTGGCAGGTATAATTTGGCTCAGCCAATTCAGGCGCCAGTCTTTCAACAGCTCTAGTGGGCCACTGGAGTGTGACACCTGTCATTGCCCAGCAGCTGAATTGGAAAATCTGTCAGATCCCCCATCCCCTTTTAAGAAATTAAAATTCTGACTTTCTGAATCTGGTCAGACTTACCCACCAATTTAAGTTGAAATTTTTGTGTTTTGAGCACCTCAAATATGTATAGTGTTTTGGTTTTTTCATTAAAGCGGAAAACTCAACAATTTTACTTTAAATAAAAGGATAGACAATGTACAGATAAAACTTTATTTATTTTATTTTTTTTAAGGGCTACACCCTTAAAAGGGTGCAGCATGGCCAATTTAGGTCTTAATGACAGCGGTGATCAAAACTGATTGGGAGTGCATCGGGATACCTACGTCACACATCCCGGAAGGCTCTGGGCTGCTCCTGAGATTGAGTATGAGCAGAAGTGGACATTTTTTTCCACTACAGGTAAAGAGATGTCAATCTCTCGCATGCTCAGTGAGATTGGAACTCTCCCCCCCCCCCCCTTTACAACAGGCTACATAACACAATCTCGCACCTGCGCAGTGTGAGATTGGGTGACGTAACAAGAAGACTGGAAACGAAGACTAATGATGGCAGCTCCTGCCAGTTTTTCAGCACTGGGACGAATAAGAAATCAAGGACGACGCAGGATCAGATCATGGAAACGTCCAGTTTTTACTTTAGTTCCACTTTAAGAACAGATTTAAGGAAAGATTCTCTCAAATCATGGTATTCCTATTCCTCAGAGCATCTGAACTCCAGGCAAACCGCTAAACTCATAAACAAAAATACACACATATTTTTATATATATATATATATATATATATATATATATATATATATATAGATGAACTGATTTGTATTTAAATGTCCATTTATTCTTAAACTATACATAGTCCTGCTAGACAACAGGGCCAGCTTGGAGTCCTGACTCTTCTCTACACTACTCATCTGAAACACTAGTCTTTACACCCGAAAATGCCACTGGTGAAGGACATGGACAGAGAACTTTGGAGATTAAACATATTTTAGAAGATATAACTCAAAAGAAAGCATGCAGGAAGAGTTAGATTGGGGTAGAAAAAAGTGTAATTTTTGTAGTGAGCTTAAAGTAAGAGACTATGTTGGTGGCCACTTCTTTTCCCGAACAAGTCTCTGGGAAAATGTACTTTTGACAAAGCTGTCAGTAAAAAGTTTCTTGAAAAGCTAATATCAAAACTGATGAATTTTACATTCTACATTTTTTCTCCTATCTACTCATTGTTAAAACACAAAAGTTGTAGCACAACTGACTAGCTCCTGGTCCTCTGTCTTCCCATCCCGGTTTGAGCTTTGCTCTTCATAAGTTTGCAAGAGGCTGCTACCATGGTAAATCCATGTACTTCTACTAGGGCTGATCAGGTGGGCTTGCAATGTTAAATGTTTTTGTCTCTGCAAAAATCCACCAAATTTCTATGTAGTCATGCCCTACTTCTTTTGTGTTTTATCTAATAAAGCCTTCCTAGCTGTCACTGGAAACATACACGACATGCAAGTACTGTACATGCACGGTCATGCACTGGCCAGATTGTGTTCTCCAGTACAATTACCCAGTGCTTCAGTGACCCTTTATGCTCTAGTAACATCATTCTTTAGAGACCCTTGCTCCTGTAACCTTGTGCATCAGTAACCCTCCAATGATACTGTGCTTCCCATTATTACAAAAATCCAGTGCTCCAGTGACCCTTTTGTGCAGTTTTGACACTGTACGTCAATGACCTTTTGGACTCCAGTGACTTCTGTGCTCCAATAACATTATGCTCCAGTCCACCACATACTTTGGTGAAATTGAGAAATTCATTTGCACTTGAATATTCACAAAAAAATGTTTAAAAAATGTTGCTCATCTTAGTTGCTTTCCTCTGTCTGTAGTTCATCTTTACACCATACCAATTATTGATAGTTTGAACAAAACAAAAAAAACAGGACCAGTGACATTATTTGGCCGTATCTCTTTTGTTACATATTCTGCAGGATTAGAAACAGGGACAGGGAACACTGCCTAGTACTGAGCAAAGCATTTCTTGCGTTAAAAATACATGCAGTAGTCATTATTAATTAATGTGGATCTTAGTCACACTATTTTATCTGTGTCTTTGACTCTGTATTTATGCACACCATGCTAAAGTGTCTATTCTACTTATTGACATAATATAACATGTGCTGAGCAGCCACATAGGCATGAATAAACAAAAGGAAGAAATCTACAAATTGTTTGCTGTGCTGTATTTGCAATGTTTGCAATAGAAAACATATTATAAACGATTACTCATATTTCATTACACTCTATCTTTATTGTTTATTAAGATACAAAAATTAAATACTTAACAGTAAAAAATACTAAAAGTAAAAAAAAAAAAATATTTATACTAAGTATGTTTCAGCTTTTGTTTTTTTATCATATACAGGCATATACCGTATTTTTCGGACCATAAGACACACTGGACCATAAGACGCACCAGTTTTTTAGAGAAGAGAAATGAAGAAAAAAAAGATTCTGAAACAAATAGTGTCCTAAAATATTTTATGTGCATTAAAAACCAACATCACAGTCATAAACACATGTAATAAACCCTGTAAAGTAAACAGCAGCATTTGACGCCGGGAGCAAGATACAGGAGACACAGTCACTCTGGCCGCGCTGGAGACAGGAGAAAAGGCAGAGGGAGGACGGGACAGCAGCTGGGAAGGATACATTTTGATACATTTGGACCATAAGACGCAGGGACTTTTTCCCCCCACTTCTGGGGGGAAAAAAGTGCGTCTTATGGTCCGAAAAATATGGTAAGTACCTTGGATAGGTTGGTCAAGATAACATTGTTTGGTTTTCGTAAAATGTATTTTGATAATTAGAAATGCAGTTGGGGACAAACTACCAGGATTTAGTTATTTTTTGTAGTATTCTTTTTTTTATTTTGGATATACTGGGTACTTAATGTCATAGCTAGGGGGGTTGCAAAGGCCTGAAACAATGCACAGCTGAACTGCACCCAGAACACCCTTTTCCCAGACTCTACTTCTCTTAAGTAGACACTTACATCCTAATTTTCTCATTCCCTAGCTTGTCAACCACTGTGTATATGTGTCAGGTGGTCAAGCAAGCACTGTAGATAAATACCCACAGAGAATACATTTTGACAGCCCATGCAAAAGTCCAATGGTAGTCTGAGGGCACTGGTGAGGTCTACAGTCCTTTGTCAAGTTATACGAAGCAGCATGTCATTGTGTGTCCATATAACAGCCCTGCTTCTCTCTCTTCCTAATTTGACTTTGTACAGTACTAGGACCATTGTGGCTTGACCCCCTAAAACTTCTCCTATCCAGCAACCAAATTAAGAATTATTATTACTCATTTAGTCATTATCATGACCTCACAAACCAGGGCCGGGACAAGGAATGACCAAACGGGGCAACTATCCTAGGATATTCAGGAGGAGAGAAAAAGGACAGAATAAATAACAAATACTGTCACAGTAGTTCATAGCTAGTAGGGAAGTGGCTACTTTGCCCTTCTTGCCTTGGGTGCTAAAGGACCTTGCCTCTAACCACTTAAAAAAAGGAGGAAAATTATGTGTAGTGTTTTAGTGCAAGTTAGTAAAACGTCACACAATTCTGTTTCTAACCAACCAACACAATCTGCTAAGAATTCATTTGGAAAGGTTTGTCCGCTGGTCTCCTAAAGTACTGAATAAATTGTATAGTTAGTAGCCAATAGCCTTAAACTGAAAGATTGATGATTCTAGAATTAGGTTTTAAGTGTATGTTGAATGATGGACCCCAAAACAGACTGACCAATTATTATTCAAAATCAAATCTCAAATCAGACATTTTTTTTTGCTTTTATTGCTTTTAATTTTATTGTTCCTTTCTGCTTATATAGTACTGCTATGCCTTTAACTGTACATTACCAGACCACACATCACATTTTTAAAATATGTGTACATTTAATTTAGGAGAATATTCTTTCTGTTTAAATACTGGCAAAACAAATTGTCAGCCCATTTTTAAGGGGATTAGTTAGGGACATATTTTCTATTGTAATGTGCTTTGAGATATTTAAAATTAACTTGTATGCAAATTAGGCAATACAATTAAAATATTTCAGAGAATAATCTTTAAAAAGAACAGATGATTCTCAGCATGCAGGAAGCAATTGTCCTGCTCAGTAATGATTAGCTGTCCAAATAACTAGGACATTGCTTTAAATTAATATTGGTATATGATAATCACTACACATACACTTTTGTGACAAGGGTTTAAATTATGTTGGACACATGCTTTAAATGATAATTCAAATTTACTTGAAAAAGCAAGAAATGTTAAGGTGCATATTGTATATTAGCAGCACAATAATTGCCAGCTTACACGGCCATACACACTAAATCACTAATTTATGTGATGAATATTATAGCAACATATTAAATAATACATTTTTAGCATAGGAATTATGTTTTCTTTTTATACCCCTAAGCACAGTTTTCTTGCTATATTTGTGTTCTGGTAACTACCTTTAGCAAGACAGAAATGTTTAGAAAGACGAGGTGAGCAACACACCAGTGTTGTGGAGCATATAAATCCAAATTTATCAATATATTACACAACACAAGGTGTTATAACCAACGTATTTCAGAAGTTGGAAAAACCTCTCTTCATCAGGGCTTTGAAACCCATAAAGGACAAGAAGCAGGTTTATGGAAATGGTTTCAGGCACTTATTACTATTACTAACTGTATGATACAAAAGTAATGCAGCACTTGGATTTCTCCAATGGTACTTCACATTTTGTTTAACCATATTCTTGAGTTTGTTGTGATTTCATCTGTACAATATTTGCCTATTCTTCTTTTCAGAACTGTTCAAGCTTATTCAGATTGTTGGATGGACTGTAAAGTTCAAGCCATTCCACAAGTATGTACATTTTGGGTCTTATTAAACCATTTATCTTTGTCTCCTTCTCCTTCAATTCTTGTGTGGTCAATTTTGCTGCATGCTCCTGGTCATTGTTATGTTAGAGGGTTAACCTTCTTCCCATTAACAACTATCTGATAGATGCCAGTAGGTTTTTTTAAGAATGTGATTGTCTTGTCCCATTTATTTTTCCTTCTATGCTAACAAGTCCTCTATTCCCTGCTGTAAACATACACACTCCACAACAGGATGCTATCCCTTTCCTTTTTTTAATTTTAGGTATAGTGCTCTTTGGATGGTGAGATGTATTAACTTTCTACAAGATGTGCCATTTTGTGTTGAGTCATACAGTTTGATTTTTGTCTCATTTGGCCATTATACCTTTATCCACTTGACTTCAGAATCCTCAAAGGGCATTTTAGCAAAGCCTAAATGATCCTTGGAGTCGCCTTTTCTAATAAGTGACTGCATACTCACAACGTCGACTCGTTGTCAATATTTTGGTAAAATACATTTTTATTCAGAAAAATGCTACCTGTTAGGTATCATCAAGTCAATGTTGATATAAACATGCATTTCCATTTATAGAGGTACTGCCATCTTCACAATTAAACACAAGGTGACATTGACTGTGTAAAGGCCACTCCAAACCATTTTGGAGGCAAATTTCTATGTCATATTCAGCTTTAAAACACCTGGTTTATTAGCCCAGATGGACAGAAAAAATGTATCACACCCCCTCTGCCAAGGCCGCCTAGTTGGCCCATCATGGAAAGAGGTCATATTTTTCTTCATACCTATAAGCATTGGTACATTGCAAAGATAGCTACAGCAGAAGGTGTAATAGGTGAGTGCTAGAGATATCAGCAACAATAAAATTGTTGGTGACAGTGTCTGTTTATACAGACACTGTCACCTTACTCTTAATGAGCAAGATGATAGTGTCCCTGTAAGACTAGCAGAGCATTCTGAGTCAGTGCACCACATATATTTCTTATCTAAAGCATCATACAAATTTAATTAAGTTGTCTAAAGTCTATTGACACTGCATTATGGATTGGAGGATTCAAGGAAAGACAAACAGATTTTTAGAGAGCAAGCAAACATTGTAACAACTAGCCAATGAGGATCCAGGGTACCCAGGTACATTTGGCCCAGATACAGGTTATATGCAGAGTATTTTTCTGTGTAATCTGACAGTTTTCCTTTTGACCTGAAGGGGGTGCTGAAGTACCAGGCTCAGTGACATGAACTTCTTGGCCAGATGAGGGAGCTAAAGAGGCCTGGGTATGATCAGGTGTAACTGTCTCAGCTGAAACCCATCCTGGAAATTAGGCTGGGGATATAAACTCCCAGGTTGCCTATTCCTTGGGCTCTGTTCTTGGCTGGTGAGCTGGGAGGAGGTACAGGGTGAACTGTGAGTAAAGACACAGGCTATATTTGGGTCCTGTGCAACACTGGGTTGGGCTGGATTGTTAGTAAAGAGATCTAACAGTTGGTTAGAGGCCAAGTGGCCAGGCTTTATTTTGCTATTTTTTTATTTTGCCTGTTTTTTGTGCAAATATTATTAGTGAATAAAACCCTTGATACACTTTTAACCTGCTGGCCCTGTTTCCTGTTTAACCCCCCCCATTGCTATGGATGATCTCACAACATGTAATAAAAAAACAGAGCCTGAGAAAAATAAGGCCAAACAGCTTTATTAGAACAGCAATAGATTTTTTTTAACTATACAAATGTGAAAAAAATAAATTTCTGTTTTTGATAAACATATGCTGTGCAGGGATTTGCCCTATTATACATCTACATTCCTTGTTCTTTGCAGCAATGTAATAAAACAAATGAGGTTCAGCTCACCAAGTTAGAATGCATATGTTTCTTGCCATTACAATCATTATTATAAGTAATGGGATTATTTTCAGCAGGAAATAACAATGGTTATGGCAAATAATGCTCATTATAGCTGAGCTATTCTTATAAAAACACAGTGCAATAATACAAAAAATACAGAAAGAAGTTACAAATATAACACATAGGGTCTGACAGATAGAGGTGGGAAGAGCAACCCTTTTCCTGGGTAAACTCAAACTAAAATGACTCTTTTTTTCTTGTTCTCAGCTGCTGAACAGAGTGGAGGTGCAATATAAGAAAGATATGTATATGAAATTATAGAACTTTTATTTGGTAGAAGTGATACCATTAACTTTCTAAGTTTGCTATGAATTCTTACTCACACAAACCAGACTGTATATCTCCAGATTGCATATTTCATGGTTTTCAAGTAAATACATTATTTATTGCTGAAGTTGAACCTCCTTTCCCCTCATCCACACGCCAATGAAGTGTTTGAATAAAACTATTATTTTTTTTTTATATACCATATTTTAGACCCATTGATGTCATCTATGTCAACAATGCAATGCAAGAGGGTTAAAGCTTGCGGAAGAGTCTATCAGGGTTTTGTGCATGGCTTTCTGATACCTTCAAAGCATCCTGACTCAGTGAGCTTGACTTAATAAAGCTCTCTAAAGCTGCAGAGGTTTCACTTTCATCAGTAAAGCTGGGTGGTCCAACAAATCTGGAATGGATTTCCTAAAAGTAATTTGCTATTTCTTAGCAAATGTTTTCTATCTTGCACCAGATCCATTCCAGGTAATTAAAGTATATGCTTGGAGAGCTTTAACAAATCAGGCCCAGTATTCTTCTTAAGTACACACATCTAATGCAAGCAGTGGACTGGCTCTTGTGAGGATTATTGTAAATATCTATATGCTTTGATAGGTGGACTTAAATCTGTGGAAGCCTTGTTAGGCTTGCATGCAGAATGCTTAACCCAAACTTAATGCTAAGCCTCTCTTATTGAAACGTAACATCAAATAATTAAAACCATTTTGCCCACAGCCCTTTCCTGCACTTTAGGATATCACACTATAGTATGCTATGATGCAATACCTAAAAGTTATGAAGATTACCATATAAAAGGAACATATGCATGCAAAGCTTTAGGAGAATGATTTCCTCCCCATAATTCCATAATGGTTTTAAGTTTTATGGTATGATGACCAGGACCAGAATTCTAACAAAACCACCAAGGCCATGTCACAGGGTCAAAGTCCCAAGACAGATCTTTTCCACCTCCCGACCTGTGATTTGTCAAAAAAAACTCATACAGAGGACATACAGTGGGAGAAACAAGTAATGAACACATGCTAATAGGACTATTGACATGTAATTTACACTAGATGTCGGTAACAACCCAGTATTCTTCATGTATCCATGTATGTGTTATACAAAGAAATCAAAACAAATACATCCTAAGTCATTCATAAATTAAGGTATGTGTAAAAAAATGGCATTGCACAGGAAATAAATATTGAACACATAGAAGAAGAGGAGATGCAAAAGGCATAGAAAGCCGCTAAAACCTGTTGAAATCTTCAGTATTTATAAAGCAATTTGGACCCTTATCAGTGTAAATTTATATCAACTGCTTTAGTCCTAAAATGTGGCTTTTAAAAATGTTTCTCATGACCAAGCTATCACACAAGAAGCATCTCATGATGGGTAAAAGCAAAAAGCTATCTCAAGACCTTCACAACCTTTTTTTTTGAAAAACATACAACAAACATACATACATACAAAGCATTGGTTACAGACATGTTTCCAAGCTTCTGAATGTTCCAGTGAGCACCGTTGGGGCCATAATCCGAAAATGTACACAACTTAAGTTCACCCTAAACCGGACACAACTAGGTGCTCCTCACAAGATTTCTGACAGAGAAGTCAAAAAAATAATCAGAAGAGTTGTCCAAGAGCCAAGGATCACTCATGTAGAACTTCAGATAGACCTGGAATTAGCAGGTAGAGTTGTTTCAAAGAAAACAGTAATGCACACAAGCCAAAATGGCCTCAATGAACGCTCACTGTGCTAGACTCTACTGCTATTGAAAAAGCATGTTTAATGTTTTGCACTGAAATACCGGAAGAATATAGTCTGGTCAGATGAGACCATAATTGAACTCTTTGGATGTCATTGCACGTACTATATTTGGAGGAGAAATGGCAATGCACATCACACTAAAAACACCATACCAACATTAAAGTTTGGAGGTGAGAGAACATCATGACCTGGAGCAGAACATCCAAGAAAACTCCTAATTAAATATAAAGCTCCTAGAATGTTCCAATCACCTACCCGACGTGAATCCAATTGAAAGATTTGAAGTTCAGAAATTATAGAAGAGGCCCCAAGAACCTTCAAGATTTGAACACAGGGGGTGTGGCTACACAATGGCGCTTTGAGCAGCTATCGTGGGGTGCTCTGTCCCTGACCCAGCAGATAGCCATCAATGCCCCCCCCCCCCTTTACTGCATTTAAGCGCTATCCTGCTCTCTCTGCCTACTAAGGCAGATCTAGAAGCAATAGCTACAGGAATTGAGGGGGCACTCAAGTAGGATATGAAGAAAATTAAAAATTAAATTTCAGCATTGGAGACCAGGATCTCGACCTCTGAAGGCTCTGAAAGTATCCAGTGGGGCCCATCAGCAGAGACTTACCTCTATTTTACTCTGTGTGGAGGATCAAGAAAACTGCAACTGCCTCAACAGCATCCACTTGAAAGGTATTCCTGAAGCTATTAGGAGCCCTAATATACAAGCTATGGTGACCGCCATACTTAATCACCTATTGAGCAGGTGCGCAGGATGCCCCTGACCGAATCTGACATGTGTACAAAAGCTGTCAGACATTGTTCATGGATCCATCCTGGCGGATCCATGAACAACAGAAGACCACCATCAATGCAAGTGAAGGGAGGAGAGCACAGCAGGGTGCCACTCGGTCGTTCTCCCCGCTCCATAAAGCAGAAAGGCGCTATATGTACAATGCTTGTTCATTTGTCTTTCAGTCTTTTGTCATCGGAAATGATCGTCAAAGATAATTTCGAATGACAAAAATGTAATGTGTGTACACAGCCTTAAATGAAAAAAAGTTTGATGACAGTTTGTGTGGAAGAATGGGCCAAAATCACACCTGAACTTTGCATGCAACTAGTTTATTCATACAGGAGGCATCTTGAAGCTGTCATTATCAACAAAGGCTTTTCTATTAAGTATTAAATACATTTCAGTAAATGTGTTCAATATTTATTACCTGTGCCATTCCACTTTATTACACATAACTTATTTTATGGACATAATTGCTTTGATTTCTTTGTATATGTGGATTTCTTGGGTTATTGACGACATTTGCTGTAAATCCTAAGTCCCCAATAGCCCCAATAAAAGGGAACTTACTAAGAAAATGAACTTATTTTCCCCACCGTACTCTATTTAAACTCTCTCTCACAATAGAAATTTGTAATACATCCCTAAATCTAAATTAAATCCTAATGATACTAATTTCCAATTTTTACACCTATACTTAAAAAATCAGGCTTAGGGGACACTCTTTTCATTTGATCTCATTGTTAATAAGATCCTTATGACTTCTTGTGTATCAACTGTGGAATCAAACAGTTGTGGCTGAGGAACTGTCTCTGAGGAGCATATAAGAGAACATCATGTGGAACAGCTTCTTTGAGGCTATTGGGAGCATTGTGATTGCTGTAAACTGTGCAGGATTGAAAAACAATTGTCATGGACAATAGCCCCAAGTAAACATCCCTTACTTAGTTCTCCTCTGTGTATGGGCAAATTGTTTTCTAAAATGTACAGCAGATGGTACCAGTAGCAGAGGTTGTTTTTATTGTTTATATTTAAAAGAAGCTGTACTTTCTTTCTGCTGCTGGAGAAAGTGTTATCTACCATTGTGTAACTAGTTTACATTTGATGACACTGACAGTCATGGGTTTGCTCAATTAATTTACTGACATTTTAGTTGTTAGTAGATGCTGGAGAATTAAACCAGCTAATTAAACCAACTAAAAGTTTCTCCTGTCCCTCAGGGGCTCTGGTGGTGAGAATATTGTGTTTGAGTTTGCAAAGTTTGCAGTTCAGCTACAATTTTCTTCCCTTTGGAATTTTAATTAATTTTATTTTATGTAGAATGGCAGGGAAATCTCACTAAAGACATCTGGAAGAAACAGAAGAAGCTAGTGACTTCATTAAAATATAACTGAAACATCACTTTTCAGTACACTGACATTTTTTGTAGATAAGTTAATCATCATTATCCGCTTTCAATTCAACACCTTTTTGGATAGATTTAGGAAAAGTCCATATGTCAGTGTTTTATTGCTGCTACTGACAACATTCCAGCAGTCTTCCTTTTTGTGTGACAGCAGGAAAAACACAGCAGAAGTTCTACCCCTTACCCAAAACAATAAAAAAGTTTTTTTTTAATTGTTTTTTTAATAGAAATATTAGAGCAAAACAAACTGCATCAAAGGGAGTAATTTTGAACTACAAATTTAATGTTTTTAATGTCCGATTAATTTGAATGTACAGATTTGCATAAATCTTCATTTAGTATTTTCCTAAATTAATATAGAAAAATCCTGGAGCACTTTAATTAAAATTGTTACACATTACAGAATGCATAGGAGCTGTAAGTGGTAATATAAAAATTTAAAGCAAAAGTATCACTTTTAATAATTTTGAATCAGACATAGCATTATTGCAGGAAGGGACAGACATTATCCCTTTTATAATAATCATTCCTACCTGCCTAATCACTCCAGTAAACTGTCAATGTTGCAGAAATACCTGACAATCCCGGCCTCACCTGTACTTGCCAGGACTGAATGAACTCTTGGGAAGGACTTACATTATCCCAGCCTGGCCAATCAAGATGGCCAAGGATCTCAAGTAGGAGGAGAAAAAGGAAAGGAGATTGTGGCACCTTGCAAGGGAACTGGTACAGAGTACTGCAGAGTTTAGTTCCACTTTAAAGTGAATTCAATGTAGATACAAACAAGCAATTAATAGAGTTATGAATCATTTTTGAATGCAACTATTTTAAGTACTTTAATTAAATTTGGGATCAACCACTTTTAATTCCTTGTACAGAAGGTGGGCGGGCAGATAGGTATGCTATGAACATGTATGTGCTGATGAAGAACATGTAAACAACACATAATGAATGTAATGACCTCTTTATACTGCAACACTCTAATCCTATTTTAGGGTAGGGTAAACTAGAGCAGAGCCCCTTCCCTTCTTTAAGGCAGAATCACAAAATGGCAGGGGTACAGGGAGCTCAAATGCTGTGCATTTGTGGCCCTAATTCATACAGGGACCTATTTTTTCTAAACCATCCCTGTCAGAACCTCCTTGCTTTGGATACTCTATTGTATACTTAGCTCTTTGCTCCTCACAGGGTTTTATTGAATAATCCCCAAATTGACTTTATTTGTTATCTCTAGTTGTAATCTTGTTCAAGGACTAAAGATATCACTATCTTCGTCAGTCACATCTAAATCTCTAAACAAGATTGCAAAGAAATGTGTGTGAAAAGCATTAGACTATATTCAGACCTGAAAGATGAAAACTGCAATGTTATTCAGTGATTAAAATGTATTTTTATGTCATGTTCCCAAACTTCTACATGTGGGATCTTGGGGGCACTTCCAAACATAGGTAGAATCTTTAATAAATGCATTTCACATTCTTTAAAGTGATCATAACCACAATCCACAGGTTTATATCTATAGTGACAGTGCAATAACTTTACAGTATTTAGGGTACATTAAAGGATACCTTAAAGGATAAGCGTACTTTGGTACCCTTACCCTTAGTATTTTCCTACTTCCATGGCACCCCTTTGCCCCTGCGATGCAATTTGGAGAACATTAATGTTGGTCTGTAAAGTTGTCAGCTAGATATATGTAAAACATGGTTGACAGTAGAAGATACATTTATCATTTATATATTGGTTTGATAATGTTTTATTAATTGTACCTTTTTTAACATATTTTTCCTCATTAAGGTTTATATTTGAATTTATTGTTTTATTTTAGATTACAAATTTTCCGATCTCTGTGATAAACTTCCTGATATATTATTCCTATATGTTCCATATAAGGTACCTAGGATTTGCAAATGCTCCAGTTCATCAAAATTTTATGCTGAATTTCGACAACACTGGCTATTTTCTGCTTGATATAAAGCAAGGTATAGACTTTTAAAGATATTTTTTATTATTTGCTACTAATGACATTATAAATAGTCACCTCACATTATAAATAGTCACCTCACATTATATATCCATTAGATTAGATATACATTAGATATTGCTGTAATGAAAGTGGGTTATTCCTGTCCTGTTCTGTCCTGGGCCAACTTTTCTCTTCTTTGTTCCGATCCTTGGCCTTCAGGCACGTAGGAGTTCCTTTAGGCACAGGAGGAGCCAGGATGTGTGCTCTTAAAAGATGAAGGTAGTGATCAGGCACATAAGCTTTCTTATTGGAGAAGAAAGATTGCCTGTCTTTTCTGCAAAAAAGCCATGCCTGATACCAACTTTAGTTCAACCGTATCTATTTAATGTACAGTACTGCATATTATGTTGGCACTATATAAATACTGTAAATAATAAAAATACCTGTAAAGTAATTCTACATGAATTGTTTCACTGGCGTTTAAACTTCTGATTGAAATTCCAATTCATTCCAATGGGCCCGGTCACAACAGAGCATTTTTGGACATTCGTTTTTGAGCATTAAGGTTTTAATCACTTACAAATGCCAATAAACGCTTCAAATGCAATCAAATGTGACATATACAAACTTTTATAAATGCTTTCATTGTAAGCAGTACGTGTTTAGAGGCGTTTATAAGTGTTCATGAACACTTTCATTTAAACTAATAGGAGCATATATAAACATTCATAAAGGCTTTTAATAGCCTATCATTTGCATATTTCAAACACTTGAATTGATATGCCTGAAGACACCTTATATATAACCATGGATGCATTTTGTGTGTTTATTTTTGTGTGTCACTTTGAATTGGCTTTACCAGAGATTATATGCAATTGACTCAAATATAGCAGCTCCAAAATATACTTCTCCAAGAACAGTACAAATACCATTGGTGACCTTAAAAAGTTACCTGTACAACTCGGGCATATATGTATATTTACACATAGGACCTGATTTAAGCTTGATTAAAGCTCTCCAAGGATGTGGAGGATACACTAGAGGATTAGTGAAGCTGAGGGATCCAGCACACCTGGAATGGATCTGGTCCAGGATTCAAAACCTTTGCTAGCAAATAGCAAATGGCTGTGGACATCCATTTCAGGTTTGCTATATCACCCAGCTTCACTGATTAATGTGTATCCTCTCCAGCCTTGGAGAACTTTAATAAATCAGGCTCATAATGTGATATACCGTAATTTAAAGAAAACGTTCCTAAAGTGTTCATCATATGTGATCTGTTAACACTGCTTTAAAACATTCTAGCTTCCAATAACAAGACTGGAAAGGAAACCTATCTAAGCCATCCTTCAGGGCCTGAAACCTCACAAAAGACACCTAAAGTTTTCGCAGGATGATACTCATTGAAACTCTTAATGTAAAAACTAAAACAAATGCCAAAAAATAGGAATGCTGTTTAAAAAAAGAGATGTAATAATCCTATTATGCTGATAAAAATCCTACAAACTGTGCTTTGAGTTTTGATCAACTTCCAGCACTGTTAACGATTACCAAAACGGATTATAATTGATAGTTGCTGACTTGTAGACAGAACCCAAAATGCATATTTATACTACAGACCAAATGAAGAGTTTGCCCTGTCAATATAGAAACACACATTTACATGGCAAAGTAGATTTCTTTAAGCCCTTAACTATGTTCTAGTTAATGGAAGCCAATATGTGTCCAGTGTGAACCTCTGCTCTAGAAATACAAAAGGTTTAATATCTGCTAGTAATTGTCCACAATGATAATGTGAACAGACTGATCTGCTGAGTTTCATTTAAAAGTAATTATTGCCACATAATACTGACACACTTCAGCTGCTATTTTCATTAAATGTGGCTTATATCATAAACAAGTTTCATTTCTTTTTGCTGGGTGAACTAAAAACATAATCAAATTATATTAGTGATGTGGAATTGCTATTCATTTTGCCTGTTTGAAATGAATGTAAAAACATTGATTAAAAGTTTGCTTTTCCAGTAAAGAGAGTTTAATCGTTTCAAATAGATTAAACACAAATAACACCAGCCAGTCCACAATGTTAGTAATGTCCTTGAAGACACATGCTCAAAAACAACAGGAGATGAAATTTAGGCTCAAATCATACAATAGCCATAGTTTATTTTTACAAGTACATGACTGAAATGCCTATGAGTTATTTAAACTCTTTTATAAGTAAAACAGCATGTTAAGAGCCTATTGGTATTGTGTGAAATAGTTTCTATTACAAGTAATACCATATTGTCTCCAAGAGTGAGATTATGCTGTAAATTATTTATAGTAAGCAATGCTATTTTTTTTTCTATTTTGTCATCCTGGCATATTTCAGACACCGACAAATCCATCGAAGCAGAGTTGGTGCTGGCGGCGTGGGAGTGCAAGGTAGGTGAACCTAAAGGAGGCACAGATCCCCTGGACCAGCAGGGATCTGTGACACAAAGACAGCAAATAATTATTGTGCTATTATCAGTGCTCTCCTCCTTTGCACTTGTCTATTGTAGCTCCTCTGGATTTTTAAATCCCCCATAGGGGGAGGTACAGGGACATGCTGTATTGCAGAACTACAATAGTCTAAAGATGCCTGAACACAAATAAACCCCTTTTTAAAAAAGCATAAAATTGTACTCTATGCTTGCATATTTCTGTCAATCTTTGCCTTAATTATAGGGGGACATAGGTAAGTCAACCTCCTCCTAAATACTCTTTTCCCTAAAACAGACCTTGCCCAATTTGTTTATTTTTTTAATGCTCTTACCTTTTTAGGCACACCATAAATATACTTACCCCCATCTACTGCCATCAGCACTACTACCACTGCCACCATCAGAAGCAGCTGCAAAACTAAGTGTATGTGTGCTACAGGGTGGGATGGTGGACCCTCCGTGTCACCAGCCCAGTTGGCAGAGACGTGAGCTGGGCGCATTTTCTAAGCAATCCCCTGTCTTCTCAAGAGCCTCTAGAGGTGAGGATGTTAAGCTGCGGGAAGTTGCCAGGTTGCGGCCCCCATGCACGCAGAGGCTGGTGACTGCTGACAGACAGGAATAAAGTATAGTGCCGGAACGAGAGACAGGAGCCTGGTTAGGCAATCCAAAGGTAAGGGTAGGCGGCGATCAGGAATAGACAAGGGTCACGCAGGGGTCAGTACACGAGTGAATCAGAAACAGGGGACACCGACAGGAGCAACAAGAACCTGTGAACAGAGCCAATAGGAACTCCTAGTTCACTTCCTTAAAAAAAGGAAGTCATGTGATGGATAGGAGTCATGTGATCAGCAGACTTATAACCCACCACCAGAGGTATTGCTGGTGAAGGGACATTCTCAGGTGGTGTTCACATGCCTTCCAGCAGGTGGAGTGTGTCTGCAGAACACTCCAGTCCTCTGAGGTAAAGGGGCAGCTGACAGAGATCATATGACCTGGACCAGAAAGTAAGCAGGGACTGGGATCCGGAAGATGAGTTGGTGCTGGCAGCAGGGTAGTGCAAGGTAGGTGAACCTGAAGGAGGCACAGGTCCCCCGGACCTGCAGGGATCTGTGACACTAAGACAGCAAATAATTATTGTGGTATTATCAGTGCTCTTCTCCTCTGCACTTCTATATTGTAGCTTCTCTGGATATAATAAATGTGGTGGGTCATCACATAGCTACTCTACCTCAGTTCTTGTATCCTGTGATTCTACAAGTTGTCTTGATTTCCTGGGACACATGAATGCTGTCTGCAAATTGAAAAGGTAATTTAGAACCTGTACCTTCAGAAACAGCAGTAAGGGCAGGGTCACACCGACCTCTTCAATGTGTGATTTCTTGCAGGTCTCTGCAGCTGGCACCTTGCCAGACAATTGGGCACTTGCCCAGCAGCACTGGTGGCACAAGTATGATTCACTACAGCACGTATTCATCTCTATAAGGGCTACCACAGGGAACAGTATTTCCTGGCTGTAAATGCACCACAACCTGTCAGTGTAAATTTGCCCTTATGATTGTTGCAGAGGAAGCACATATACCTAGGCTTCAGGGTAATGTATCACATTCACTGTTTCATCTCCCTGCTGTGACTGATGATAAAAAAAACAGCCAGTCCACATGGGTATGAAACTTGGTTAGGAGCAATCTGCGTCTTGCTACCTTGTGAAAACATGTATTCTGGGACCTATTCTGTCTGCTACCAATGGTGGTGGTGCCCTCGCTCCTGCTACTTGTAGTTTGGTGAATTCTGGATCCAGACTCAAGAGGTTTAGTTTGAGTAGGGAATTCACTAGTGTCTGGTCTCCTCTTTGGCTGGATGCCTACTTCCATTGTCTTATTTTGATAAGAAGATTACCATTTAAAAAAAAGGAAATGAATAAAAACAAAAGTGAACAGGCAAATTTTTCACACAATGGGGTTAAATAAATTCTCTATTGACAGGATTGGTTTGTAGAAAAAAAAATTATAATGTCAAGTAACAAGTTATTTCTCCTTTACTTAATCCACCCAATCTTCCTAAAAGGTTTTGGTAACACTAGAATAAAAGCTAAATTAGATTTGAATTATAAAAAGGAGAGAAAAAACAGAATATTATTGGTATCTTAAACCACACACGCAGCATAAGAACCACTACAACTCCATTTTACAGAAACAGCTGTACAAATGCCATTGTATTTCACAGATGCTGAGTCTTTTTGGGATAGGTCTACAGGATTTCATAGGCACCTCATCATTGCATTTTGTATCATCAACACATTTTTTGTAATTACAGTGGTTAGTTTAACAGTGCTCAAAGAGCTATTCCCGCCCTTGTAGTCTAGGCAAATTGAATGCATGTCCTAAAAATTTGCACCAAACAAAACATCCCTACAATAATATATATAAATAATATATTTTAGTAAATCTTAGGTTCTCTTTTTGTATAAACATCATTCATAGGAATAACGTTTTCACACTTTGAAATGCAATTTACAATAATTGTAATAAACATTGTGTTAAGTCAAAACATATTTAAATATAACACTCAGAATGTATGTAAATACTTAATCCCTTGGAGGTCTCTTTGTGATAAAGTATCTATGCAATGGTGTTTTTTTTTTTGCCAAATTAAAATTTAGTGTAAAAACTCATGATAACATTGTATGATATCATACTAAAATGTTAAATATGCTGTTATTAAATAAAAAATAAAAAAAAAACATAAAAAGTCAAAGGGAATCACTAATAAAATGTCAATGAAAATCCTTTTTCTCTAGTGTTCCATTAAGGTGCAATGGAAAAATGATACTCACACCCAATGAACAATATAAATATATGTGTGTGTACAGGTAGTTCCTGGGCTAAGGACATCCGACACATGGACACCTCCTAAATACGAATGGGGGCAGCCCTGCTCGATCCTGTGCAAAACGGAGGCTTGAAGGGGGGGGAGGGTGCGGTCCGCATGACTTGCAGAAGAAATCTTTTGCTAAACGCAGCTGAGGTTGTGGGTGATCTTAACCTCCTGTACGGTTCATTTCTGTCTGGATTTATATGTCTAAAAGCGGTACATTGTCTTTCATGAAAAAAAAAAAAAAAAAAAAATATATATATATATATATATATATATATAGTAAATATATACAGTATAGTATAATAGTATGAGTATAATAAAGTTTGAAACACAAATCATGTCAAAATAATAAATAAATAAATTAAAAAAAACAATACAATTTAATAATAAACTTTGACATGATTTTTTTTCAAACTTTAATATACTCATACTACTTTATTATTCTGTAAAATAAACTTTCATGGAAGACAATTTACTTCTTTTAGACATATAAATCCAGTGTATTGCATTCAATACAGTTATTTTGTATTTAATGCAATACAAAATTATTTGAAATTGCTGCCGCGCTCCTAGCGACGGCCGATTGCACCGATATCATCTGGAACTCCCGGCTGAAGGCCAGAACAGTCGCCGAGGGAATGATCGAACGAAGAGGACGCAGCCCGAAGATGAGATCTGAGCAGCAGTACACTCAATGATACCGGTGGGACGAGGTAAGTCTTTATTTAATATTTATTTAGCTACCCTGAGTGTGGCTCAGGTTACCGCTATCATCGTTTTTTTTTTTCGAGCTACTCTCCAGCAACACTCGAGCCACACTCAGGGTTACCGCCCAGGAGGTTAAGGACTCAGCCCTTTCTGCAGCCTCTTGTAACTCTTTAATGACCGAGACAAACTCTGCAGTTGTTTCTTTTTGCATATTGAAGCACAGCTTGCTCCAGAAGTTAATGAATGTCTAGGCTTCATAAAGATATATATATTTTTTTTTTTTGCTTTGTTTGGGAATAACTCACAGTGAGTAACTGACACCATGCTGCCTAATAATATGTTAATATGTTGGGACAAACATCTGTCTTAATTGCAGATATTAAAATAATGTACTTGTTCTGACTTACATACAAATTCAACATAAAAAAACCTACAGTCCCTATCTCGTATCTAACCCGGGGACTACCTGTGTAGTATAATATTTGCCCTTAGCAAAACTCACAACTAGTCGAGAGTTTGGCCAGTGAAGTTTCCTTCCAGCTTTTGGGATCACACTGAGCTCTTTATACTAACCTAATACTAGGTTGAACCACTTTTTGTCTTCCAAAATGCCATAATTTATCATGGTATAGATTCAACAATATATTGGCATCATGCAATTGCTGCAGTGTGGAGACACTTTTGAGTACACTGTTATTTGAACTCGTCATGTTCAAGAAACCAATTTGATATCTTTTTAATTTTGTGGATATGGATTTTTCCCTATATTCTTGTGACATAGAGTATTATCCCACTGAAATTAGTCATCACAAGCTGGGTACAGTGTGGTCATAAAGAAATTAACATAATGAGCAACAGTACTAAAGTAATGCTCAGTTGGTATTAAGGGGACTAAAGTGTGCAAAAAAATATACCAACACTTTTACACTACCACCAGCCCAAACCATTGAACCAAGACAGGATGGATCCATGCTTTTATTTGTTTGACTCCTAAGACTGACCCTACCATCCATTGGTGAACCCATTCAATTTGTAGCTTTAGGTGGCTGTTGTTTGGCTTTCTAACCTCTGCACCCACTTTCTTGTCGACCAGGACATATAGTGAAACAACCCCTCAAACCAAAAACATTTTAGTGTATGTGTCAAATGTAGCCCAAGCTGTTGAATTCTGTAAAAAGTTTTTTTTATATCAAAGAAGCATAAATCCTTAAAATCATGAAATGGAGAGCTCCATATACTGGTTGCTAAATATGCAAATGAAACAATTAACATTTCACTTAAATAAGATGAAGGTCTGCTAACTTCAACTATCAATCGTACAAGTAAAATAACATTTTTTTATTTCTTTAAATTTGACCGGGTATGCTTTGCAACCCAAATCATCACATTCACTAATCTAAATGTTTTACCCCTTGCTAATTCATACCAACTCTTTTTCTCTTTGTCCACAGCCCAGTACTTCTGTGCTTAACTTTGCTTTAGAACCTCTGTACATAGTAGTTCTCTTTTTGCCACAGCATTTTCTATGCAAACATAATGATGCAGGGAGATAATAATTGCCCCACTGGCTCATTATATATGCTATTTTATGGTGAGGAACTGTTTCTGGGAATTCAAAAGTAAAAAGTGCACCAATTCTTCTTTTCAACACTAGACATTTGTAAGTTAGACATTTGCTCTCTTTCTGTTTTTAACAAAATATGCTTCTACATTAGGCAGATACTCGTGTTTCTTTCCCTTTATTTTGCCTTTTTTTACCTAGAGATTTATCATAGGGGGATATTGCTAGCTGAGATGGCTTTTTCAAGAAAGGTCTGCTTTAACTTAACTTGTTTGTGTCTCTGATGTGGAGATTCACCTCCCCTTTTTTTTCCTCTGGTGATCATTGTCACCCGGGACAGAAAGTGACAGGTATTTAAAAATGTACGCAGTTATCAATGCAAATCTTCCAATGGGGACACCTATTTGAGCAACATCTGTGAAACAGATTTGGATTGGTTTTCAGGATGCAGTAAACATGCTGCCTGATAGCATTACACTTTATAACTTTTTTACATTAAAACCATGGCTGATCATACAATTCCAAAAAAAATTTCCAAGCCTATAAAGAACATGATCTCAATAAATATAATAACAATACCAGAGAAAATTATACCTTTATACCAATTTTCCAGATTATATCATAAGATAAATTCTTCCTTTCTGTTCCGAGGTGCAGTATACTAACGATGAAAGGATAAAAAGTCTGTATTATGAAATGGTACTAAGAGTCGCTGGAGTTCAGCATTATCTGCTTTATAATTATGGTCTCCACTGAGTGTGTTTCCAACAGTAAATTAAAAAATAAGAATGAATTAGGAAACCAGTAGGCATAATTGAATCTACAGTTATCAATTACAGTCGAGAAAATTGCAGCATTTGCATTAGATTAGACTGCAAGAAAAGAATATGCAGAGAAGTTTAACGCGTTGCCAAGGCTGCATAGTATATACTTGGTAATAGTAGTTGAAAAATGTATCAACTCTTAGCAAACCATTTAGTTGTTATGCTTAGTATTATCATTTCCTAATGACAGATAAAATATGCAGCTGATAAAGTATATTGTAACATACATAATACAAAGGTATTGTTTTTTAATAAATAATGCAGTTAGAAACAAGGTTGCTTTTATCTTTATTCTCCTAAAGAATTATGTAGGGGTACAAAAAGGTGAACTTGTATTGCTTTATCTGCATGGCTTATAATACTTAAGCTAATATACAAAGCAGATTGTGTTATTATTAACCAGTCATATTTACTCATAATCATGTGCAGACTAAAAAGATAAACACCGATATGATTGGGTAATTAAAAACAAATATTTTCCCCATATAATATGAATTATCCAGCAAAACTGGAATGGATCTGGTCCAGGATTCAAAACATTTGCTAAAAAATAGACTTTTAGGAAATCAATTCCAATTTTTCTGGATCACCCAGGTTCACTAATTAAAGTGTATCTTATCCAGCCTTGGTGAGCTTCATTAAATCAGGACCAATGTGTGAAGGAAGGGCAGGTAGTTTCCATAAAGCTGATTTTGCCAGTAGTGGATACATTTTTGGAAATAAAACAAATTTTCACCATTCCATACCACATGTGAAAAAGTAAAAATATCTGAATTCCTTAGATATTTTGGTGACAATACCATGTTCAGAGGCTTTTTACCTGTAAAGTTGACAAGTTAAAAGCACACAATTGTGAAAATATGTTCAAAAATATGCATTTCTAAATATTGTTCATCCAGAGAGTTGATTAGCTACTTTAATAAATTACCTTCAACATTTCCATATTAGAGTGGCTGAATAACGTCCAGTAAAAAATGAAAACACTGACCCATTGGAGCCCTCAAACATTTTACCTAAACCTTTATAAACTTAAAGCTAAATTTTAGGTAAATACCCTGCATGGGATTCAACTTAAATAGCATTATAAAAGGTTAAGCTTAAAAAAACAAATAAATGCAAAAAAAAAAACCTGTTTATGATTGTTGTGCTGTTTAATGATTTGTATGTTCTCTTAAAAATGAATATTGGATTTAAAGAATGCATTAAATGTACAAACATTGCACATATGCTCTTCATTTTGACTTTATTAGCCAAAACTTTCAGTCATTTAAAATTTCACCACTAGACAACTGTTTGTATCTTGTGGTTTTATTCGTCCTTTCTTACAAATTAATAGTTGAATCTATGGACATATCTACCTAATTTTTTAATCTTAGATTTTACCCTAAAGGATTTTTAGAAAATCATAATGCTAGCAATTATGAAGTAGTTCATGGGTAATTGCCAAGTTTTATTTATTTTCTCTTTTGTTTGCTTTCACATTTATTTTAATAGAATTTTGGAGAAAAAACTCAATTTATATGAATGTATAAGTAAGTACATTTTCAATTTGCTTTGGATTGTATTTTGTTTTTCCAGAAATGTTTTCAAAATCAGATAAACAGAACTCATTTAGAAACTTAGAACACAATTGTATTGCTTTGGCAAAATCATTATTATCCACAAGAACAGCCAAACTTCCTTGTTCTGCCAAGCAAATCAAATGCCATCTATAGAATCTAATACAACAGCGCCCCCAGTGGCTTCATTAAAAGAGCTCTGGAGAGTGCTATGATTAGATAAAAAATAAAAATAAAACAAATTTTATAAGGTATAAGTATGTACAGCCTAAAAAATTAGGAGACAATGAGCAAATTGATAAATGAAAATTTATGGCAGTTTACACTGCATTACATCAGGTGAATGATGTGGCCATTTTGCTTCCACTTGTTTATCTGTTTGTACATAGTTCCGAAGCTCCTTATTTCTTTGCATTCCTACTGACCCAAGAAACAGCCTTCTGTTATCCAGTGCAACCTATGATAAAGGGTATATGAATGAGTACTAACCAACAATAAAAAAAAAACTTACTTCAACAGGAAACTATGTCCTTAACATTCTAGTTGTTAAGGACTTTTTGCAATCCATCATCAGGAACAGATTGTTATTTACAATTACTAGGATTTCAATGACTGTCAAATGCATGTGCCATAACCCCAGTCCAGGAAATAGATGCTGACCTTAGATAGGGACTAAACAAAATGGTTCAATCTTTCTGGAGAAAAATGCAGTTTAAAGCATTGTCTGCAGAAATACCATGAGCTCAAACAGATAAATAGAAAATAAATACCTGTAAAGTGTTACACTTACACATACTAATGAGGTCCATTCACATAAGGAGTTTAGGCAGTTCACTTAGCAAAATGAATTATTAGTCTACATTCTCTTGAACATGCTTGGATATTCTTTACAAAGTACATTTTCACCACATTCAATAAGCTAAGTGAATTATCCCTTGCAGACTGATCATTAAACTTGGAACAGCATAACCTTCCTTAGAAAATCAACAACAATGTGAACTTTAAAAGGTACTATAAAGTAATGTAAATAAGTAAATGAACACCTAAAAATTGTCCCAGTGCTAGAACCAAGTCTGATATCAGGAACATAAATTTAAACTAAAGCCACTGTGTTACAATCTGAATAAATAAATAGCTATATCCCTTTAAAAGAAGATTTCATGTTTACTTGCTCCCTCTGCCAATCTTCACTCTTTTGCTTTCCAAGGGAGTTTCTGCATTTGACACCTGGAGGTTGGTTTGGATGCAGAAATAATTCTCCAGGAGCCTGCTGCATATTTGAAGCCCTCTTTAACAGAGAACATTTTTATTACTTTTTATAGAGGAACAATTTTTTTGGAAACAGATGTGAGGACGCTATCCTTAACATTGAAACCAATGGATAAACTACAATTCTTTAAAATTTCTAGCTGTTACTTTGAATAAACTAAGAACCTGTGACATAGACACAAACAGCCTATACTCCAATACAACCTAAATGTAACCTCTTGAAAACAGCTAAACAAGCCAAAGCAATAAATGCAGTGAAATAACCTGCAAAGCTCTAAGCGTTTTGTGCACATTAAATAAAATGAACCAATACTTTCCTTACATTTTCATTAACCACACATAACACACATCACTTCCTATCTCAACATACCAGAAAGACCGTAATTACTTTAGATACCTCTGCAGGAAAATGAATACAGTACAGGTAATTGGCATTGCTGTTTCGATGCTAGTGCTTTTCTGCAGGGTGATTTATTACTGCCCATTTTTGTAATGAACTTAATAACATTGCATATTCTGCTTCTTCTTTTGATAGGTGGGTGAACAATGGCATAATTAGGACCCGGAAAGGGAAAAAAAGAAGAATTCAAAATTGATTCTGGCAGGCACAGTGTTTATGTGACTAATGAAATGGTCTGGGAGCTGACAGCTAAACCAAGGATATACTTGAAATGATGCTTTCTACGTTTTCAGATTTAAATCATTGATGTATAAGCACTTCTATTATAAATGGTATAAAAGCGCTTATTTTCATATTTTATAATGGTAAACAAAATATAAAAAAAACTTTAATGTTGCTTGAAAAGGATTGCTTCTAATTACTGATTGTACGTGTAAGTATTTTAACCCTTACAAGAGCAAACCAGTATACTAGCATTTGCATTAGATTAGGCTGTAATAAAGGAATTCACAATAAAGCTGTCTGTTACTGGCACCAGTCTGTTACTTGTACTCATCTGTGCTTGCTCTGTTGTGGGCACAACTATCTCCATCTATTCCTCTTTAGCCATCTTACTTGGCCAGGCTGGAATGTCATAAGTCTCATATACGTACCAAGGAGTTAATTAATTCCCTGGGGCCAGCCAGGATGCCCACCATTGTACACTGGGCATGAGCAGCTCAGTATTCTTTACAAAAGAAATTGCAAACACGCAGGTAAGTATGCTTTATTACAAAAGGGACACACAGCCTGCCTGCTCACATTTTTTATTATGAAACTTTAATTCCTTTTAGACATGCTTCTAAGGCTACAAAGCGTATACTTGCTAGAATGTTAGGAATGTATCAACACTTAGCATTCACTTGTCCCTCTGAATGCAAAGTATATTCTTAGACTGTGAAAAAGAGGGACATAATTGAATTTGCATTCAGAATGAAAATAATATTCTTTATATATATTTATAATATTTCTGTGCATATAATAGTATGTAAAATGTTGCAAATTTACAATTACAATTTTAGTTAATTGCGAAGGCTATGAACATAGCATAGTTACCATTATTACTTAGGGAAGGATAGAGAAGGCCAAGGGAACATGTTCTAGGTGAAAAGAATTAAAAAAACATGTAGTTTGGTTGCAAAAAAAAGTTAAAATAAAGTTGGGAACAGGAGTAACGCCAACCTGGCCTGGCCCATCAGGGTGGCCGAAGTTTGAAACAAAGAAGCAAAGAAAAAATTTGATGGTGACACCCTGCAAGGGAATGTTGACAGGTGAATAACATGGGTATTAGTTTCGCTGAATGATTTGTTTGGTGAAAGAAGCTGCAGCTGTCCCTCTAGCATACACATACATGTGTAAATAAATACAAACAAGACATACAGTATACAGTGTTTCTGAATGGAATTTGTAAATGTATGAACATGTCATTTTTAAAGGCTTATGCTAAATGACTTGGGACATAAATCAATTGTATATTGAAGTATTGGAATACTAATAAGTGAAATTGTATTGTTAATTAAACATATTTTCCTATCCATAATTGTTTTTACTTACTTACTTACTTACTTACTTATATTTCCATTAGTACCCCAGACATCCCTAACAATTTCGGCAGAAAAGCTATGCTCAGATGCTTTGCAGATACCTGTAAAAATCAGCAACTATAAACTTTATTACAATTTGTCCTTGAACTCAAAAAGCCTAAGTCTAATTGTTTACCAAAAAATCACAATTTTTTGTTGTAATTTAAAATAAAGAAGCCTGTTGGTAATATTGTATGAAGAAACCTTAAACCAAAATATCATAAAACAAAATATTTCTATTCACTAAGCAATGCATAGTTCAGTACTACAAATAAAATGAGTGTTCTGCATCAGCAGTCATTGGAAGTCTTATTGTCTTCACCCTCTTTAGATAACAATAGTTTTTGGGAAAAATAACAATTATCCTAAGGATAACACTTTAAGCAAATAATATTGTTCTCCTTAAACATTGTCTGAGATTCAGATACATTTTATTAATAATCCTAATTGTAATTTTTTTGCAGTTTAACTTTTTTCATTAGAAAATTAGGACTTTATTGATAAAACAGGGAAGCAGAAATTTCCCTAAACATTTCCTTGTAGGAATTTTCTAGGTCCATGTGTTTCGAAGGCAGTTTAAGGGAAGTTTTTTTTTAAACTAAACTAAACAAACCAGACTGTATTGTCCTGTGCCATTATTTTTAAATTCTTAGTATGCAGATTTGTCCATTTACAGTCCGGCCACCATTGGGAAACATCACCAACCACTATTGTTAAACACAGGCAATGCCACCAGCTCCAAAGAACTTGTCAAGTACCAACAAATTTTAAAAGACTTACAAACTGTAACACCTTGTCATGTTGTTATCATGCTCTTTTGAATCACCTGTGTTGGAATGTGAATAAAAGTCTTTCTTCATATGGCATATGGCATTTACCTAAAAAATTCTTGTTTGTAAGTATTGTTGTTTTGCATGTTTACCATGTACAGTACCTATTTTTTGTAAAATAGAAAAGTAATGATATTAAGACCCAAGTGGGTTTAAATGGTAATCTCAAGTGTGCTGTGTAATTAATAAAACCCAGGGAATATGGCTTCTACCTTTGGATGTGCATAAAGATGGGCTAAATTGCCATTTTCTTTAATCAAATCATTTTGAGTTTGCCAAATGTAATAAGGTCTATGACCATTCACAAACAAAGTTGTGTCACCAAAATTGCTAGGGATGTCATAGGACCTATGAGAAGATTAGTACATAAAAGAATGGTAGCCCACCACACTGCACTGCAGACACAAATACTACTATGAAATATATGTAAAACAAAAAGAAAAGGGTGGGGGTTTGTTGGCAAACAATAATTTGTATTTCTGTATTTACCTTAAAGTAAATGATAAACAAAGATTTTTTTCAAAGTATTTTAGTCCTGAATCCACATGGGCTAGAGGTCTGCTAATCAACTGTTATGTTGGTATTGAGAACCAGTAATCACAGGAAAAAAATTAGTCTTAAATCCAAAGCGTTTAACCCTTTGGGTTCCTCAGGGGTATTAGAGAGACCGTAGTAGTAATGTCCATTGTGCTGAATGGTCACTAATAAGTGTAAAAGGTTATTCATTTGAACTTTTTTGGAAGGTTTAGACTTTTTGCATATGGCAAGTTTAGCATGGAAGCATGATGCTGAATTAGGAGAAAAATGTTAGAGAATTTACTAATGAGGAAAATGTGGTGACTATTTGTAAAATGTATCCTTATGTTGAAGAAGGGAGAGATGTGGACAACATTTACTAGCATTATATAGTTTAGTATTGAACTTTCTATCACTCTACTACTCTCCTAGCATTCTTCTATGAAATTGCCAGCTCTTTCAAATACACTCGACAAATGGCTACTGGAAACAATTTTGTGACAAAGTTGGCACATACCACAACTATCAGTCATTGTAGTCCTGCTGACCAGAAATTGAAGGTCAGGCAGAAATAGAAAAATTCCATATTGTAAATTTCTGCTTACTTTTGCCATAGTGGTAAATGGCAAATAGGCAGAGTTTGTGGTGATCTCTTCTGAACAGCAAACAGCAAACAATTTCCAATTGGGGCACCCCCATGTTCTTTTTTTAAAATATATAAATAAACAAAAAAAGTCTCCATTTTACAGTATACAGCTATTTTAACAAATTCATTAACAAATTCCTCTTAGCCAATTGCAATACATTTGGTAGTATTAGCCCACATTTTTGAGCGCAGAATCTAAACACAATTGAAGTAAAATAGAAAATCTGCTGAGTAATTACTGTAGTTAACTTGCATGGAAAGACCACCAAACTTAAGAAGAACAAGTATTAAGCCTTAGGGATATTATGTGTCTTAGGCAAAAACATGGGAAAGATGCAATCCTTCAATAGACAGATTTGTGAAATCCCTTTTTTCACAACAGAGACACAAAAGTTTTTGTGAACACAGGTGGTACTATGATGAAATGACAGTCTAATTTTAGGCAAACTATATATAACTACAAACATGAATTTAATGTCATGTCCTTTTTCTACCACAGTGGTGACACAAAGTGGTTGGAGAACTAATAACACAATTAATAAATGACAGCCCCACTGAAAGCAGAAAGCAATGCAGGTAAAGAAGTGAGCTAAATAATGTGCAGACCACTAACAGAAGAACTACTGAATACTTGCTGTAATATATTCAATAAACCCCAGTGACAGCTGAAGGTGATGATAATGACTGTTGTACAACACAGATCTACACACTGGGGCTACAATTCCTGCTTGAAACAAACTTGCAGCAACATTATCAAAAAGACTCGGCGGGGGATAAAATTTATAACATTTTGATTTTGGGTTTTTGTTCTAAATAAATGAAATCAGTATATAAGGCAGATATAACAATATATATATTAGTAAAATAAAAAAAAAAAGTATCTGTATTTGTTTTAGCTTAAGGCTTAGTCTACACGGACATTTTCCCCAGTGTTTAACCTGGGGCTTTTAAAGCCCATGTTTGAAATTCCCTTGCATTCCAATGGCCTAATCTACACCAGGACATTTCCTTGAAGCAGGTTTATGAGCTTTATCTATAGCATTGCTTGCAATGTTTAAAAAATTTAAACCAGGGGTTACCGCTGGAAAATGCCCAAAAACGCAGGAAAACACAGATAAACGCTTCCATTGATTTCAATGATTTTTAATGATTTCAACGGCATAGGCATTTTCCAGCATTTTAAAGGAAAAAAATGGAAATCAAAGAAGCATAAAAGTTAATATAAATGCAATAGGAACGTTTACATGCATTTTTAAAAAGTCTGTGTAGACCCAGCCTAAGTGCTTTCTTTGCATAGAATTTTTACACTTTACAAATTAAACATATGTGTTTGAATTATTTATGCCACAAAGGAGATTTTCTTCACAACAAATTCATGATTCTACAGACATGTAGTGTCAATAAATAAGGTCTTAAAGAGAAATGTAGAAAAAAATATAGATGGGGAAACCAGTGCTAAAAACACAATTATACAATAATTTTGCTTCTGGTGAATAGATTTTAGGCTGGTTATCTACTGCAAAGATTCTGCCTTGCCACTTTTTTTACCTTCAAAAATAACCTTTTTTTCCCGTGCACTTGACAGGATTTTTAAAATGAACACAGGATCATCAAAAACAATGCACCCCTTTGATATCCTTTTGACCTATCACAACATTCTAACTTGTTCTCAGATGAAAATGTTTAGGAAAAGACACAAACCTTCTATGCACCTGATCACTTGATAAAATAACAATGATTATCCTTACTCAACTGGGCTTTTTATAGTTTATTTATATTATCACTAACAGCAAGGTTTAGTACAATTTTAAAAACTTTGGCTTTCAGTTAGTACATTTACACAAGAGCAAAAAGAGGCATATTTGAGGAAGAATGAGAGAAAGAGGAATCTGGTTCCAAAAGAAGGACAGTCCCTCTAAACCAGAGTTTACTTTTTTTTAACATGGAGGAACCCTTGAAATAACTTTCAGGACTTCAGGGAACCCCTGTCAATAATCACTATATCCACAAGTAACTATTTAAAAGTGTGGCGATTAGTGGGATGATTGCTTCCTACGTACTGGCCAGTAAGAGAAATGTCACCCTTACAGATATCCGAAAACATCACTAGTATCTGTTAACTGACTTGAGAGGCACTAACTGCTCATTCCTCAAGGAACCCCTAATAATCTTTGGAGGAACTTTGAGAAACTGTGCTCTAAACAATTTTAGGTTAGGAGCTAGGTCTCTACAGTAGGGATAGAGTGTGATCCTATTGAAGGTTTGACTCAAAATTTGACCGTTCCTAATTTCCCTAAAAGTTGAATCTTGATCGGGTAACTTTAAAGAACACATATTGCCCTGAATGACCCCTTAACTGTAATCATCAAGCTTACAATGCCCACTGGGCAGCACAGTGGCTCAGATGTTAGCACCCCTAGGTTCGAATCTCGACCAGGTCACTATCTGCATTGAGTTTGCAGGTTCTCCCCCTCAAATTCCAAATCTCCACCTGACACCCTGACATCCCTAACAGTCAACAACACTGTTATTCGTCCCTCCCCTCAGGCACGTTTTCTTGTCTTCACCTTTGACTCTGCCCTCCAACTTACCCCCTTTATTCAGAACATTTCCAGGTCCTGTCACTTTCATCTGCACAACATCTCCAAAATCCGCCCCTACCTGTCCCCAGAGACCACCAAACTCCTTGTACACCCTCTTATCATCTCTCGTTTAGACGTCCTATTCAGCTTGGTCCTACCTTCTGCTCATTAAAAAAAGCACTCTAAACACACTTTTCCAGACTTGCCTACCCGTCTTCTTCTGTCTCTTAAAACCCTCACTACTTGCCATCATTCTATATCTCCCCTCCTATTCTGTAAGACTTCCCCTACCTCGGGGCAGGGACCTCTTTTCCTCCTGTGTCACTGTCTGTAACTGTCTGTCATGTGCTAACCCTATTTAATGTATAGCGCTGTGTAATACGTTACGTAATACTGTTAAAAAAATAATAATTTAAAAAAAATATTTAACCACACCAAAAATGACTCCACCACTAAGCCCTATGCTGGTCCCAGCAGTCAATAAGTCATTTTGTGATTGTGGACCTCGGCAACCTCATACACATGGGTACCAATGGAAAAGCCATCTCTCTCCAGACTGAAGAAAAAATGCTTATGTGCAATATACAGTGACCTGCCAATGCTAGTACAAGAAGATGACTACAGAATTACCAGTGCAGGCCTTTCCAATTAAAAAGGGTCAAAAAAATATTCAAAGGATTTGAACAGTAAGGAGGGAAGGTTGGCAAAACCAAACAACAAAAAATTTGTGCTCACTAAAAATCTGCTATATTTTTGCTTCCAGCAATGCAAATGTCCAAACCAAGTTCATTTATACAGTTGTGTACAAACTGTGAATAAATAAGTCTTGTTGCAGCCTTTTGTAATGATAATAGATTTCAGTTCCACTGAGTGCTCATTATTCAGAAAACCTATTTTTCTCCCAAGAGTAGTTAGTCTTCATTGCAAGATATTTCTTTTTTTCCTCTTTCACACAAAACCCAATTAGAAAATGCTGCATATATTATTTACAGTGTTATCCGCATTTTGCAGAAAGATGTAAAATGATTTTACACCAAGAGCAAATTTAAACTTCATTTAGCTTTGAAGTATTCAAGTGGTTAATCGTTTTCAGCTATTTTGTCATTGGATGAATTTTCCTACTTGCAGTTTTTAAAACCACTACAAAATTTCATGCTTTAGTAGCACATGGAATATCTGAAATTTTAGGCATTTGTTTAACATGCATTTAATGTGAATTTCAATAGTTATAGTCAAACACTTTTTTTTATTTCTCAATAAATTAGAAATCTATATGTCCTCCAACACTATCCTGTAGTTTTGGTATACCAAAATTCATTTGGGGTCCTGAAATTAATGCAGAAATTTTGTTAAATCAACATACTTATATTAAGACACAAGCTAATGCATTTGTTGGATATCAAGAAATTAGATCTGGAAATGTTAACATAATTATTTGTTTTAAGATGCGCATAGGTGGACAATGATATTGCAGCATAAGCAACAACAACATGTTTTGTTTGGATTTGAAAATTCTACACTCCAAGTAAGAGAAATCTGAGTTGATACAAAAGAGTCAACATAAGCATTCACCCATAAGCAACAAATACCCAAAAAGGGTCCAAGGCACACCATTGTTCAGGCACTGACCGAATGTTAGGAATTCTAAGTACTGCTAGTTCAGGCCAGGCGTAAAGCATGCCCTCACAAAAGCACAGAGTAATGTCTAGTAGACAGTGAAGACTTTAGGCTAATGATATTTTTCTAAAGAAAACTTTAGTACACATTATATTGTATAAATTTGGAGAACACGCTTAAACCCATTGGTGGGGACATACTAAAAATAGACAAATCATTTCTGAAAAAGTAGGAAAAACAGCTTTATAAACATCACTTTTATGACTTTTTTCCCACTAAGATGTCCTAAATAGCTTTTTAACCCTAATTTTAAAGTAGATTTGTTCATTTGTTAAGGGTTTCATGACAAATATAAGTTCCTTTATGTAGAACAATTTTGGTTTCTCAAGAAATAAAATTATTAGTGCTCAAACAACCTATTTATTCAGAAGCATTATATTTATATCCCAATTTTTATCTCTTTTTCACCTTTTGGCTGTCAAATATAATTACAATGTTTTATTCCTCATAGTACCAAGGCAAAGAAAGCCAATATTAATTTAAGAGAAACACTTGATGCTCAGATATTTTTGGAATCATTGCACAAACAGTTGAATGCCAAAGAAAGCCTGACTGAATTAATTGTAGACTGCATTTTAAAAAGTGCTTAATTTAAAAGCCTAAATGATTTCCAATAAAGTTTACAAAACAAAAACTTTTATGTATAAAAAAGTTTTGAGACTTCGCCACCTAAATAAGTACAACATAATAAGGCCAATGAGGGACATTTTGGTGCAAGAACAAATCTGTAATATTTGAATGAAACTTCCTTACCCTCAGAAACCATTTGCACTCTGCTGAACAAAACAATATAATTTGCCTACCCCCACCACTGAAAATCAAAAATCTCACTTTTGCTCATCCTCGCTTTCCACTACATAAACAGCAATTCTGCCATGTTGCTTATGGTCTGTAAGGTATCCAGATGCCCACTCAGTTGCCCCCAGGACTTCTGTACACAAAGTTGTCTGGGAAAAGACTGACAGAGGACCAGGAGCCCAGAGATCAAACAGTACCAAAACTTCCAGCAGAGGCAATTCAGAATACCAAGCCAAGGAAAAAGATAAAGTAGAAGAGATAAAAAAAGATAAAGATAAAGTAAAGAGTCATGGTACTAGCAAAAGGTCGGTACTGGCAGAATACAGTTGCAGGGTCAGGAACAGGTCAACAACAGTAATTCTATCGAAATTACACACTAGCAGTAGCCCAGCCCAGGTGAATGCTACAGGCACTGGTGACTGGGAGCAGAGAGGCTATAAAGTTCCAGCAGCCAATGGCAGCAGAGGATTGAGCTAGGGAGTAATCTGCCCCTGAATCCCCTTTAGCTGTACACAGCCTTAGAATGTCTGCTGGGGATGCTGAAAAAAATACATCACAAGCTGCACCGCTATAGGGAATCAGGAGAGGGTCCTCTTTATTTCCTTGCTGCTGCAAGTGACATCACTGGATAGATATTGATATTGCAGTGGCGCCATGGAATCGCCATCCAGATAAGCATATTCCAATAGTATGTTAATGTTATAAAACATGATTTCTCTGTGTGTTATGTAATGCTATATATATTGTACAGAATCTCAGAGTGGGATCTTGGATGGAAGGTACATTTCCCCAATATATGGACACTGGTCCCTTTAAACTGGTGTGTTGGGAAAGGAGTCACACACCAGGAGTTGCACCTGCCCAGCAGGAAGGTGGGAATCCCATAAAGGCTCAGGTGTGCAAGAGGGAGGAAGGAGTAGAATTGCAGGAAGTAGCCTGCAAACCCGCTTGGTGGGTAATCAAGCTAAAAAGTGGTGTTGCTGTTACATGGGAGGCTGTTGATGCTGATTTGATTTTGTTTGATTTATGAACAGTGGGAACCCCAGGCTGAGGATTGGGCCCCCACAAGATACTTGTCTTGGACTCATCCCTATCGTGGGGATGTTCTGATGGACTATGAACAATTACCTAACTAGGCTGAAGTAAGCCATTTTCAGTTTTGTGTTTCTGTTTTGCATTGTTCTATTAGAGGAAAGATTTTTAATTTTTGTTATACAACCAGAAAGAACTGGTCCTATTTCTACTTCAAATAAACAGGGTTTTCAAGTACCAAAAATACTGAAAGGTAACAGGAAATATATTGCTGTCTGTCTGTCTGTCTCTCCTAGGGCATTTTGTTGCCCAACAGTATAAAAGAACATTCTGTTGGATAGCAGGAAGTCTTTTCACAGACCCCCCAGAAAAAAGAAAATGTTTCTGTGGGACCCTTTAATTTCCTGTGACATCCTTCTCCACATCTGCTGCACACACTTTCCTTTTAGTTGATTTGCTGAATTTAGCAGTAGTACTAAACGTAGAAGTGAAACCCTTTATTGTCTCACCTAAGTTAAGCAAGCAGAATAACAACAAAAATGGACAATTATTAATAATAATAATAATAATAATAATAAAAGAGCCAGACATGCACAATATTTGGGTTTTGCATCCACATTTTGGATTATGTAAGTTCATAATATTTGTAAAAGGAAGTTTATTCTAAAAATACAAATGAAATACTGTTTGTAGTAATATTAGGATGCTCTGATGTGTCTCTAGGCTTATATCCCATAATTATGCTTTGTCAGTTCTGTTATTATTTTGGTGCATCACTTTTGACTCATTCCTTGATTGTTCACATCTCTATTTCTGGGCCTAGAGATGGCGGAGTGACACATCAGCAAGATATTTTTTACTTACAACGTTCAAAAGAAAAATTGAATTTAGAAGATAAAATGTTTTTTTATGTGATTTTGAGCTTTGTGCTGTACAGAAAAGCCTCAGAGACTAAAAGCGTTACTAAGAACCTCCATTATCGCAGAAAAAAGACTGGCCTTTGTCATGACTAGTTGTGGTTGGACACCTTCAATCTGAGTCACTTCTGACTCAGGTCCGAGATATTCAGACCTCTGATTGCAGAGCTCAAATTTGGATATTCCAAGCATAGATACTTTCACATCATCCAGTGGCAGACTGCTACATTGGCACTCCTATTTCTGTCTTCTACTGGCACTTGAAATAATGTCAGTTTGGCCCCCTGGAAAAAAGATGCTGAGCATCTACCCAAGGGTCATTTTCTGATGCCAAACTCAGAGACAGTTACGATTTTTTTTTTTTTTTTAAGAAGACAATCAGATCTTGCTTGTTGCACACTATTCAAAGGAAAAGTACTTAGAAGTATTTTTTTTAAAAGTGCTTTGGACAAAGTGCGTTAGGAAAATGATTGGGAACAATGCAACTGCTAACCATATAAAATCCCAGCAAATATTTCCATTTTTATACAGGCATTTTTTCCACAATTGTTGCATAAAAATGTGCCTGATTTCCCTTATTGTGACTAACAATAGGAGAAATCAGGCACATTTTTATGTAACAATGCGGAAAATGTCTGTATATAAATTGAAATAATTGCTGTGATTTTATTTGGTTAGCAAACAGAACTGTGTAATGCAAAAATTAAAACTTAACACATATGTGCATACAGTACAGGTAGTCCCCGAGGTAAGGATATACGACATACGGACGACTCCTAGATACGAACGGGGCTTCCCTGCTCGCTCCTGTGCAGGACAGGATCTTGATGGAGGGGGCGGTTTCCAGGACTTGCAGAAGAAATCTTTTGCTGAACACAGCTGAGACTAAGCTCTTCTGCAAGCTCCAGAAGGTAATGGGTAGGCTCCATAAAGTTTTTTTTTTTTTTTTGCTTTGTTTGTGATTAGCTCACAGTGAGGTTTTTATACAGTAACTGACACCAAATGTTGGGAAATGTACCTATCATTGCTAGGACTGCTAAAAGCTAGAACTCACTATGACTTCCTCAATTCTGGTATGTGGACATTATACAATGAACAAATAAAGGATTGACCCCTTTTCCACACACAAAAAACATGGCATTCGATTATTGATTTGAAATGAGGGTGAGCAAATCTACCTGGATTCATAAACCTTTGCAAGCTTCTGTCAAACAATGAGGTGCATAAACCTGGGACACGTCATGGGGATATAAAATAATGTAAAATAAAAAAACACAAAAAAACAATTCTCCCTACACAGAACTTTTAGCTCTCCCTAGGAGGCATCATTCATGCTGACAATATAGCTGCAGTGAATTCATACTTTATTATTGATAACTTCAGATTTGTGGTTTAGCTGACTAGTGCAGAGGCACTGCAATGTAGGCTGTACCTTAATCCTGGCAGAGAACCAGTGAAATTTGCACACCCCATCAGTTCATTCAACATAAACTAATAGTAGCAGTAAACCCAAATATGATCTCTTTTATTACTTATAATATCTCTTTTATTACTTATATGCACTGTTTCTGTACTTAACATATTTTTTTACCATGACACATTTCTTATCAAAATGTTAGCAAACATAAATATTGTATAGGTTCAGAATAACTATTTTGTTTACATTTAACAGCTGAAATCCTCATAAACTCTCTAAATCTCTATTTCTCCTGACTGTAGCAGGAATGATCAGCCTTTCTGATGCTACCATTAGAGAGACACCTACAAGTTGATGTTTTTAGCAAGTTAAATACAAAAACATGTAATACATAATACACGTATTGTGAATGTACAGGTGGATTTATGTAAACTGTCTGGTCTGTACCCTTGTGATCATCTTGTGTCCTCCTTCCTACACTTGTTGGGATGGGAGTGACCTGATACGAAAAGAGTTATGGCTAGTATGCCCTGATGGGTCATCAGAAACAAAGCAGCTGGTAATATACAAAATATAATATTATACTAAAAAATCCAATTTTTTTACAGTATAATGTAACAAGGATGTCTGGCAGAGATGAGCTTGCAATGGTCATGTAACAATTTGATTTGTTAAGATCAGTGTATAATTGTACAGATATTATAGAAGTAAGTGCTGATATTTTCTGGGTAGGTGTAAAGTGTAAAGAAATGCCAGCTTCTCCTTGCCTGACTTCCCAGTTAGATGATATGAAAATGGCCATTCACTGGGGTAAACCGACTCATGTGATCTTGCTGTTAAAACTGTTGCTGTTTTCGATTATTTCCACCTTGTTACACTGACGGGACAAGACCCTGCCTTCTGCTTCCATAAGAAATGCCCCATGATTAAGACTAGTAATTAAAGCTCTGAGACCAGTGAATGTTTGTAAGTATTGAAAATGGTTAGATGTTTTTCTGTTGTGTTTTTTTTCTATTATGAGATAGTGTCACGCTTGGGGAGACAAGACCACTAGGGGGGATGGAAGTGGTGTGAGCCCTGAGAAGTTCCAAGACCAGAGCCTCTGATGGCGAGGATGTTTTGCTGCTGGTTAATGCCAGGTTACAGTCCTTGGGCAGACCAACACAGTACCAAATCACAAAGCAGAAGAGTAGTCAAGAAAGGCCGGTGTTGAGGCAGGCAGCAAGCAAGGGAGGCCAGGTCACAGGCCAGGGGTCAAATACCAAGGAATTCACAGGGGCCACTGCAGACACAGGAACACAGGATATACTGGAAGCAACAGGAGGCACAGGTGATACAGGAATATACACAGACAGAAAGGAACAGCACAGGGAAGTTGGCTGGGAACCAACAGACTGGACAACAAGGGGTTAACACAGGAGCTAGACAGAGGAAATGCTGTATTAAGCAACAAGTGGACAGGAACCAGCTCAACAGAACTAGGACTTGGCACTGATGGAAACTTGTTGCATGAACATTGAGTGCTGTGTCTGTGCTATCTAAATAGCCAGGCATGGTTAAGAAGCTATTTCCTGATTGGCCAGAAGGATGGGTGAAGCTTATAAATCTTGGGAACGTAGGCACGCCCTACGAGTCAGAACTGCCCGCATGTGCAAGAGAGAGATGGGTTTTAGTGAGAAAGAGATAAGCGTGACAGATAGTTGTTGGTTGGACCCAACCCTAAATAATTACCCTATACAACTGTTTAGGAACAAAGAGTTAAATTGGAAATTTCATTGACTTTGCAAGTCTGGATATAAAATTCCCAACATGTCACAATATCAAACAACAATATATTTTTCAGTAAAGTTCCACTACTAAAATAGTGGTCCTTAAGTTAGGGTGAGTTTGTCTGGGTGGAGATAGTGTCATCAATTTGCTACAGACAGTTCCTCACTTTTCCAAACCCCATTAATTAGATTACAACATGCAATGGTGACAGTGGTAAAGCACTTTGTGAATGTTACACTTACACATTATTTATCATACATTCCTTGAAAATATAATGAAAATAAACATCTGATGTTGGATCCACATGGATTCCGTGTGCAATAACAACAGGTAAATTATTTTGGACTTTTGTTTTTTGAGTTAGACTAAGCAGGTGATAAACAAAGCCCAATGGTTGGGTCACACATTTCTCTGTTAATCTTTTTCATTTTAAATCACCAAAAACTGCCTTAACTTTCTGAAAGTCCTGTTATTCGGATTGTTTCTACACAGCTGGTGTGAAAGATTATACTTTTCCAATGCAGAGCCTCTTATCTGTGCTTTCAATTGGACAACTCTTTCTTTACACCACTCTAGTTTGCTCATAGGTTGTAAAGGATTATTGATGGTTAATGAATAAAAGATTTTACGAGATAAAATATAGAGGTATACATCAGGACTGTTTTCTTTTATTTTACAATTCTTCGCAGCTACAAACTGAATTTATTGAATACCTTTCAGTTAAGCTAACTCCAGTCTGAAGTCTTTTGACTTGGAAGTTTATGTCTACTGACAAAACAAAAAATAGGGAAAAAAACATTGCAGAGGATTGAAATATGAGCACAATCATGCTTGTATGTGAACAATTCTTTATAAACTTTCCATTTTTTAGGATTGGTGTAAATATTTTATTTTGAAGTTCATTTTGAGTAATTAAAGCTGTTTATCAGTATTTATAACCTTTATTATAACCGACCCTAAATGGTAATTTCATTTTCAGCAAAAGCTCTGCTTAAACATTGATAACTTAAGATGGATATTCTTAAGTGTAGTCACACTGAATCTAAACTGTGTTTCACAATACCATTCTGTAATAAATAGTGATATTAAAGGTGTGCCTTGTGTTTATCAAGTTTTACGTATTATCCAACACATCATACTATCCAGAAATTATTTTAAATCTAACTGAATTATGATAATGATAGCCCTCTTTTAATTCTGTTTTGCAATGCTAGGTTACAGGTTCGAATCCCAGCAAGGACACTATCGGCATGTTCTCTCCTTGTTTCTGTTTCTGTTTACGTCCGGGCTCTCCATTTCCTCCCACATTCAAAAATCATGCAATTGAGTTAATTGGCATCCCCTCAAAATTCACCTTTAACTGTGTTAATGATATATGACTATGGTAGGGAAATTAGATTGTGAGTTCCTTTGAGGGACAGCTAGTGACATGACTATGGACTGTAAACCACTGAGTCACATATTGGCGATATAAATACAAGTTAATAATAATGATAGATAACAATAATAATAAAGTAACCTAAACAAGTAATTTGTTTTGCCTTTGACTAAAGAAAAAAGAGTGGGTAGCTTATCCCAAGAAAAAAGAAAGTGATATTGACAAATATTGTTAGAATATTTTACTAATAGTAAAAGATTTTTTTTTATTTTTTATTAATGGATTCTATGTTCACTTCCGAGCAAAGTCTAAGGGAATCAAAGAGCTCTCTATTAATGTCCACTCATCTAATTAGTAAAAAACAACAGGCTTCAGACACCATTACATTTGAAAAGGCCAGTGTACCTGGTCCTTTGGGATCAGATAAAGGGTATGTGTAGTTGTTTTATACCGATTTCTTTTTTTCTTTTTTATTGTGGTTAGGACTGTAAAAACAAACTTTAAAAAAGTATATTTGCTGGTATGTATACTTACATTGTGCTAGCATGTAACATTTTGGACCCTTTTGACATTTGTAGTGTCTACTTACTTGTACATTTTTATTTTAGAAGTTTTAACTTGAATTTACACATATAGTTCAATAAGTCAGAACAGGCACTCCTTGCCCATCTCTCCATATGGTTCTGTCCAAGAATAAAATTAGAGTCAGGCTGTGGGGGAAAAAATACTACTGTGTTTTTAGTTTTAAATAATATATTAGTTCTCTGGGAATCGTATCTCATTTTCAAAATAGATTTGTAAAACGTGAAATTTGTATATATACAATTACACTTACAGGGAAAAAAAACAACCTTTAAGGTCAATCTGAGGTCAATGTATGCTAATTGTATGTAATTCTACATTCATGTCAACACAAATTCTCTAAATTAATAGTAAGTTCATGATAATAGAATTATTTACTGTTATCAAACTAAGCCCTGACTATTACAAAGGCATCATTGGCATCTTAAAAAATAATTATTTGCATCTCCCTCTGTTGTGAAGCACACAGTTTTTAGTCTTTGAGAAAACTGCACAGTTCACACACGCATATACACACACACATTGTACCGGTCAAAAGTTTGGACAAACCTTCTCATTTTTCTTTAGTTTTTTCTATTTTCTAAATTGTAAATTTATATTTAAGATCTTGAAACTATCCAAGCACAGGTGTGCCTTTTCAGGAGGGAATTTATGGAATTTCCTTTATTCCTTTGTGACCATCAGTTGTGTTGTGCAGAGGTAGGGTTGGTAGACCGTTCTATACAGGCAATACCCATTTTCAACTAGGCTGCAAAGAAGCCCCTACTGAGGAATGGACATAAGACCAGTATAAATTTGTACTTGGTAGCATAAGTCCAATTTTGAGATGTTGGATTCTACTCAACATGTCTTTGTAAGATAAAGAAAAGGTGGGTAAATGGTTTTCCACATGTGAGGTTTCAACTGTGAAGCATGGAGAAAGGTGTGTGTTGGCATGGGGGTTCTGTGATTGTGACCCTGTTGGTGATTTATTCAAAATTCAAGGCACACTTAGCCAGAATGGCCATCATTCTGGTCATATGCCATTCCATCTGGCTAGCACTTATTGGTACAATCATTTTTATTTTAACAGGACAATGATTTCAAACACACCTCCAGGCTTTGTAAGTGCAACTTAACCAAGGCGAAAAGTATTAGAGTGCTACATCAAATGAACTGGGAATTACAGTCTAAACTCAAATGAGATTGTGTGGAATAGGTTGGATAATGGTGTGCTGGATTCTTTATATTAAAAAATACAATATATTTTCTCCTACTACAAATAATAATGAATGCATAGATCTTTGTGTTTATTTATTATTTATGTTGGAGTAATTCAGTCAAAAAACAAATGGGAAATCTAAACTCTAAACAAAACTTTAAGCACATTATTTGTATTTAATAGTGTTATAAAGTTGAACCCTCTGCTCATTGGCAGAGGATAAAAATAGTGTTTAGCGAGTTAAATGTCTTTTCTCCAAATTTTCAGCGTTCCATACCACAATTTTTCTGTGCTAATGTTCTTATTCCAATGTCAAAGATATTCCCTTTTCTTTCACTTCTCAGTAAATCATTTTGTGTTATCACAATACAGCATGAAATTTATCACTCTGACAAAAAACCATTTGACCAATTGTTTTTATACCTAAAATGACACAAGAAATTGGAATATTAGAATAGATACATTAATATTCCTTAGACGAATCAAAGTGAACTTTGTAAGAAAATTTTCACAAATGACCTATAGCACTCTCTGTTTGGTAAACTCAAGATTGATCATTATTTTTTTCAGAAATGTTTCCAATGGTATGATTAGCTACTGCATTAAAGGCATGGTTATCAACATTAAAATAAATTTCACAGAAATATTGCTAATAGGATTAGGAGTTAAACCCTTCAAAATACCAACCTAAAGTACAAATACAACTTATTTATAAATAGTATGTGAATTTTGAATCAATTGATTGGGGAACAATTAGAACCAATATCAGAAATTTGCTTCTATATGGGACCATGGGGTTTCTGCTTCACTGTCATAGTGACAACAGTGCTACTAGACAAAAACTGAAGGAATCTAAGAACAGTGTCCAAGAGTAATAAACATTTAAAAGGGTTGTTCTCTTCTTCTTAATAAAAAAAAAGAAAAGAAAAACATTCTAGTATGACATCTAGGTATAAACGGGAAACCCTAACATTTATAGTCTATAAATATTGAATAGGAAAAGGGTTGATGCGATCCCCAAGCAAGAGGGGAGATCATTTACAGCCAGTCAAACAAGGATATTGTCCATTAGTACCTCCATGCCTACGCATTCCGGAGCAAACAGCTGATGGCTGCTTCCATGTATTTGCAGCTGTCCCTGAATCAGTGTGAGTCTCTAATCTATTATTATTACTTGGTATTTATTTAGCACCAACATATTATGCAGCGCTTTACAAAGCAATAGTCATGTCACTGGCTGTCCCTCGAATGGGTTCACAATACAATGTCCTTATCATAGTCATTTGTCTTACAGCCTAAGATCAATTTTGGGGGGGAAGCTGATCAACCTATCTGCATGTTTTTTGGAATGTGGGAGGAAACCCATGCAAACTCCACGCAGATAGTGTCATGGCTGAGATACAAACATGGGACTCAGCACTGCAAAGGCCAGTGTGCTAACCTCTTAGCCACCATGCTGCTTCAATCTTACCATGCCAAACATCTCACTGCTAGGAGGAGCTATCCATGGGACCACACTATTTACTGTGTAGGTAAGAGAGGTTTTTGGGGTTAGCAATTCCGTCTCACTCATGTTTTGATTGCTGATATACACATACTATAGTAGTTGTTTTATTAATACAAGTTTATTCAACCATATTTATTAGGATTCTTTCACTGCCCTTTTGAAGTTCCTATGTATCCTGTATATGTTTTTTTTTTTTTTTTTTATTCTACTCTCCTTTATTTTGGATGGCAGTGTTCCCAAGTTTACTGGTAATCAGATGATTTGAATCAACGTATTGGGAGTGTCTCTGAGCAACTAATGCAGCTTTCTTCGTTAGTTGATGAAAGTTTGCAGTGTTTTTTATATCAAAGTAATCGTGTTTGTTATACATTTTTCTTCTTGTTAATAAGAGTAATGTATTTATATATTTTTATCATTTTTTTTAGCAAGATGGCATCTGTAATTGCTTAAAGTTGGTTGTCTTATGAAGCAGTGATTACTGCAAAATTCACAACAAGTTTCTTTAATTTGCCACTTACAACAATTGATTGTGTTTAATACAGCTTTCATGGTGTTATTTGCTAATACTTATATGAGCAGTAGGCTGTATTGAACAGCCTCACTTCTTTGTTTTAACTATTGTTTGTATGTAATGCATTGAGCCCAGTCTGTTAAGGAGCATAAACTTTGTATCAGTTTACTCCAGGACACCTGTTTGCTTATTGTTAGTCATTTATTGTTAACTTGTTCAATAGTTATTCTGATTTTAGATACAATCTAAGATCATTAATTATCCACAAAATTATCCCTATTTCACTCTCTCCCTGGCATGGAAGTGTTGGTAGCAGTAAACCGATATTAATAAGCAACATTGTTTTGTTTGTTACCTACAGAGCAGCACTTGTTATTTGGAGTTGGAAGTTTTTTCTTTTTTTTGCAGAAAGTGTGAGGATTTATTAACTACTAATTCAATGACTAGTTAATTACAGAGCAGGTCTGGAAGATCATAATTATTTTTAGTCAATGCATAGTAGAGGGATTAATAAAATGGGATGAAAGGATCCTGAATCATGGAAATGATTGCAATGAAGAAACAATAATTCCTATAAGTTAGACTGAGCTGTTTTTAGATACCTCTACCTCAACACTTTGTATTTGAGTATTGCTGATCTCTATCACAATTTGGTTCCCGATGAAGTGGACTTTGTCTACGAAATGCGTTGAGAAATGATTGAGAAAATTTGGAATCACTTTTTAGGTGTTTAATGTCTTATGAATATTATGTATTATGATTAATAAAACATCAACAACAAGTCATTTTATATTATTAATTGCTATGTTGAAATCAGTTGAAGTGCTGAAAAAGTGCCTTAAAATTTTTCTATTTCCATTTTTTCTTTTTCCACAAAATTGCTCAAGTGGGGGTTTTAGGCCAGTTTGTGGCTATAGTTTTGTCTTTGTATAGGAATAATCATCCCTATGCATAAGATTTGATTTCTTTTTTAGTTATTTTACCTTCTTAGATAATTAAACCATAAAACAAAATATTTAATAAATAAACAAACACCTATTACGTTTTTGTGTCAACAATATTTTTGGACTAGTCACTTAAATTGATAATGTATTAGTGCAACGTTTTCCAACAGACAACCCATAGGAACTTTTTTACAGACCACTAGTCCCAAACAACCTTTGCAGATTGGCAATGGGGTCCTAAATATTGCTATGCTGTGTGCATACCATTACTCTGCATCTGAATTACTCTGGCACTGACTGTGAAGTAAAGAAAGGGCTCACCTAGGCTTCTCCTTAGTTCTGATCATATGATGAACTACCTGTTATGTTGTCTCAAGGTATGATGGTGGACCCTCAATGTCACCAGCCTGCTTGGCAGAGACGTGTACGGGGCATAGAGTTTAGGACACCAGCCTCCAGCTTCCCCACAAGGTGATGGACTTTAAGAGGTGCTGTTCAATATGCGGCCCCTGCACACACAGGGGCTGGTAACTTCTCACTGGGTAGGATCAAATTCCAGTACAGGAGCGTGAGGCAAAAGTGTAGCTAAACATAGCCAATGGTCAGGGCAGGCAACAATCAGGCCTAGTCAAACAGAGCTGGGGTCTGAGGATAGGGTCCTGAAAACAGGGCCTAGAACTTCTTGTTCATAGAAAAAATTCTGAGCCCTATAACAAATGAAGTTTCAATTTCTATGAAGCCTCAAAACAGGTTGAATCAAATTGGTCACCCAACGTGTTTCGCAGAACTCGTCTGCTTCTTTAGGAGTGTTTTGTTACAGAGGTTAGTTGGGTAACGTATATTTAAAAAGATAATATAAAGTATATATAATTAACTCACTTAGATATAGATTTGTGCCTACAAACAAACAAGCAACAACTTACAGTTGATATGAAAAGGAAACAATCATTGCACACTGGTAGCTTAAATCAATGAAACTAGTGACTGAATATACTAAATATCATGTTGAAATTAAAAAGATGTGTCAGAAATACTGGCCTTTACTTGTGATCCTATATTTAGGAAATTAATTTCAAACAAACCCTAAATTGTATACAAGAAAGTACCATCACTGAATAATAACAACATTTTCACTTCTCCTCATTGGTTCGAAAATCAATGAACACACATGGCACATTTCCATGCAGGTCTTGCCCACAATGTAAATACATTATTAGTTATTGAGCTTTGTTATATTAGACCAAAGTATTCTTTGTTTGACATCATCCTTGTCTCTTGCAGGATTGTCCAACCTACCTCCCAATATCACATTGAGTGATGGAAGGCTGTGGAAAGGACTGGGATTCCCATAAAAGAAGTGGGTGCAAGCAAGGCTATGTCTGGCATTTTAGTATCCAAGCAAGACACCTGGAAAGTAGGAAAATGACAACTTACCTACAGATTCAAATTCCTGCCACCAGATTCCCAGACTATACAGTCCCAACACCCTGCCAAAGCAAATATTCAGAAATTCTGTGTTTCCCGTGTCACAACAAAAAAAAGTGCAAAAATATGTAAAGAAGAAAAAAACTTAATTTCCTATAGTTGTCTGACAATCTGACAATATGCAGCATTGTTGTTGACTGAGTGGTGTCAGTCCTGCACAGTTAATTTCTGCTAAACCACCCTCCCTTTCTTTGTAGCAAAAACATAAAGGCATATTGATTTTCTATGTAGTCCAAGGGCTAACATAGGCAGACAAAAATGTTCTAATTTTTGTTAGCCTCAAAATCTCCTGCCCCCCCCCCCCCCCCTTCAGAAATTAAATAGCCCGTGCCTGAAGTCAGAAAGAAATGATCAGGCAGGCAAGTAGATGGCTAACCTACTAGATTGTAAGCTCTTCGGGGCAGGGTCCTCTCCTCCTGTATCACTGTCTGTATTAGTCTGTCATTTGCAATCCCTATTTAATGTACAGCACTGCGTAATATGTTAACTGCGTAATATGTTGGCGCTATATAAATCGTGTTTAATAATAATAATAATAATAATAACTATGTATAGTGTAGTAGCAGTACAGTATTACCAGTACTTCCCTAGCTACATCAAATTTAGATTCATCTTGGGGCCAGTCTAAGAAATGGGTCATCAGTGTAAGCAATGCAGGGGGCATATTTGCTACGCCCTCGTGAACATGTCACCCATAACCAAGGTGGCCTTGAGGGAAATTCAGTCCTGGGTGAGAGCTTTGTACTGTGGGGGATTTAGTGGGAAAACACCAATGTGAGGGATGTCCTGCTCCTATTGACACCAATGTGAGGGATGTACTATTCCCACTGACACCAATGTGAGGGGCGTACTACTCCCACTGACACCAATGTGAGGGGCGTACTACTCCCACTTACACCAGCATGAGGAATGTACTATTCCCACTGACACCAATGTGGAGGACATACTACTCTCACTGACACCAATGTGAGGGATGTACCATTCCTACTTGAACCAATGTGAGGAAAGTCCTGCTCCCACTGACACCAATGTGGGGGACATACTACTTCTACTGAGCTTGGACATTGCAAAGCGCACATTGCTTGAAATTCAATGAACAGTCACATTTTTCTAGTTCTGCTTCTATTTACTATTTAATGTAGAAACAAGGACATCGCAGTGTTGCCTATTTTTCATAGTAGTTTTGATGTCTGCAGGCAACCCTGAATGTTACAGCTTCATATTGTATTATGCATATGATATTAATGCAATATTTAAAACATTATAACAAGGGTTCCATCATTTATATAATTGCTGTTGGGTTTAATATATGTATTGTACAATGTTTTCTGTATTGTATAGTATAATTGTCTTCTAGAATTTGAATTGTCGTCTTTAAACCCCTTAGGTTTGTCAGTTACTCTCAGATCTGCTGTTAGTTTTGAATCCAACCAACCAATCAAAATAATTTTACAAGTCAGAAAATGCATTTTACTCTTGATTCACTTTGGATCCTATCATCTCATCACATGCCTAAGACAGCATTCTTCAACAAACAGTTATAATATTCAGTTAACAAATATCTCACTTAAAATGTGAAAAGATCAGCCTGAAATAAGAAAGAAATATCTTTGGAGTGAAAAACACCACTGGGGCATCCAGAATTCTCTCTGCAAGTAAAAAAATCATAGCTTTAAAGAACTAAAAGAAAGACAGACATTCATGATAGTGTTTTTATTACAGAACAAGCTAAGCTAAGAGCAATGGGGTTTGACTAGAATAGCTCCCTATCTGCATCTCTCAAATGCAATGAGATTGAGGATTGTAGGCATTACGTTCTTTTTGTTGAGCACATTCAGTATCCCAGGGTTTTTTGTAGAGTCATTGCCTACTTATGGTTTAGTGAATGCATACTTCTGTTCCTGATGTTGGTTTGAGCTGTTATCACACAGCACTGCTGTAATCAGATTTTATTATTTAAAAATTTTTTCACACAGCTGAAATAAAAATTACTGAAAAATATGTATTACTAAATGTTAAATAAATCTGTACCACAAGTCATAGCGGTGACAAGTGTTACATTGATCTAAGCATAGTAGGTATGTAGGTAGCTGTATTGGTCAATATATCATTGGTGTTGTGTTATTAAGGAAAAAGAGAGAATGAGCCTGATTTATTAAAGCTCTTCAAGGCTGGAGAGGATACACTTTCATCAGTGAACCTGGGTGATCCAGCAAACCTGAAATGGGTTTTCCTTAAGTCAATTGCTTTTTGTTAGCAAATGTTTTCAATCCTGAACCAGATCCATTCCAGGTTTGCTGGATCACCCAGTTTCACTGATGAACATGTATCCCCTTCAGCCTTGAAGAGCTTTAATAAATTAGGCCCAATGAGTGTAAGTTAGTTAAACTTAGTTAACTAAGTTTACAGATTTCTATTCTGTACTCGGTACTTCACCAGTCTTTCTTAGCATATTAGATATCAGATCCTAGATCAATAGATAAGCCTTTTTGATGAAAATAATAGAAATGTTGATCAAACATATTTGTTCGACATATTGAATGAACAATGACCTGTAATGCCCATTTTTTTGGACAATCAAACCTGAGAGCCCATGTGGGTACAGAGGAGGACTGGGTGAGATTATCGGCCAGAGAACAATAAGGTAATAACAGGAGGAGGTGATTGATAATAGGATCAAAAGCAGTCATAAATAAAAGACTGCTGCTTTCAGTGTAAAGATAAAGCCAGATCTAAAAATCGAAAAAGTCTTTGACTTCCAGCACATGTAGCCAGTGGCTTGTTTAGGAGGATTGAACAGTCCCCGAGTAACAGAAGGTTTCCCACCTTTTCAGACATAGGTATTTTCTATGATTTGTGAATGATTCAGCATGTTGTGAGTGTTTTATTATGTGTGACTACAAGATGCCAATCCTGACCACTTAACATATTCAATTTTTTTTTTACTTGTGTTTAAAAATATTTATTGAAATACTAGTGTATCTGATAAAATACTTTATATAAATGTATGTATTTACTGCAATACAATTATGATATTTTACCTTACATGTTTTCTACCTTTAATCCATGTACATTTTCTAATTTGTATAAATGAGTTATCTAGGTCATCGGTTGACCATCACCATAGCTCAGTGAAATGCTTTATTAAATCCTTTATCAACCATGTTGAATGACAAAGCAGATCTTTTTATTTGGGATGATAGGATTATTTGAAAACATTTGAAGAAAAAAAAAACAAATATACATAAGAGAAAAAAACTTAAAAACAGGATGCCCTGTAGACAAAAAGAAAAGAAAAACAAGAAAAGCCTATTTTAAGGATAAATGCTATTGGAAAATTTACTGCATGCAACAACTACATTCCACTACATTTCCTCATGACTCAGTTCAAGGGAACATGTGAAAAAAACATTGGGGATCAACAAAGGCAACTTCCATAATTCTAAGTCTCTTTTAAAGCTTTTATTATGAATACTTACATAAAGGAATAAAGGGAACCGTGACAATATCCATATAAAGTCAGTATGTCTTAACATTTTCAAATTATATTTATAAATAATCTAAAAATCTAAAAAGTGTATAATATATATATATATATATATATATATATATATATTATATATATATATATATATATTTATATATATATATTGTTAAGGAAAGACTATTTTCTAATAATTTATCTCCCTACAGACCTTAATACTTATTTTTCCTAATCTAACTAGCTCTGACAAGCCCTGTACTCTCCATGACCAAACTACTTATTAAAAGTATATAGGCTGTAAGGAAGAAAGTGAATTTGGCTGACGGTCTTATCAGTGAGAGTTGAAGAGGACTTAGGAAAGGTAGATGTCATGTTATGACAGCCCTTCTCTATTCCTTCTCTAAAAAGTTTTGATTGTTTCAGAGGCTCACGGTTTTATATAGAGAATGTATTCATCAAATATTATGCTTGTAGACTCCCATTTCTTCAGAGTGTGAGACTCCATTTTTAGGCCTGGAGGGCCATGTGTAATGTAAATGTGTAAAGAACTAGACATTCAACGCATTTTCTAAGCATACACCACTTCTGATACCATTGAGAGCTTCTAAACTGCCTGCACATATTAGAACATCTGAGACCCAGCTCTATTATGCGTAGGCATAGCTTTTATCCATTGATCTAACTGTTCATCATAGGTCTCATGCATTATCCTTTGGAGTCCACTAATTTCTGACAGTGACAACTCACCTTTATTCCTGCCCAATTTCCATCCCCTATCAACACTTTTTGAATTTCCCACAACAGAGATTCTGTTTTTGCTCCACTGAATATAGAGTGTCCACACATCACTTCATGGTAAGAAATGTTTAACAAAGATTTTTCAAAAGTAGGATATCACATATAATTTATTAGATCATCACTCATTTTAATAATGCCAACTCATTACCCAAGTATAATTGTTTATCTTGTGTTATCTTGAAGTTCTTTAATACAAAAAGCATTTTAATACATGTATTACAACAACAAAGGTCTCCACTAAATGACCTTACCAACTCAGCAATCAAAACCCTTTCTCCTGAATGGGGACAGATTTTCTCCAAGGACAGACCAGAACCTTTGTTGTTATACCTGCTAACACTGCATAACAACTTTACGCTTTATAAATAAAACATATTAATGAATTTCCTGATACTATTGTGTAGGTAATGGGGTTAATCTTTGTAATCACCACTTACATGTAGGCAGTGTAGGTATCATGGGAATTCCAGCCACATACTGAACACTTTGTGGTATACTGTCTCCAGTAAATTGTTTCAATTTGCTGCAAATCTTGCTTTGGTTTCACTTTTTCTTACTTGCAGGGTCTAAATTTGTCTGTTTTTCCAGGAGGGACCAAATCACCATATTAATTGGTTATCTCTCTCAGACTTACACTGGTCAAAATTAAGGATATTTCCTACTGAGAAAGCAAGACGCAATTTATTGGTTTCATATATTTTACAAAATAATGGACTTATTTGTGTAATAAAGGTCATTTCTGATTATAGGTAACAGTACAAACTAACTGCAAGAAACATGGATTTGCACTGATTTATTTGATAACACATTGTCTCTCTGCCCCTTCACCCTACTGATTGCTCTGTCTTTGTTCCTGCCCCTTTTTTCTCTACTGCTACTTTCTGGTGACATCTCACCCAACCCTGGTCCCCCACACAGTCTCCCAACCTCATTCCCTTTCACCCTACCCATAAGTCCATACCCCCTCTCTCGGGCAGTCTACCCCCTCTGTTGGCAATAAACTAACCTCTATACACAACCTTCTTTTTCTAAATCTCTGAACTTCCTGGCTCTCACTGAAACATGACTTTCTTCCTCTGACTCTGCTGCTGCTCTCGCCTATGGAGGCCTGCACGTTACACATACCCCTAGACCTGGCAACAAAGTAGGGGGTGGTGTGGGTCTCATTCTCTCACCTAACTGTACATACAGAGTCCTATCTACCCCACCCTCTCTCATTTTCACCTCTTTCGAAGTCCACTCTGTCCGTCTCTCCAGCCACTTACCCTCATTATTGCTGTTGTCAACCCCCCCCCCCCCCCCCCCCCCCCCCCCCTATTTTTTTTTCTCCCCCCCCCCCCCCCCCCCCCCCCAGCCAGTATCACCAGTATCACAACTTTTGGATATCTTTGCCTCTTGGCTCCCATACATTTTTTTCCATGACCTGCCCACCCTCCTTATTTGGACACTTTAGACCTAGTATTTTCAAAACTCTGCAACCTCACCCTCCTTGACAACTTACCCATTCCTATTTCTGATTACAACCTTATTACCTTCAACCAATCAAACTCCTTCCCCCCTTGGCACACCCCAGACCTGGTCAATGGCTGAGAGATATCCGTAACCTTGATCACAACCTATTCCCAAACTGCCTTGCATCCCTAATCCCCACTCTCCCCAAAATCACCTTCCCAGATAAAGCTGCCACCCAGTAAACTACTTTCCTTGGCTCTGGATAAAGTTGCCCCTGCCACCTTCGGCTACCCCAGCCCTGTCAACCCCCAACTCTGGCAAAACAATCACACCAAACAGCTACAAAAGACTGTTCATGCAGCTGAGCGCAAGTGGAGAAAATCTGGCCTCAGCGCTGATTTCATGGACTACAAAGCCAAGCTACAAAGCTTTAACACTGAGCTTACTGTCACCAAGCAAAATTATTTCTCTGCTGTCAGTTCCCCTCAAGCTTCCAACCCACACAACCTCTTCTCAACAATTGACTCCCTCCTAAACCCAACACCTGCTCCACCCCCAACAACCTTCTCTGCCCAAGACATAGCCACCTACTTTAGAGATAAAATAGACAAAATCAGACATGATGTCTGCTCACTGAGCCACTCCAACCATACCGACCCCTTCCACCTGTAAATCATCACTGGCCTCCCTCAGCCCTCAGTAATGTGGAAGAAGTCTCTTTCCCTATTCCCTATCCTATTCCCTCTGATTTACTCTGTGCCCATTCCTCCGCCCTGGCTAACCAAACTATTTAACCTCTCTCTTTCTACTGGTAAATACCCTTCAGCTTTCAAACATGCCATTATTCCCTCTATCCTAAACAAACCCTCGCTGTCCCCCTCTCTACCCTCTAACTACCGTCCTATCCCCCTTCTCCCAAATATCTCCAAACTTCTTGAACGCCTTGTCTACAAAAGACTCACCAATTACCTTAGCATAAACTCTCTCCTTGACCCTCTCCAGTCTGGTTTTAGAGCTGCGCTTTCCACTGAAACAGACGTTACTAAAATGGCCAATGACCTCATGAGAGCTAAGTCTCAAGGCAACTTTTCCCTGCTCCTTCTCCTTGATCTTTTCTCTGCTTTTGACACTGTTGATCAACTTCTTCTAATACAAATCATGAGCTCCATTAGTATCAGTGACACTGCTCTCTCTTGGTTTGCTTCCTATCTGTCTGACCGCTCCTTTCAAGTTTCTTTCAATAGTAACTCCTCCTCACCCACTCTCCTCCCTGTTGGTGTTCCCCAAGGGTCAGTCCTTGGACCGGTTCACTTTTCTCTGTACACCTCCTCTCTTGGTAGTCCCATATCCTTCTTTGAATTACAGTACCATCTGTATGCTGATGACACTCAAATCTATCTGTCCACCCCTGACTTGTCTTCTTAGTCTTGGATAAGGTCCCATGCTGCCTGTCAGCCATCTCATCATGGATGTCTGACCGATTCCTGAAACTCAACCT